>NC_066583.1:554488700-554799950 GCF_024323335.1 Lathyrus oleraceus | reverse complement strand
ACAGTGTCACACTCGATGTTATGACATTATATTATGACAACCTGGATGGTACACCCTTGTCCAAAGATCATATTCAGCACAGCTGGACCAAGTACATCACTTGCTTTCATCACTCATGTAGAAAATATGTAGAAAACAAACTCATAGTTCTACAGTATGAGATGCAACTAACCAACAGAACTGCAAGGGATTGGTATGTTGTTCAACTGAAATATGAAAAGGGAAAATTAGGTGATTGGGTTCTTGAGAAAATATGGCAATTAATGAGGAGCGGAAAAGGCAACAAAAATATTGTCTGCCCAATGAAAAGAAAAAGCCACATTAATAATGAACCATCTCCTAGTATTGGAAATAGCACACTCTGCCTGAACACAATTCTCTCCATCTTTATCAAACTTCTCAAAGAACCTCTGCTAGGGCAAAGAAAGTTTTCTCAAAAGTTCAACAACATGTCTCAACATCCGCCAACATCTAGCTCAAAATCCTTTCATACTAGAACTTCCTCCATGGAATTCTCAGATGAAGATTTTATGGAGGTAACTCCTCTGCGTATGATACCAGGTAACGTTCCAAGCTCACCTTCCATGGCTAGAGCTAAGCAAGGCAACACTCCTGAAAAATCGCCTGATAAAGAGGACATGCACTCTACTGATCGCATAATAAGTAACCTAGTTACTAGGATACTGAATGAAGAGCATGGAGTTAAGGACATTTTTACCCCTTTGTCCAGAAGGGACCCCTCACTTGAGGTGGAAACCCAAGCTGAGAAAGATGATGACTCATCTAAAACAGAAAAGGAAGTAGCTGTTGAGGGACTATGTTCTCTTGGAAAAAAACTTACCTAGTATGTCCCCTGATACTGCTCAGGACATTGAGGAAGAAGGGTCTAAGGAAGAAAATGACATGTTGATCAATCTTGTGAAAACAAGTGTAACTAATAGACTGAGAAAAAGGAAGAGTATGGCTGAGATAAGGACAGGTAGGAAGGAGAAAAGGGTTGCTGGTATAGGTCCCTCCAAGACTTGGAGTAAAGTAGAGGTCAGGAAGATGAAGGAGAGTGAGAGTTCTGAATCTGATGAGGATGTCGAATGTGATGTCTTAGACATTTCCCCTGTTAAAAGGAAGCCTGTAAAGAAGTCTCCAAACAAAGTGGCTGTTGTTCATCTTGACAATATCTCGTTTCACGTGGAAGGTGGTGCTGCCAAATGGAAGTTTGTGACTCAAAGAAGGGTAGCAGTAGAAAGAGAATTGGGAAAAGAAGCAAGTGAAGTAAAGGAAGTCATGGAGTTAATTAAGACAGTTGCTCTTATGAAAACTGTGGCTGCTCTGCCTCAGTGCTATGAGGGGTTAGTCAAAGAATTTATTGTGAACATCCCTGAGGAGATATATGAAAAAAACAGCAGGGGGGGCTGTAAAGTTTTTGTAAGAGGTAAGTGTGTGAGACTTTCACCTACTATCATCAACAAGTTCCTAGGGAGAGGAACTGATGAAGGAGTGGATCTAGAGACCACAGACAATGAGGTCTGTAGAATTATTATAGCTGACCAAGTTAAGGAATGGCCTAGTAGGAAACACCTTTCAGCTAGTAAACTAACTGTCAAGTATGCCATCTTGCATAAGATTGGTTCTGCAAATTGGGTACCTACTAATCACATTTCTACCATCTCCATTGCTCTTGGGAGGATCATTCATGCCATTGGAACTAAGATAAACTATAATTTTGGAAAGTTTGTGTTTGATCAAACCATCAGACATGCCTCCACCAATGCTGTAAAGTTGCCCATCGCATTCCCATCTATCATCTGTGGGATCATCCTGAGTCAACAGCCAGGAATCCTGAGTACAAGTGATATTCCAAGCAGGAGAAAAACCCCTCTGTCCATTCATTATAAGTTGTTTGAGGGAAGTCATGTCAATGATGTCATGACATCTTCCAGAAGGGAGTCTACAGCTAAAGGAAGCTTGATTGACCAACTGAAAGAGACCTGCAAGGAATTGGACAATGGGATAAAGGTGGCAAAGGCCAGAAAAGAATCTTTAGAAGTTCTTATCTGTAGCCCGGAGAAGGAAGAAGAAAAGGTTGGGAAGGAATCAAATACAAGATCAAAATCCCAATCCAATGGAAGTTCTGGAAGCTCAGAAGGTTCTGAAGGTACAGGTGAAGACACAAGTGAAGGTGAAGATGATTCTTCTTCTTCTGATTAATGGTCCCTGGCTGTATTGAAGACTTGGAGGGGTGCTGGAAGGTGTGGTGGAAGTTGTTGCTGTTTGGAAGGTTGTTGTCTTGTTTGGGTTTTTGTTTTTGTATTTTGTGGAAGTCCTATTGATGCCTGTTATGTAATATTTAGGGCTCTTAATGAGTTCCTTGGATTTGTTCATTATTCCAGCTATCACAGCTGTGTTTAATGATGTTGTGTACTTCTTGAATATTTTTTTCTAACATGCTTAATGTTATAACATCTGTTTTAACTTTCTCTGCTAGGCTAACAAACATTTATTTTGTCTGATTGGTCACCTTTGGTCAATTTTGACTAAAAAGGGGGAGAAGTGCTTGATATGGAAGTTGTATGTGGCTGATCAGAAGGACAACTATTATTGAA
This sequence comes from Lathyrus oleraceus, assembly GCF_024323335.1. Taxonomy (NCBI): domain Eukaryota; kingdom Viridiplantae; phylum Streptophyta; class Magnoliopsida; order Fabales; family Fabaceae; genus Lathyrus; species Lathyrus oleraceus. Next base: position 554,797,350 of record NC_066583.1, on the reverse strand, counting down.
AGAGGTGCACAAGTGTTGATGTTGTAGCAGATGTCAGTATGACATTCTGGCTGGTACAGGTACTGGAGTTCAGTAGCTGTTTTTTTGGTGAATGCACAGATTTAGGGGGAGAAGAAGTACCCTGGTGCATTGTGTGTATTACTAGTAGCCATAGCTAGTAATTGTTTTGCTTCTACTGCTGATTAAACTACAGTTATATGGTTTAAACTGCTGATAGTTTGCCTTGTGAACAAAAAGGACAGATATATGTTTTAGCCAAAATTTGCCAAAGGGGGAGTTTGTTGATTCTAAGTGTTTGCAGCAATTTTGGTAAAATAAAGAGTGTTCACAAGATGTCATGTGTGATGTCTTAACATAAGATATCCTATGTACCTGCTGGAGTTAAAGAACATGTGCAAGCAGGATTGTTTCAGAATGCCATATACAATGACAAGGCTTTTGATATTAGTTGTACCTGCTGGAGCTTAAATGGAAGACATGTTCATGTAGGATTGTTTCAGATGACATACACTATGTCATGGTATCTGATATGGGTGTACCTGCTATAAAAGGAAATTGGATTATGCAGGATTTTTCCAGATGTCAGACCCGATGTCATGACATCCTGTACACAAAACATTCTGTATGAATGTCTGGTGTTTTGTGATTGCACAATTAATGACAATCATTGGTTGATTGAAGATATGGCTAGCTGGCACATTCTTTCAGGGATTTCAACCAGATTTACTTATTTTCCAGAGAGATCTATACAGCTGTTATAAAAAGATTTGATTGGAAAATAGATTTAGGGTTTTCAAGATGTCCAATGTTTCTATAAAAGGGGACTCAGAAAACCTGTTTGTACACACAACCAAGATTGAGCGAAATTTAGAGAGAGATCTAGGGTTTGTGTCTGTAGGTCATTCAAGTCATCCATTGATGATTGAATTGGACTGATTTGTCTTCTTGATCAAAGCTGTGAAGCAAGATCAAGAGTGTGTCTTCTTGATTGAAACTGTGAAGTAAAATCAAGAGTTTTGTAATTGAAAAGTATTTTCTTTTCACAAGGGATTGTTGTTTAAAATCACGGGTGTGTGATTGTAAGGGAAGTGAGTGGGTTCTCATATCTAAGAGTGCTTATGTAGAAATTGCACGGGTAGAGATTAGGTGAGAAAGACTGTAACTTGGTGAAGTGTACGGATAATCTTTGAACTAATTCTATTGTGGTGAATTTCCTTCCTGGCTTGGTAGCCCCCAGACGTAGGTGAGTTGCACCGAACTGGGTTAACAATTGCTTGTGTTATTTGATTTACCATTCTGTTTCTGTTTATCCATTGTTTATAACCAGATATCAGTGTCGTGACATTACCTTCGACATCTTATATCTGATACCAGAATTTCAATTCATATACGATATGGTCAACTTCTTCCATATTTGATTCATAATTCCCTAGTGGTGCCCAAATCTATAAAACCTCTACAACTGCCATTCCCGCCTGGGTATGGCCTCAAAGTAAAATATGAATATCATGACATATCAGTGGGGCACTCTATCAAAGATTATAGGGAGTTCGAGGCCAAAGTTCAAACTTTGATCAACAATAAAAGCATAGTCTTTGAAGAGGACAATTCAAATGTTAAATGTGAATACCATATAAGAACAATGGGGCATGCTATTTAAGAGTGCAAGAGCTTTAAGAGAAAATTGCAAAGGTTGATTGGCGTAAGGCCACCGACCCTCGAGAGAGAAGGCCCAAATATGGATGGTTTGATTTCGAGGCCTGGTAAGGAGAAAAGAAATGGACCTCTAAAACCTCTTAGAATCATATACCACAAGGAAAGTATCAGACGAATGGAAAATGATATATTATTGTTTCCTTGAAAGAACACTGAGGCAACACCATGGAATTACAACGTCACCACCCACGCAAGTGGAAGCAAAGAAGAAACGGGAGATAAACCTGAAAAGCCTGCATCTGATGAATAGTCTGAAGGAGAAGACTTTGGGGATTATCATACCGATTTTGATGAGTATGATGACCTAAACCTTTGGATGGGAAAACAACGAACCAAGTAATGAATCAAGCATCAGAGAGTTTTCTCAACACTGAAAATCATTAGGCAATTTCATTATTTTCCTTTTGTAATCTTTCTTTTTTTTAAGTGTTGTTTTCCTTCAAACTTTTTGTTTTTAAATGGTAATCATAATGAAATAAGCATGCATGTTTTAAATTAATCCTTTCGTATTTACTCGTTTTTTTCCTATTTATCGCAAAAATAAAAAACAATAAACAAATATTTCTCTGCTTCATTTATCAAACTTTTGTTTAAGCAAAGATTGGAGGGAAAATGAAGAAAAATGAAATACCCAAAATTTATGATGATATGCTTTCGAAGAGAACCTTATTGGCGATGTGAGTCATTGTTTCAATCCCCAAACACCAAAGAGTTAAGGAGTTAATCCCTAGTCGACCACTTTGACCCTAGAAGTTGGTGTTTCTTTTGGAGCTAAAAAAACCCATTCTTAACTAGGGGTATGGTAGTTATGTTCAAATAGTTTGACTATGAATTAGAATTTCAAGAGAATCAACCCATCTAAAAAAGATTAAATTAAAAAGAGAAGCATAAAAGGCTGTCTTATTATTATACTCGCCAGAGTGTCACAACTTTGTGCCTATGTACCCTAAAGCATTATGAGGATCAGAGTACCTTAGTTCGTCTAGAAAAATATTGTGTGTTTCTTGTTTTTAAATGTAAAAAGATCTCAACGCACAAGGCCGAAGACAAGTTTACTTGAAAAATATCTCAATGCTTAAGGGCAGAGAAAGTAGTGTTTTTATGTATTGTATTGATTTTAGATTATTTGATTGATTGGTAAGGTGTGACACCAGTCAACCAATTTAATTTGCAAAATATAGTTTTAATTTAATTTAGAAAATAAAGTCATATATACATAATTAATATTTTTTTTGTTTGAATATTTTTATAAAAAAGAAATATTTTGTTTTTTTTATGATTTATTAAAATACTAAATTAGACTAAATTAAGCCAATTAACCTAATTAGATTAATTAAAACCTAAACTAATCTAACTAAACTTAAAACAATTTAAAATTAATGCCTAATGAACTAAGACCTTATTTATTTAATAGTTGAATGAAATAATCAAGACACAAATAAAAACCTAAAAAAGCCTACAATAACAAATAGAATAGGAATACACAAGGCTGGGGTGTATCTTGTGTGGGCCAAGTAATTAGGGGTCTTTTAATAGCAATGGAGGAGGGGGACAAGAAAGCCCAAATCCCAAATCTTATAACCCTAATTTCTAAATAAGAAAATAATAATAATAAAATAAAAAACATGTTGGTACAAGGGGGGCGCTTCCCCTGTTTGTGGTCTACTAGGACAATTGCAGCCTGCCACGTGGTAAGAGAAATGAAACACAAAACACAAAATTAGAAAGAAAAAAAACAGCCCAACACAGTTTAGAAAGAAAATAAACTCAAACTCTATATTCTCTCTCATCTCATTCGTCTCGTTACCACTCTTGTATACTCTATATTCTTCCATCCCACAAACTAAAACAAATCCACAAAATTAACCAACAAATCAAACGCAAAGACATGAATATCGTACCAGTAAGGTGTAATGGTCGATTGATGCGGGACAATTGTAGCGGAGTGTTGTGGGCGCCCGGAGTCATGTCGCCAGTATGGTGTTGTTTCATGCTTGGATCAACAAGAAGGATGTGTGGTGTCGACTTTGACGTGAATGACTTCGTCTTCGTAAGGGTGGTGGCCAACAAGTGCTACAGAGGTGCGGGGTTGCATGTGTTACTAGAGGGAGTCACGGTGGATCCGACCAACAAATCGCGAGGTGCAATCATTTAAAACGATTTTCGACATTAGAAGGATGTGGTTTTCGGTTGTGAAAACTCAGATTGGTTCTTCTCCTTCTTCCCTTTTTCAGTTTTGGTTTCAAATCTATTTCTTATTTTGATTTAGTTGTCATGTGCTATTGTTTATGGGTGTGGATGGTTGTTATTGGTGTTGCTGATTAAGGAGGTGGTTAGTGATGGACTGATAGTGGTGGTGATAGGTTAATTATGTGGGAGATTTACGAGAATGGATAAAACTCACATCCGCTTCTATTTTGTTATGATTTTATTTTGCTCATTTTTTTGGTTTGTTTGTTTAAAAATATTTTGATGGTTGATATGGATTTGTAGCTGGTATTGAAGGTTATTCTGGGTGGGGGAATAATGGGTGGTATTATATGGTTCGTGGTTTTGATATAATTTTGATTTTGCAGGGAATGAAGTATGGTTTGAATGTGATAGTAAGATGTTAGTGTAATATTATTGTTGTGTTATTGATTTAAGTTGGTGTTTGGATGAATGTTGTGAGAAGGTTGAAGATGGAGTGGAGTATTAAGAGGAACGTATTTTTCTTTGACCCTTTTTTTTAATTAATTTTTATGAATCCTTTATATATTTTTTGTTAAATTAAAACTAACTTTAAAAAAATAAATTAAAACTTGGTTATGTGAATTAAAAAGAATGATATATTCTTTGTGTAGTTTTCTAATTAAAATTTGAGTATAAAATAAAAAAATAAAAAATAAAAACATAAATAGTATAAACAACACTAAATGACTTATATCAACAAAAAATCATTAAAACAAATAAATACATAAAGACAACGAATATCACAATCATGAATCATCGAAATTCACAAAAAACAAATATGCAAACAAATCCAAAATTCAGACAATGCAAACATAATGTTCAGAGTTATAAAAGTAATTGGAGTTGCCAACTTGGAGTGTCATTACCAATTTACTTGTTGTTGTTCTTTAGTGTGAAGAATAACAACTTTTCAGGTTCGAAATTTTCTACATTGTGGATGACCTTTGTGTTGTAATTATAAGTCTATTTATAAGGTAGAATTAGGTCAAGAATTGAATAAAATTTGTCGTATTATGAAGGTTTTTATGTGACTTGATCTTATCTGTTTCTTTGGGACCAAACCAATGAATTTGGATTGATTCATGGCTTATGTAAAACGTAACAGCAAAATAATTAAATGAAATTGGTTTTAATAGTTTTGGTAAATAATAATGAAAATAATAGAAAATTATTAATATTGCATAATGACATGAATAAAAAGATTTTGATTTTTTTTTGTTTTTATTTTAATTTTTTCCTTGATTTTTAAACTAAAACACATTAAAAATAAATAATATAATAATAATTAACATAAATTAATAAAAAATTCGAAAATCAAATAAAAAAACACAAATTTTAAAAGTGGGGCAACCATAAAAAAGAGAAAAAAACTCTAAAAGTGGCGAATGTGAGATTTGAACTCAAGACATCTCCCTTGTCACTTCTTAATGTTCTTCAACCAACTATGCCATTTTATTTATTCAAAATAAGGTGGCACTAGAAAACATATGAAGGGTGGGAAAATTTTGGGGTACGACAACTGTCCCTATTTAATCACCTTTAACTTGAGATGATGATGGCGGTGAGTTTTCATCTTCTCGTGGTGGAAGATGATTAAATACAAAGACGAACCCTAATTTTGTCCACGGGATAAGAAATTATACTAAACAATAGACTCTCTAGGGATTCAAGGGACACATTGGACGACTCTCATATGTGGTACTCTAGTGATACTCAAACACTCTTGATGGAACTCGGTTGGGACTCGAACTCTGATAGCACTTATGTACTACTCTCGATAAAACTCAAATCTCTGAACCACTTCCTTGGGGAACCCATGCAATATTTTGATGGAACCCAAATTTTTTATAGGTTTTATCCATTCCTGGTGGAACCTGTGTGCGATTTCGATGATCCTCCGATCATTCTTGACAGAATTCAGGTAGGACTCTAATGATCCTCTGTTCGCTACTAACAAAAGTCATGATGAAATCCCTTGATAAAAATCTGATAAAATCCCTTGATAAAACCCTCGATGAAACCCTGGTGGAACCCTTGATAAAAAAAAACCTTGATAAAACCCTTGATGGGGACCTTGATGAAACCCTTAATATAAACTCTTGATAAAACCAATTTAATGGAGCCCTTGATGAAACCCTGGTGGAACCCTTGATGTAACCCTTAAATGTAACCTTTAAATGTAACCCTTGATAAAAAAAACCTTAAATGTAACCCTTGATCAAACCCTGATGGAACCGTTGATTATTTTGATGGAACTTATTTTGTATGATGGATATGTTGCTAAGTTGGGAATATGAGAGGTGAAAATATGCTCACTGACCGATAACGATGATTCAGGATGACCTGTTACGGGGTAGATTCTCTTGATGACTCACTGTGAGTGAGCTTGCTGGGGAAATCCTTTATTGAAAAGGCTTTATGGAGATGTTACTTATTGGGGAAGGCCAATAACTATTCCTACTTAGGAATTATACTAGTATAGTAGGGGATTGGACTTCTAAAAGCGGTCACAATTCCTATGTTATGAATGCATGTTTGTATGGATGCATATTTTGAATCAGCGTATGTGTTTTATGCATGATGTGTTATTTTGGTTTGACGCCTCTTTTATGATATGTGTGAAATTGCGGGAACCAGTGTTTTGTAACATTTCGTCTCTCCGGCCTTTTGAGACTCTGATATGTCCATGGAACGGGCCATCATACTCTTGATATCTGGGAATGCGCCATATGACTTGAAAGGAAGAAACTTACATGTTTGTTAAGTTGTGACTATTGATTGGGGATCCCGTGTCTTGTTTGGCATGTAGTGCTGGAAGACTACGGTCCTTTAAATGTTTCGAAATCAAAGTAAAATACATTTTCATAAAGCTTTTTACTATAGGCTCGAGATACAAAACTTTATTTATTGAGAATTTGACCTGTAAATGGGTGATATTACTTGAGGAACCAATTCCTGTAAGAGGAGATTACCAAAAGAAGTAAAAAGAAATGGTAATAAACATATTATTTATGTTCCTACTGAACGTAACACATGCTACTATACATAGGCTTCAAGGTCACAATACTTTGCTTCTGAAGATGATGCTTGAAGCGATTACTTCCGTCTGAGTTCTTATTGTAGTATAGGCTTATATGCTGAAAGAAGTTGTACTCAATTGTTATGGAGCAACCAAATTCTCAATGTGGTCAACAATGATGTTAATAGGGATGACAACTAGGATGTGCCAAACAACATGCGTGACATGTTATTGACTGAGTTTCCAACTCAGTGGAAGAATGAGCAATCAGACCTTGCTAATAACAAGATTGTTCAAACATGTCATTCTAAGACAGGTGCTTAAGCAACAATCCCAAATATTGTTGGAAAGAATAGAATTCATGGGGACGTCTCCTCTACTCACATGGATAAAGTAACATTCCATCCTGTAACATGTGGTCAAAAGTAGAAGTATAATCTTCAGAAAAGGATTGCAACTGAAAGAGAGTTAGGTAAAGAAGCCATTGATTACCAAGAAAGCATGAACATTGTTGTGCTAATGAAGACTTTTACTGCTGATAGCCCTAGCTATGAAAAGTTGGTCAAGGAGCTTAGAAGGGTGCATTATAGAGGAAAGTCTTTGAATCTTTCACATTCAACTTTAATTGACTGGACAGAAGCAAGGTTCTCTGTATTGGCAGGATTGTATCCAAGGGAAAGGGGAACTGAGGAAGAAGAAACTGCACATAAGGATGCAAAAGATCTTTTTGAAGTTATGGAGCTTATTAGTAAGGCTCATTTGTTGAAGACGATGTTGGAGCTTGGTATGCTAGGTTAATGTAGGAGACTAAGGATAAGGATGATGGTATTCCTCATAGGTTGTTGAGGATCAATTACAAGTTGAATATTGGGAAATAAGTCTCAGAATTTACATCCTTCATATATGTATCAGTTGATGAATCTGAGCTGTTTTATGTGAAGATGTGTTAGATATATTTTATCTCGACCCGATGTTGTTGTTTTCACTTTTTATTGCATAGGGTAGTATGATATGACTACTGACTGTATGGTGCTAAGATGATTTTTGGTGGTGAATCTGGTGTGAGTGATTATACCTGGTGCATTGGGTACTTATTATTATGATTTTGTGTATGCACACTGTCATACCCAGATTTTGGTCCTGAATTTTTTGATGTTTGTTTGGCATGCTTGGCCTAGCTTTACTTTGGTTTTGTATGAGGATTGTGGTTTTGATCCAAAGTCATGGTGTTGTGATTGTGGATACCTCTATGGTCTGGGTCATCTGAGCAACCAAGCTTCTTGTGTTTCAAGCCACTTGCTAGTCATGTTATTGGTTCACGGATACTATGTCAAAACCCCGACCTTATGGTCTCATTTCATGGCCTTGTTCATGTGCATTATCAGTCAAGTTATTTTTCAAAAGTCAAACATTCAAGTCATAAGATAAACCAATTGTGAAACCAACTTCAAACCATTTTGTTAATCCATTTCAATTTTATTTCATTACATTTGATTCCATACAAAAAAATACACAAAAATTGACACTTTGACCAATTGTTGACTTTGGTCAACAGTTGACTTTTTGGTCAACTTTGACCAAAGTCAACCCAAATTCCCTAAACCCAAAAATTCACCCATAATTGTCCATTGAATATCCATTTACAAAGAAATCATAAAGAAAACACATTTTGACCATTTGTTGACTTCGGCCAATAATTGACTTTTGCCTTTTGTCATTCCAAAATTCCTTCAAACTTGTGCAAATCACTTGGTGCATACCTTGTCCAACCATCCACACCAAGTCATAACCAAGAAACTTCAGAGGGTGTGCCTCCTTTGCCAGGTTCGCAAGAGACAAAGGCTAGAAAAAAGTTCTGGAACAAGCACTGTTCCAGCTATTGCCAATGGGCCTACAACTGTATCATCTGGAATTACTAATTCAGCCCCTTCATCTACTGTAAATGTAGATAGAATTAGTCCATCGGATGGTGGTAATGTTACTGTCGGTAAGGATTTTCCTTCTGATAGTTCAGACAAAGGTGCAAAAGTTGTTGCTGAAAGAGAGTCAATGCCTTCCATCAGTGACGGGTTAGGGACTAGACCGTCGTCGTCATCAGTTGTCTGCTTCTCTTCTTCAGACCCAGTACTGGTTCCATCGAATGATTCACGTTTTCCCGGTGCTGTTGGTGCAATTAAGCGGGAAGTGGGAGGCCAACGTCCTCCTACGGAATTAAATGTGGCCAACACTTCTGAGAACAAGTCTTCTGCTTCTGAGACTGGTAGCTCTTTTCAAGGAAAGAATCAAAGAAAATCACCAGCAGTGGCAAAGAACCATGTTCCTGAGGTGCCATCTTCATCAACAGTAATACATGGGACCACCTCAGTTAGCCGCCCTTCATCCAATAACAACAACCGATCACAATAGATAAGCGGCCTTCGGAAAGCTGATTCTATTAAGGAGTGGAAACCAAAGCCAACACATTCAATTAACCAGGTTTCCGGACCAGCTAGCGTATCTGAGTCTTCCGTTGTCTCAGCTGAAGCTACCATACAGTTGCCGTCTGTGTCTAAGGTCCTTGATTCGGAGGAAGCTGCTTTTGAACTGCAGAAGAAGCTTGAGAATTTACACGTTCCACCGCGTCAACATGTCATTCTTCCAGACCATATTCTGGTTCCTGACAGATGGATGGATTCAAGGCCATGGGAAGGGCAAAACACAAAGGATGAAAAATATCATCCTGTTGCCGGAACTGTATTTAATCAGTTGATGAACTTCAAGACACTTCATCATTATATGACTGATCTTGCAAGAAAGTACAAGACATACAGGTTGCTTAGCCCTTGCAGAAATGAAATTTATACCGCTGAACCAAACAATGTCGAGTACATACTCAAAACCAATTTTGACAATTATGGAAAGGGGTTATACAACTACCTCGATTTGAAGGATTTACTAGGAGATGGGATTTCCACGGTCGATGGCGAGAAATGGCGTGAACAAAGGAAGATATCAAGTCATGAATTCTCCACCAAGATGTTAAGGGATTTCAGTACTTTAATATTCAGAAAGAATGCAACAAAACTTGCAAATATTGTGTCTGAAGCTGCAATGTCCAATACTAAGTTAGAAATTCAAGATCTTTTCATGAAATCAACACTGGATTCAATTTTCAAAGTTGCATTTGGGACGGAACTTGACAGCATGTGTGGAACAAATGAAGAGGGGAATAGTTTGAGATTTGGAAGCTTTTGATGGCTTCTACTATGGCTGATACTAGTGAAAGGTGGATTGATCGTCTTCAATTTTCCTCACTATTTTGGCCTCCACCACGAGATGGTCAGCAAATGAAGGATCAAATTGCTGCATATGTTGAGTACTTGATTCAGTTTACATCAGAGCAATTTGTCGACGATATTGCTGAGTTGATCCGCAACCCTTACCCGTAGAAAGATTAGTGGATCCAGTAGCAGGTTGTCATATTCACCATCCATGGATTTACGATCTTGTGGAGCTTGCACGAAGTTTTTGTCTGACAAATCAGCATGGAGCAACCAGAAGTTTGTTGCCAACAGTGATTTCTCTTTTGTAGTCGTACTAATATGCGGTGACACATTTCATGCAGAATGCTTAGAGACTATGACTGCAGAAGCAGATAAGTATGATCCATCGTGTCCAATTTGTATGGTTGGTGATAAGCACTTTTCAAAGTTGTCCAGAAAAAGTTTTCGGGCTGAAGCAGAGATGAAGGCCAAGAACCACAAGATGTCCATCCACCTAATTCTGAAATATTTTCCAGTCACCATGTGCAGCCACCAGAGGACCTTTTGACAGGAAATCCAATTGATAAGTTCCTTGATGATCCTAATCTATGTGAAGATAAACTATCTGAGGAGGCCAGGTCTGAAGGATTCTCTGAAACTATAACTAAGACCATGTTTCCTGATGTGGGAGGTCTTGGACAGTATAACACAACACTATTGAGCACAAATAAAACGTGAGAACATTTTACGGCAACAAACTACATTATGCGGGATGCTCATAGTGCGGTGAACCAACATTCGGCATAATTTCATCTGGGGTGAAATTCACCTTTAGAGCATTAACCTTAGTTGAGAGATTAATTGCCTTCGCTCTTGACTGACCGACATCGAAGTGTAACTTAACCAAGTGAATTGTTGGCATTATTTCTTGAGTTGAAACCGTTACTGTACGATTACAGCCGCTGCTTTACGCCTTGGAGGAATAATAGGTTTTGATACTGCGTCCATAATCCATAGGCCCTGCTGGTTTGTATCAGTGATTTTGATAACCCAAGAATTCTTCCTGCTGTTAAGAGTGCACTGTTGGATTTGCATGTCAGATATGCTTCATGTACCGCTATGATCTTGGTGAGCTGAAAATGATTTCTGAAATTGTTGTCTGGAATGCTTGGAGTTTTTCATTTTTCTTTATGACTCGCAACATCCGCATCAGCCCATCATCAGTGATATCACTCTGTATCATCCTCTCCAGAGGACTTGGGGTTATTAGAAGTAGAAAATGTTTTCTTACAACAGATGATGAATTCAGATGCAGCTTCTGAGTACTCCCATGGAGAAAGAAACAAGAAGCTCCACTATGGTAGATAAAATTTCTCCTGGTTCTGATGTCATTGCACATGAAAGTCCCTCAACATTATCTATGGTATTGCCATCCACAAGTTTTATGAAAGTTGGTGAAGGGCCTAAGGCTGATGAGAAGTTTGAGGTGTCACCTATCTCTGGTCCAAACAACAATGCAGCTACAATTGCAACTACAACAGTAACAGGTTTCGGTTCTGACAAGCCCGCTTTACCAAATGGGTCAATTTCTAATCCTTCTTTGTTTAATTTGGAGAATAAGATTATTTCGTCAGCAGAGATATCAACTTCTGTTACTTCATCAAAGGAGACAGCCAAATCAGCTCTGGTATTTGGTTTGGAGAAAGCTGTTCCCTCAAAGGAGGGTGGTCCTGATGCTCCACCCGTGAATTTTGACACCAATCAAAATGTTTTCAAGGTTCCTCCAATCCCATTTACTACTTCATCCATAGTTGGTGGTGAATCTTCTCTGAAGTTTGGTGCTTCTTTTGACTCTCAGTCGGGAGGCTCCATCAGCTTCACCACTGTTGCTGGTTCGACTGGTTCTATGCAGAAAGTTCGTGAATCTGATGGTGGTGATGCTGAGACTAACACAAATACTGGCTTTTCTGTTAGGACAGCAGAACTAGCGGTTTCATCTGCAGCACCTGCATCATTATCGACACCACCAAACAGTATATTCAAATTTGGACAGTTCAAATCAAAATAGTGGATCCTTTGTTTCAGGCCCTTCATTCTCTTCTTCCTTTCCATCTCCCGTATCAAGTAACTTTAGCAACAGTAGCTCGTCTCTTTCAGCAATCGGTGGCATTAGTGCTACTACTGCTTCCACTGGAGTTAGCAGGGCGACTTCCTCCACCCCAGTGATGACCACTTCCACATCAACATGGCTCAATGCATGGCTTCAAGCCATTCCATGTCAGAACCTGCAAAGTAGCAATAATCAGCAGCAGGGCAATGCAAGGCCAATTCAACAAGGTTGCAGCAAACCATGCTCACCATTCTTTTACTGCGGTAAAAAAATAAGGGGGGAACACATTAATCAGTCAAATTGCAAAATCCAAAGTGCAAAATTATTAACCAACAGTCAGAGGGCAAAGTCCAAAAACATCCCAAATTGGTATGAGGTCAAAGCAGAGAGGAAAGTTTGTGAAGGATACCTTTTCTTGAATCTAACATGGATAGAGTAATTCTGTGTCTGAGCATCCAAAATGCTTTGCAGAAACACTCCTTTTGAACAGCAAGGACCCCATTTGTAACCCTAATTCACAGAATATAAAGAGGAGAGGCAAATCAGTAAAGAAAACCCTAGAGCACCACAAAGAACTGGGAGGCGAAATCTGAGAAGAGACCCTAAAAATCCCAAGATTGATTACCTGGAGGCCAGCATCTGTACGTTCTTCACCGCCACCACCGCGACACTTTGTAAGTACTTCTCTTTCTTTCTTTTTATCTTTCTCATGTGCTTGTTGTTGAAATTATTGTGTGAGCTGAGAGTGATTGAGAGGGGTTCGTTGAGAACGAGAGTGGCATTGAGAGAAATGTGAAGTTTGGTGAGTGTTGATGAACATTACCGAGAGAAGAGAGAGTGAAGGAGTGAGTTTGGGAAGGTTGAGTTCGTGAGGTGGGGAGGAAGATGACGATGAAGACGAACCTCTGTATTTCCATTTTCTTTTTAATTAATTCTTTTATTATTTAATTTATTTCATTTTTAACACAAAAATCAGAAAAATGTATATGCTTTTATTTTCTTTTATTATTATTATTCACTTTTTATTTATTTAGCTTATTTTGTTTTTTAACAGAGATAATAAAAAACCCATAAAAATGTTTATTTTGTTTTTTTATTTTAAATCTTTTTTTTTAGCCCGGTTCATATATTTAACATAGTATATCAGTAGCAAATATTGTTGAGTGGTCTAGTGGAAAGAGGTTAGTTTCATAGTATTAAATGGGGAGGGTTCAATACTCATGTGTGACACTTTTTGCTTTTTGTTTGATTGTATTTTCCTTTAGCATTTTTATTCTTTTAGTATTTTGTTAATATCTGTTTTTTATGTTTATTATAATTTCATTTGTTAATAATGCATAGTTATTGTATTTGAATTTAGTTCAAAACCATTTTTTTAAACTATAAAAATCATACTTTTCTCGATTTAATATCGAGCCCATTTTTACACCCTTGTAAGTCGATTGCTTTTTAAGCATCGCCATCAACCTCACATAGCTTACTCTTGGGCTTTCTTACAATGAGCCGGTTCCCTTACACTTACACTCATGCATTGTTTATTGTTTCATTATTTCATTCTTTGATTACTTGATTCGATTATATACCTGTTTATATCTTACTTGTTTGATTAACTGTGGCCTACTTGTATGGTGTATGAGGCATATATTTATGTTGTTTGATTACCATGACAACCCCCATTCATAACAAATGTACCCCTCTCCCATGAAATGTATAATATTTATTCTTTCATTCTTTATTCATCTGTTAATACAAGAAATAAAATGAACACCCGATAACCATTTCAAAACAAGACCAAAACCTCGATCCAACGTCGAGTAATCATTTTTCAAAACCTAACAGAACTAGCACGTATTCATCCACCCTTGTAAGCCGATTGCTTTATGCATCGCCATCAACCTTGTAAGTCGATTGCTTCGTGCATCGCCATCTACCTTTATCCCTAACACTTCTCCTCTCTCCTTTCGTCGATTCTTAATCCGATTAGGTAGCACCCATTAGATAGAACCCTTTGTATGATAACATAGGTAGAATTCCCATTCCTTTGCATGCTAACATTAGGTAGATATTCCCATTTGTAAATCCTAACACTTAAGTACATATTGCATGACAACTCTAGGGCAGAGCTTACCCACTTCTAGACCTTTCCGAGTGTCTTCGATCTTGCGGCATGTAGTCCATTCTATTGCAAAGAGGTAACTGCCTAAGACTCGATTCAGCGAGCTGCGACACCTACTGCTAGGACGTGAACACATTGCCCACTCTCCTTTGACACAACTGGTGTCCTCCTTTCTAAGTCCATATTCAGATGGCAACCCCTATGTAGGGGAACTACATCGCCCTGATCCTTGTTCCAGACGAGGTATGTAGGCAGGTGGTCGTGCGAGACCACTCCGGGCACCTTTCTTTTTCTTTTTTGTGTGTGTTTTGGTTCGGATGCTGATGTAAGTCCAGTGATTGGCAGTCGGGCTCCACGTTTGCCCTTTTGTGTGTGTTTTGGTTCGGATGCTGATGTAAGTCCAGTGATTGGCATTCAGGCTCCATGTTTGCCTGCTTGTGTGTTATTTGTTTGGCGTGCGTGGGCCGAACTACGGCAACTCTGATTCTCATGTTCAGATGAGATACGTAGGCACAAGATGCGATATCTTGCCGAGTTTGACTAACAACTAACAATTAATCCTTGTTTGCTTTCGCCCTCGTTGCGATCCTTTCTCTCGCCCTCGTTGCGATCGAGACCATTCCTTTCTCTCGCCCTCGTTGCGATCGAGACCTTCCTTTTCTCTTGCCCTAGTTGCAATCGAGACCCTTATTCCCGTAGTTGTTTGAACTACGTTTTGCTCTGATTCTCATTCCCGATGAGATACGTAGGCATAAGACGCGATGTCTTAGCGAGCACACTCCTCTTTAACCCATAGGTACCCGAGCTACGAAGACTCTGATTCTCATTCCAGATGAGATACGTATGCAGTGGATGCGACATCCGTGCGAGTCATTTTCTTTGACCCTCTCTTTTAGTAAATAGTACATTAGATAAACATACACCCTTTAGACAAGAACAACAAGAGTGGATCCCGTAGAGTACTACGGATGCGTAGGGGTGCTAATACCTTCCCTTCGCATAATCGACTCCCGAACCCAAGATTTGGTTGCGAGACCTTGTCTTTTCCTTTCCTTTCTCCAGGTTTACTTCGAGCGTTTCCTTTCCCTCCTTTGGGATAAATAACGCACGGTGGCGACTCTTCTGTCATCTTTTTCTTTCGCCGGTTGTTTTTTCGCACACTGTATTTTTCAGGTTGCGACAGCTGGCGACTCTGCTGGGGACCCTGTTTCCCTAAGCGAGTCCCTCCTAGCTTTTGTAGGTTTCTTGTTTGTTGGGTGTTTATTCTTTTGTACAGTTATTTACTTTCCGCATTTACCTGTTTTACCTTATTGCATTCATGTACATATGCTTGCTGTATCTGTGGGTTGTTTGTTTGTTGGGTTGGGACTGTTCTATGAGAGATAAGCCCACTACCCAGGCTTGAGTGTACACATAGGTGTTAGAGTGGATAGTCATGAGGCTTGCGTGGTATGTTGCTACGTTAAGTCGTTCATGAGACCCACATTCCAGACGAGGTTTCTTTTGGATATATTCTGTCCTATGGGTGTTCCATAACGACAGATATTCCTTTAGAAATCGGCGACTCTGGTGACCATTTCCCGAGAACTCAGTCGAGGCCTCTCCTCCGAGACGTGATCATGTTAGCTCTGGTGGGCGCATTCTCGCTGCTCAATCCGAGGACCCCGAGACTGGGAACTTGCTTTAGGATGTCCTGTTGAGGGGAGTCAGCAAAGGTCTTTTATCCCGTAATAATGCCAAACCTTCAGTGGTAAACGTATTATTCTCGACTGAAGGGCTGAAGCTGACAAACTTCTGTTCTTAAAACCTACCAGTGAGGGGCAGGCAAAATTCAGGAAACCTTAACCTCCAACCAACCCGGTTTTCTGGAGCAGAGTTTTGGGTTTTGTGTTATATTCTTCAGTGGTTTTCTCTTCAGACAGTGCAACCCGACAGATGTTCAAGCGGATACAGCAACCTTGATTTCCATGTCACTGCATTGCATCACATCATTTTGCATTCATATCATTTAACACATGTTTATCCATTTCTAGGGGGTTTACATCTTCTTCTTGATTCCGGTCGGGTTTTCTGGTTCTCCTGAGATGGATATTGGCAGAAAGAGACACGTCGCCTACAAGTTTCCGGTGGTCTGTCTGGAGCCTATTCAACAACTGATGAAGTTAATGGATCACGATTCTCTAGAAGGATTCCGGAAGGATTACGGTTTGATTCTAAGCTTCGTCACGGTTCTCTCCAAAGATCAACACGATGCTCTCTTTACACTGCTGCAGTTCTATGATCCTCCATTGAGATGTTTCACATTCCCGGATTATATTTTGGTCCCTACTTTGGAGGAGATTGCCAGTTTTCTCAGAGTTCCTATCAAGTCACAGTTGTTGTTCTACAGTTCTGAGTTTCTGCCCGATCTCAGCATGGTTGCTTCGGCCACGTATTTGGGGAAATCAGTCTTGAAGGCTAATATATGTCAGAAGGGAGGAGTCAGTGGTTTTCATTTGAGTTTCTTGCTGGGAGAAGCAAAGAGGAGATTTGAAGATGGTGACCAGAGGGGTTTCAATGCTGTGTTGGCTCTTTGTGTGTATGGGATTGTCCTGTTCCCTAATGTTGCCAAATTTGTGGACATGGACGCAATACGCCTCTTCGTGTTGGGAAATCCGGTGCCGACCTTGCTAGGAGATTTCTTTCATTCGGTGCATCACAGGAATGAGAATAGAAAAAGAGGATTGTTGAATTGTTGTGCGCCTTTGTTTTATAAGTGGTTCAGTTCTCACCTACCCAAATCAGGAGCGTTCGTTGATGTCGAGGACTCGTTGAGTTGGTCGAAGAGATTGATGGGGTTGAGAGCTGAAGATATTTCTTGGTGGTCTGACAGGAGTTTGCTTCGGGCAGACATTATTCACAGTTGTGGGAATTTCCCAAATGTACCGTTGGTAGGAAGAAGAGAAGGAATCAACTATAATCCTTCTCTAGCAGTTAGACAGTTTGGATATGCTTTAAGAACTCCGCCTTTGGAAAAGGACGTGGAAGAATCACTGTTTTTCCATTCTTCGCCTGATTTGACTGTATCCCGTAAGGCAGCTGAGGCCTGGCTCAAGGTGATCACGAGAGGAAGAGTTGTGCTTGGAAAAGGAGATTGTAGGACTTATCCTCTGTATGAAGAGTGGCTTCAAGGAAGAGTTGAAGAGTTTGGTCTGCCGTTTCCTATTGAAGAACCTTTGTATCCATCGACTCCTGCGCAGTCAACAGTAGTGAGCCGAGAGGAGTATGACAAATTGAAGAAAGCCATGGAGGAGCTTCAAATTAAAAACTCGGAGTTAAGTGTGAAATTGCAAGACTACATGCATCAATTCCATGAGGCAGAATATCAGAAGGGGGAAGCCGTCAGATTGCAAGAGGAAGCAGAAGGAAAATTAGCTGTGGAGGTGGACTTCTTTAGGAAGACAGACAAGGCCTTGGGATCATCCAGTTCTGAGTTGAGGCGAGTCAAGCAACAATTAATGGATGCTCATGGTAAATTAGCTGGGTGGCAAGAGCGATGGGATGCATTTTCAACTTCTCGGAAGGCAAAGGAGGAGGAGATGGTGACCGAACTGACTGGTCAGATGGAGAAATTGAAGACTTTGTTGAAAGAGAAGAACCATGAGCTTCTGTGTGCCCGTTCTACCAATGGTTACATCACCGATCAACTCAATGAGGCTCGGCGACAGATTGAAGAACTTAAGGTGTTGGCAGGTTTGAAGAAATCCAGACTTGTAGAGGTGTTCGGAGAGGATGATGGGAATTACTACAGAGAGCACATCAACGAGTTGGATGGAGTTATTCACCAAAGGAATCTGCTTATCCGGCGTTTGATAGAATTCCCAGATCATCCTGACACGATAGCATTGCTGGCTGAAGTGAGGAGCAGTCCTTATGGTTTGTACACAGGAGGCTGAGTCCTGATTTTTGTTCCTCCCTTTACTTTTGCTTTATTGCTGTGTAGTGATGATCCACAGGCTTGTTGTGGAGATCCTCTTTTGATGTACTATTGGCTAAGACCATTTTCTTTGAATTTATCTGTATGAAGACCTTCTCTCTATTGCATCTTGATCTCCGAAGTTTATCTATGGCTCGATTTTCTCGTGAGACTGGAATCAAGGGGGTAGAATACCTTTTTGAAGTGATAAACATGTCATTGAATTAACATTTCATTTTTGCATATTCTTGCATAACAGGTGTCGCCGCGGTGTTCTCATATTATTTGGTGTTCCATCAGCAGGATAGCCGATTCAGGAATTCACCGGTACGGTACCCGCAGAAACCAGCAAAGAGCAATGGAGAATCTACAAGCAGAGCTCGCAGAGATGAGGGTCCGCATGAACCAGTTCATGGACGTGGTCCAGGGAGTAGCGCAGGGACAGCAAGAGATTAGACAAATGATACAAAGAAATCCCGCAACTACTCAACCAGAGGTCGTGACTGATCCTCCAAATGCAGAGGTTAATGGACCGGGGCCTGTCCCGATCCCACATAACAATCCTGATCAACAACCCATCCACGATGATCAAGATGATCAGTTCTTGCTGCCAGAAGACTTTGGCATGGGCCATGGCATGGATCCCATGTTCAGGAGATTAGAGGAGAGGCTGAAGGCGGTGGAAGGACAAAACCCTCTGGGGGTAGATGTTTCTGACTTGGGATTGGTCCCAGGCGTGAGGGTCCCACCAAAGTTCAAAGTCCCAATCTTTGACAAGTACAATGGCAGCTCTTGCCCGAAGACCCACGTGCAAGCCTACTTCCGGAAGATGGTTGCGTACTCTGATGACGAGAAGCTACTCATGTATTTCTTCCAGGACAGCCTAGCTGGGGCATCCCTGGAATGGTACATGAGATTGGATAGGGCCCATATCCGTTGCTGGAGGGATTTGGCGGAGGCTTTTGTGAAGCAATACCAGTATAATGCAGACATGGCCCCAGACAGAACTCAACTCCAGAACCTGTCTCTTAAAAGCAATGAGTGCTTCAGGGAATACGCTCAACGCTGGAGGGAGACAGCTTCCCGTGTTCAACCTCCCATGTTGGAAAAGGAGATGGCCAACATGTTCATGAATACGTTGCCTGGACCTTACCTTGAGCGTCTGGTGGGGTGCAATGCCTCTAACTTTGCTGATGTGGTCTCTACGGGAGAGAGGGTAGAGAATTACCTGAAGACCTACAAGAGCTACAATGGAGGTGGATCTTCATCAGGAGTAAAGAAGCCATTTATGGGAGGACAGAAGCAGAGGGAAGGGGGTGTGAATTCTGCATCTTCATATCAAAACAGGAGGAATAATTTTCAAAACTATCGTCAGCAACCGTATGTTGCGGCTGTGACCATTCCGGCTGCAGCACCACTACAACAACAGCAACCACAACATCAACAGAATCAATACCGACCACAGTAACCACAACGTCAACCAGCTCAGTATCAACAACAACAACAACCAGGTAACAGACCCACCTATCAACAGAGGCAGAGGATGATGGACCGGCGTTTCGACACTCTTCCAATGTCGTGCGCTCAACTGCTTGCCAATCTTCAACAGCTACAACTGGTGCAGCTACGCACTCTGGCTCCTCCTGTGGGTAGACTTCCGGTGGGATACGATGCCAACGCTAGGTGTAGCTTCCACTCTGGGGCACCTGGCCACAACATTGAGAACTGCAAAGCTTTTAAGCACGTAGTTCAGGACCTCATTGATTCAAAGGCTATCAGCCTTGCACCGGCTCCAAATGTCGTCAACAATCCCATGCCACAACATGGTGGTGCAAACGTGAATATGCTGGAAGAGGAAGCCAAGTTCGTTAAGGATGTGTGGAAGTTGAAGACTCCGTTGTTGGAAATTAAGGAATGCTTGCTGAAGGCCGATGTTTTCCCCCGTTGTGGGAAAGATTGTTTGGATTGCGCTACGCAGGGGAAGGGTTGCTTGAAACTGCAACAGGGTATCCAGGTTTTGCTTGACAATGGTACCCTCCAAGTTGAAGACTTGTCTGTCAAAGAATTTGCTGAAGGGTTAGTTGAAGAGGTATTTGAAGACGTTGTTGAAGAATTCACAGATGGTGTTCCTGCTGATTGTGTATTTCCCATTGATGTATTTAATTTTCCAAATGTTGTTGATGATATACCAAACAATGTGCCTGATTTTGATGTAACTGAACTTGATTCCGGTGTTCCGGATGTTTTTGTTTCAATGAATGAGGTTCCCGAGTATGACTTTGATGTCGCTACTATCACCATCTTTTACCCGACTAATCAGATCAGTGTGCCAGAAGCACAACCAGTGCCACCAGTGCGACCGGCCGCTATGACAATCACAACCCCTGGTCCTTTACCTTTCACCAGTGAAAGGGCCATTCCTTGGCATTATGGGGGGAGTGTATACACACACGATCATGGGGTGGAACGACCTTTGGAGGTAGAAGAGGGTCAAAAGTCTGAACTCGAAGTTGAAGGTCCCGCAGTGGATAATGTTGGTGGAATCGGGCGATTCACCAGGAGTGGCAGACTGTTCTCACCACCGGTTACCCAAGATGATAATGTTGATGCTGCGGCGAAAGCCAAGGGCAAGCAAGTTGTAAATGAGGGTACCTCTGCACCCCAAGCCGGCTCTGAGCCCACTTTTGCGAAGGATGTGGACGAGCTTCTGAGAATCATAAAGAAAAGCGATTACAAGGTAGTCGATCAGTTGATTCAGACGCCGTCTAAGATATCTATTCTCTCACTCCTGTTGTGTTCAGAGGCATACAGGGAGGCACTTCTGAAGGTCCTTAATGCTGCATACGTGCCTCAGGAGATCTCAGTAAACCAGCTAGAAGGGATCATTGCAAATGTTCATGCGAGCAATGGGTTGGGCTTTACTGATTCTGACTTAACACCAGCTGGACGCAACCATAACAAGGCTTTGCATATCTCAATGGAATGCAAAGACACCGTGTTATCTCATGTTCTGGTGGATACAGGTTCCTCTCTCAATGTGCTACCCAAGAGAGCCCTGTCAAGGTTGGAAGTAGAAGGTTTGATCTTGAAACCTTCCGATCTCATGGTGAGAGCCTTCGATGGTTCTAAGAGGTCGGTGTTTGGAGAGGTAGAATTGCCAATTCATATTGGATCACAAACCTTCAATACCGTATTCTATGTGATGGATATCAGTCCCTCGTACAGTTGCCTTTTGGGTCGTCCTTGGATCCACAATGCTGGGGCAGTCTCATCAACACTGCATCAGAAGATTAAGTTCCCTGTCAACGGACGAATTATCACCGTCTGTGGTGAGGAGGACATCCTGGTCAGTAACTTGGCTACATTCAAGTATGTAGAGGTAGAAGGTGAAATTCATGAGACTCTCTGTCAGGCCTTTAAGTCAGTTCAGATCAAGGATGCAGCTCCGGTAGAAGAGGTTAAAACTGGTGCCTCTATCTCATCCTTTAAGCAGGCACAGGCCTTGGTGGATTCAGGTATTGCTCCCGGTTGGGGACGTCTGTTGGAATTACCAATGAAGGACGACAAGTTCGGGATTGGGTATCAACCAGCGCTGACTTCTACAACTTCAGCACTTCAGACTCGTCATGGGCCGATTACTTTCTCCAGTGCTGGCGTCATCCAATATGGCCAGATCTCTGCGATCAACGATGAAAATGGAGATAGTGATTGCGACATGGACAACTGGGTGCGTCCGAGGATCCCTGGTGAAGTCATCAACAATTGGTCTTCCGAGGAAATTGTCCAAGTCACTCTTCTAGAGGAGTAATTTTTCTTTGTTTATTCATGCATGTCCAAGTCTTACGTTCCGCCCAGGGCGTAATGACTCATTGTAGGGCTCATCTATGTGAATACCTGCATTGTTTATCATAAATGAAGGACGTCTTTTGCATTCAAAATCTTGTTCACTGTTTTTCTATTTTTACAGTTTTCAAAATTTCAAAAGAATAAAAATATTTGGCAATGTTTTGTTTAGTTTTCACTCACTGTTCACACTCATAAGCACATACCATCACACATGCAGATGCACATCACCGGATCCTATTGATAACAGTTCTGCTATGGCTCGCTTCGACTTCGAAAATCCAATCTTCCAAGCTGAAGAAGAGGTTGATGAAGACTGTGAACTCCCGGAAGAACTTGCCAGGCTGCTAAAACAGGAGGAAAGGGTCATTCAACCGCATCAAGAGTCTACTGAAGTGATTAATCTTGGCACCGAGGACGTCAAGAAAGAAATCAAGATAGGGGCTGCTTTGGAAGATGATGTGAAGAAGGGGTTGATTGAACTGTTGCAAGAGTATGTTGACGTCTTCGCTTGGTCTTATCAGGATATGCCAGGGCTTGACACAGACATTGTGGTACACCGTTTGCCTCTCAAAGAGGGTTGTCCTCCGGTCAAGCAGAAGCTCAGGAGAACAAGACCAGAGATGGCTGTCAAGATAAAGGAAGAAGTGCAAAACAGTTGGATGCAGGGTTCCTAGCGGTTACCAATTATCCGCCATGGGTCGCAAATATTGTTCCAGTACCTAAGAAGGATGGAAAGGTACGGATGTGTGTCGACTACCGGGATCTGAACAGAGCCAGTCCAAAGGATGATTTCCCATTACCTCACATCGACGTTTTGGTGGATAACACAGCTCAGTTCTCGGTATTCTCCTTCATGGATGGCTTTTCTGGCTACAACCAAATCAAGATGGCACCAGAAGACATGGAGAAGACAACTTTCATAACCCCATGGGGCACCTTCTGCTACAAGGTGATGCCGTTTGGTCTGAAAAACGCTGGGGCAACATATCAACGAGCTATGGTGACTCTATTCCATGATATGATTCATCATGAAATCGAGGTTTATGTGGACGATATGATTGCCAAATCTCAGACAGAAGAAGAACATTTGGTGAATCTGCAGAAATTGTTTGAACGGTTAAGGAAATTCAAGCTGAGGCTTAATCCGAACAAGTGCACTTTCGGTGTGAGATCTGGAAAATTGCTGGGTTTTATTGTTAGCGGAAAAGGGATTGAGGTGGATCCTGACAAAGTGAAAGCAATACAGGAAATGCCTGAGCCAAGAACAGAGAAGCAAGTCCGTGGGTTCTTAGGGAGGTTGAACTACATTGCAAGGTTCATCTCTCACCTAACAGCCACGTGTGAGCCAATTTTCAAGTTGCTGAGGAAAGATCAGGCTATCAGGTGGAACGACGATTGTCAAAGGGCTTTTGAGAAAATAAAAGAGTATTTGCAGAATCCTCCTATCCTTATGCCTCCAGTCCCAGGGAGATCGCTGATTATGTACTTGACAGTACTCGACAATTCTATGGGTTGTGTTCTCGGTCAACACGACGAGACAGGTAGAAAAGAACATGCCATCTACTACCTGAGTAAAAAATTCACAGACTGCGAGTCCAGATACTCAATGCTTGAAAAGACATGTTGTGCACTTGCATGGGCTGCTAAGCGATTGAGACAATACATGCTGACTCACACAACCTTACTGATCTCCAAGATGGATCCAGTCAAGTATATATTCGAGAAGCCAGCTCTCACCGGAAGGGTTGCTCGTTGGCAAATGGTATTGACAGAGTATGATATCTAGTATACATCCCAGAAAGCCATCAAGGGGAGTATTCTGTCAGACTATCTTGCTCAACAACCGATTGAAGACTATGAGCCGATGAAGTTTGATTTTCCAGATGAAGATATCATGTTCCTCAAGATGAAAGACTGCGAAGAGCCAGTTGTTGAGGAGGGACCTGATCCAGATGAAAAGTGGACTTTAACGTTTGATGGGGCCGTCAATGCCAGAGGAAGTGGAATTGGTGCTGTCATTACAACTCCGAAAGGTGCCCACATGCCTTTCACCGCTCGTCTGACTTTCGAGTGCACCAATAATGAAGCTGAGTACGAGGCCTGTATCTTGGGTATTGAGCAAGCCATTGATTTGAGAATCAAGACTCTGGACATCTTTGGAGATTCAGCTCTAGTGATCAATCAAGTGAATGGTGATTGGAATACTCTCCAGCCTACTCTGGTCCCCTACAGAGATTACACGAGAAGACTGTTGACTTTCTTCACAACAGTAAAGCTGTATCATATACCTCGTGATGAGAACCAGATGGCAGATGCTCTTGCTACTCTATCCTCCATGATCAAGGTGGTTCGGTGGAATCATGCTCCTAGGATTGATGTTATGCGCCTCGACAGGGCCGCGTATGTGTTTGCTGCTGAACTGGTAGTTGATGATAAGCCCTGGTATCACGACATCAAATGCTTTCTGAAGAATCAAGAGTACCCTGCAGGGGCATCCAACAATGACAAAAAGACTTTGAGAAGATTGGCAGGCAGTTTCTTCTTGAACAAAGACGATGTGATGTATAAGAGGAACTTCGACATGGTTTTGCTCAGATGCGTGGACAGACACGAAGCGGACATGTTAATGCAGGAAGTTCATGAAGGCTCCTTCGGTACTCACGCCGGCGGACATGCAATGGCTAAGAAATTATTGAGAGCGGGTTATTATTGGATGACCATGGAATCAGATTGTTTCAAATATGCGCGGAAGTGTCATAAATGCCAGATTTATGCTGATAAGGTGCATGTACCGCCGAATCCTCTGAATGTGATGTCTTCGCCGTGGCCGTTTTCTATGTGGGGCATTGACATGATTGGAAAGATTGAGCCGACTGCTTCCAATGGGCATCGCTTCATCCTTGTTGCCATCGACTATTTCACCAAGTGGGTCGAAGCAGCGTCATTCGCGAATGTCACCAGACATGTGGTTGCCCGTTTCATCAAGAAAGAAATCATTTGTCGTTATGGGATTCCTGAAAGAATCATTACTGATAATGGTTCCAATCTCAATAACAAAATGATGAAGGAGTTGTGCCAGAACTTCAAGATTCAGCATCACAATTCTTCCCCTTACCGCCCTAAGATGAACGGTGCTGTTGAGGCAGCAAATAAGAACATAAAGAAGATTGTGCAGAAGATGGTCGTTACGTATAGAGATTGGCATGAGATGCTACCCTTCGCCTTGCATGGGTACCGCACTTCAGTACGTACATCGACCGGGGCAACCCCTTACTCCCTTGTGTATGGTATGGAAGCAGTCCTACCTGTTGAAGTGGAGATTCCTTCTCTAAGAGTCCTGTTGGATGTCAAGCTAGACGAAGCTGAATGGATTCGGACAAGGTTCAACGAGTTGAGTCTTATCGAAGAGAAGCGAATGGCAGCCATTTGTCATGGGCAGTTGTATCAGAGTCGGATGAAGAGAGCCTTTGATCAGAAAGTGCGTCCTCGTTGTTTCCAAGTCGGAGATTTAGTGTTGAAAAGGATCCTTCCTCCTCAGACAGATCACAGGGGCAAGTGGACTCCTAACTATGAGGGACCTTATGTTGTCACCAAGGTTTTTGATGGAGGGGCCTTAATGCTTGCAACGATGGATGGTGAAGACTTCACTTCCCCGATAAACTCAGACGCAGTTAAAAAATACTTCGCATAAAATAGACCCGCTGGACAGTAAAAGGAACAGTCCAGGCAAAAAATGGGCATCCCGACGAACCAAGAAAATGAAAAAGGTTCGGGCAAAAATTAGGGATTAAAAATAAAAAAGATAGTACACCCGGTAAGTTGAAAACCTGAAAAGGCAACTTAGGCAAAAATGGGTATCCCGGTGGATTGAAAACCCGAAAGGGCGATCCAGGCAAAAGTTAGGGATTAAGCGAATGACTGCGTTCTGAGTGGTTCTGAATCTCATCTCATGTCGATGACTGGAAACTTTCAGAAGGGTAGGAAACAGTCCAATCACCTTTTTCAGAAGGCTGATCATCTGGAAGATCTTGAAGACAAGCAAGTCATAGCAGAATTGGAACCCAATAGAAATCCATTTCACATTGCCATTAGATTAATTTCTGTTTTTATCTTTTGTGCGATTACCTCTTTCCAGGGATTGCTTCCTGATGTAAATGCCTATTCAGAGGCCATTCAATCAATAAAATCATGTTATTCAGTATATCTCTGTTTTCATTTTCATTTTACTGTTTTGTTTGCAAAAATGACGTCCGAATTTTTGATAAACATTGCATCATGACACATAAGGGCTTTACAGGTACATGCTTAATAAACATTTAAAATTGCTGTAAATTTTAAGTGCTTTGGATCGTCTATTCAGAATAGATACCCTCGGGGCATTTCCTTAAAATCCCCTGCAGATGATCGTGAATATCTTCCCCAGTGAAGTCGCCAACAGACGAATTTGTTGTCTTATCCCTGCAGAGCTGATCAGAGTGTTGGATTCTTCAATCCCCAGCAGGTTCTCACTACGGTGCTTCCCAAGCATGTGTTTCAGACTATACACTCCCCAGCGGAGTTAACAGTGCCAGACTGTATATCCCCAGCGGAGTTAACAATGTCAGACTGTATACCCCCAGGGGAGTTGACAGTACCAGACTGTATCTTCCCAGCAGAAGCAGTTGCTCCTTAGAGTTCGATGCCAGATCGAGGATTTCAATCCCAGATCGATGATCTCTTTCCTGGAAGCATAACCTCGGTACCGTATCGGTGTCTGGTCCCCCCTGCTGAGTCATCTCTCGTAGATTATGGTTGCCAGAACCACTATTGGTTTCCTCAGCAGCAGGTTTTCAGTGTCGTTCTCTCCCCAGTCAGAATCTCGGTATTTCGTCATTACTAGAAGACTGTGTGGCGGACCATCTCCCCAGCAGGATGGAAGTTGACATGGTTATAAGATCCTCAGCACAGTTCCTGGAGTTCCCCGGTGTTGTCTCTGGAGGAGACGTGTGTTTATGCATTCATCATTTAGATAAGCATAGCATATTGCATCATTAGTGCATAGCATTTCCATGATCATGGGGCATTGTGTAAAAAAAAAAAAAACTCATGCATCAACATTGCAAACATGTCCATTAACCCTAGGCCGTGGTGACCAGCCGAGATTGGGTTGTTGGAAAGAGTTTAGCATCGCGCCATTGGATCGGTTTCAGAATTGGGTTCATCAGCATGGTTGAGAAGTTGGTGTTTTCCCAACAAGTGACTCCTTAGTTGAGTGGGTATCCCCAGCAGTGTTACTCCTCGAAGTTGGTAGTATCTTGCAAGCATTGGTTCCATTCCTTTAGTAGAAGTGGGTGTATCTGATCTCCCCATGTAGAGTCTACCCCTTAAGCAGAAAGTGTCTACCATTTCCTTCTGCGCTCCCCACTGAGTTATATCCTCGTGGATGACGGTTGCTTCTGTTCCCTCCATAATGGGATGGGTTTTCCCTATTGAGTTCTTTCCTCATTAGGATGAGTCCTGTTTCAGTCTGCCTTTTTGGATCGATCCTAAATTGGTTTCCTGTTGGCTGTCTCCTGTGCTTCCCTGGGGCATAAATGAATAGTCGCTCACTAACCGGCACTCATTCATCTCATCCTCAGCGGAATTTTTGGCTTCTACCAACGAACTGGTAGTTGTAAAATCCCACTTTCATCCCCTAGCAGAGTTAACCCTTTGTGCTCATCCTGGTCGATGACTGGTTACCTTTCTGTGGTTTTCTGCCTACAAACCGGTAGATGTAATCCCCTCTTTGCAGTTATCAATATCCGGTTTGTGATATTGATATTCTTTCCCCTCTGGATACTTGCCTTGATCAAGCAGTATTGTCCCCAGTGGGTCTTCCCCTTTCTTTTGGGTATTTGCTCCAAGTTGGCAACTTTATCCTCTTTTGATTGGTCATCTTTTGCATGCCTAGTCCTGGTACCCTGATGCCTTTCTTTTCGGTCGATTATTCATTTAACAACCTGCAACCCGATTATGGATAATCTTCCATGCGAGTGTATTATCTACGTTTTGACGGCTATAGATAATATATCTCATGCACTCTTTGGTCAATCTTTCGATTGTTATCCCCAGCATGGGTCTTTGGCATGCGTGCCGGCTCACATATCACTGTTTTGTTATCTTCGCCGATGATGATAGACATGAAGAAGTTTCCGGTATCCAGACCGAAGTGGCATTCAGGCCAGTTTCCGATTTCCAGATCGAAGAAGTTCTCAACAATCAGGACGAAGAACTTATGGTATTCAGACCAGTTTTCCCGGTATCCAGACCGAAGTGGCATTCAGGCCAGTTTTCCCGGTATCCAGACCGAAGTGGCATTCAAGCCAGTCTTTCCCGATTTCCAGATCGAAGAAGTTCTCAACAATCAGGACGAAGAACTTATGGTATTCAGACCAGTTTTCCGGTATTCAGACCGAGGCGGTGTTCAGACCAGTATTCCGGTATTCAGACCGAGGTGGTATTCAGACCAGTATTCCGGTATTCAGACCGAGGTGGTATTCAGACCAGTTTTCCGGTGTTCAGACCGAGGCGGTGTTCAGACCGAGGCGGTAGTCAGACCGAAGTGGCATTCAGGCCAGTTTTCCCGGTATCCAGACCGAAGTGGCGTCCAGGCCAGTTTTCCCGGTATCCAGACCGAAGTGGCATTCAGGCCAGTTTTCCCGGTATCCAGACCGAAGTGGCGTCCAGACCAGTTTTCCCGGTATCCAGACCGAAGTGGCATTCAGGCCAGTTTTCCTGGTATCCAGACCGAAGTGGCATTCAGGCCAGTTTTCCCGGTATCCAGACCAAAGTGGCGTTCAGGCCAGTTTTCGATTTTTAGATCGAAGAAGTTTCCTACGATCAGGTCGAAGTACTTATGGCATTCAGGTCAGTCTTTTTTTTTCGATTTCCAGATCGAAGTGGTGTTCAGACCAGATTTCCGGGGATCAGACCAACATTGATACTCTCATATTCCGATGCTTAGTGCGGCGTTCAGGCCATGGGTATTCCTGTGTTACCATTTATTTTGGTTTCCAGGTCAACTCTCTGTTTCGGTGCTCAGGCCGATTTTCACCGTACCAGACGGATTCTTCTTTTGGGATTGCTTCGTTGCCGATTCTGACAGACATGGTTAATTATTTCGTGGGGATTAAGGATCAAAATCCGGGTCTTCTTAGTATTTAACCATCTCCCACAATGATCATATGAAGAACGTCTTGCTTCATATTCTCTAGTTGAAGATGTTTAAATAGGGGCAGCTGTCATACCCAGATTTTGGTCCTGAATTTTTTGATGTTTGTTTGGCATGCTTGGCCTAGCTTTACTTTGGTTTTGTATGAGGATTGTGGTTTTGATCCAAAGTCATGGTGTTGTGATTGTGGATACCTCTATGGTCTGGGTCATCTGAGCAACCAAGCTTCTTGTGTTTCAAGCCACTTGCTAGTCATGTTATTGGTTCACGGATACTATGTCAAAACCCCGACCTTATGGTCTCATTTCATGGCCTTGTTCATGTGCATTATCAGTCAAGTTATTTTTCAAAAGTCAAACATTCAAGTCATAAGATAAACCAATTGTGAAACCAACTTCAAACCATTTTGTTAATCCATTTCAATTTTATTTCATTACATTTGATTCCATACAAAAAAATACACAAAAATTGACACTTTGACCAATTGTTGACTTTGGTCAACAGTTGACTTTTTGGTCAACTTTGACCAAAGTCAACCCAAATTCCCTAAACCCAAAAATTCACCCATAATTGTCCATTGAATATCCATTTACAAAGAAATCATAAAGAAAACACATTTTGACCATTTGTTGACTTCGGCCAATAATTGACTTTTGCCTTTTGTCATTCCAAAATTCCTTCAAACTTGTGCAAATCACTTGGTGCATACCTTGTCCAACCATCCACACCAAGTCATAACCAAGAAACTTCAGAGGGTGTGCCTCCTTTGCCAGGTTCGCAAGAGACAAAGGCTAGAAAAAAGTTCTGGAACAAGCACTGTTCCAGCTATTGCCAATGGGCCTACAACTGTATCATCTGGAATTACTAATTCAGCCCCTTCATCTACTGTAAATGTAGATAGAATTAGTCCATCGGATGGTGGTAATGTTACTGTCGGTAAGGATTTTCCTTCTGATAGTTCAGACAAAGGTGCAAAAGTTGTTGCTGAAAGAGAGTCAATGCCTTCCATCAGTGACGGGTTAGGGACTAGACCGTCGTCGTCATCAGCTGTCTGCTTCTCTTCTTCAGACCCAGTACTGGTTCCATCGAATGATTCACGTTTTCCTGGTGCTGTTGGTGCAATTAAGCGGGAAGTGGGAGGCCAACGTCCTCCTACGGAATTAAATGTGGCCAACACTTCTGAGAACAAGTCTTCTGCTTCTGAGACTGGTAGCTCTTTTCAAGGAAAGAATCAAAGAAAATCACCAGCAGTGGCAAAGAACCATGTTCCTGAGGTGCCATCTTCATCAACAGTAATACATGGGACCACCTCAGTTAGCCGCCCTTCATCCAATAACAACAACCGATCACAACAGATAAGCGGCCTTCGGAAAGCTGATTCTATTAAGGAGTGGAAACCAAAGCCAACACATTCAATTAACTAGGTTTCCGGACCAGCTAGCGTATCTGAGTCTTCCGTTGTCTCAGCTGAAGCTACCATACAGTTGCCGTCTGTGTCTAAGGTCCTTGATTCGGAGGAAGCTGCTTCTGAACTGCAGAAGAAGCTTGAGAATTTACACGTTCCACCGCGTCAACATGTCATTCTTCTAGACCATATTCTGGTTCTTGACAGATGGATGGATTCAAGGCCATGGGAAGGGCAAAACACAAAGGATGAAAAATATCATCCTGTTGCCGGAACTGTATTTAATCAGTTGATGAACTTCAACACACTTCATCATTATATGACTGATCTTGCAAGAAAGTACAAGACATACAGGTTGCTTAGCCCTTGCAGAAATGAAATTTATACCGCTGAACCAAACAATGTCGAGTACATACTCAAAACCAATTTTGACAATTATGGAAAGGGGTTATACAACTACCTCGATTTGAAGGATTTACTAGGAGATGGGATTTCCACGGTCGATGGCGAGAAATGGCGTGAACAAAGGAAGATATCAAGTCATGAATTCTCCACCAAGATGTTAAGGGATTTCAGTACTTTAATATTCAGAAAGAATGCAGCAAAACTTGCAAATATTGTGTCTGAAGCTGCAATGTCCAATACTAAATTAGAAATTCAAGATCTTTTCATGAAATCAACACTGGATTCAATTTTCAAAGTTGCATTTGGGACGGAACTTGACAGCATGTGTGGAACAAATGAAGAGGGGAAT
This sequence comes from Lathyrus oleraceus, assembly GCF_024323335.1. Classification (NCBI taxonomy): domain Eukaryota; kingdom Viridiplantae; phylum Streptophyta; class Magnoliopsida; order Fabales; family Fabaceae; genus Lathyrus; species Lathyrus oleraceus. The sequence continues at coordinate 554,765,763 of NC_066583.1, read as the reverse complement.
AGTTTGAGATTTGGAAGCTTTTGATGGCTTTTACTATGGCTGATACTAGTGAAAGGTGGATTGATCGTCTTCAATTTTCCTCACTATTTTGGCCTCCACCACGAGATGGTCAGCAAATGAAGGATCAAATTGCTGCATATGTTGAGTACTTGATTCAGTTTACATCAGAGCAATTTGTTGACGATATTGCTAAGTTGATCCGCAACCCTTACCCGTAGAAAGATTAGTGGATCCAGTAGCAGGTTGTCATATTCACCATCCATGGATTTACGATCTTGTGGAGCTTGCACGAAGTTTTTGTCTGACAAATCAGCATGGAGCAACCAGAAGTTTGTTGCCAACAGTGATTTCTCTTTTGTAGTCGTACTAATATGCGGTCACACATTTCATGCAGAATGCTTAGAGACTATGACTGCAGAAGCAGATAAGTATGATCCATCGTGTCCAATTTGTATGGTTGGTGATAAGCACTTTTCAAAGTTGTCCAGAAAAAGTTTTCGGGCTGAAGCAGAGATGAAGGCCAAGAACCACAAGATGTCCATCCACCTAATTCTGAAATATTTTCCAGTCACCATGTGCAGCCACCAGAGGACCTTTTGACAGGAAATCCAATTGATAAGTTCCTTGATGATCCTAATCTATGTGAAGATAAACTATCTGAGGAGGCCAGGTCTGAAGGATTCTTTGAAACTATAACTAAGACCATGTTTCCTGATGTGGGAGGTCTTGGACAGTATAACACAACACTATTGAGCACAAATAAAACGTGAGAACATTTTACGGCAACAAACTACATTATGCGGGATGCTCATAGTGCGGTGAACCAACATTCGGCATAATTTCATCTGGGGTGAAATTCACCTTTAGAGCATTAACCTTAGTTGAGAGATTAATTGCCTTCGCTCTTGACTGACCGACATCGAAGTGTAACTTAACCAAGTGAATTGTTGGCATTATTTCTTGAGTTGAAACCGTTACTGTACGATTACAGCCGCTGCTTTACGCCTTGGAGGAATAATAGGTTTTGATACTGCGTCCATAATCCATAGGCCCTGCTGGTTTGTATCAGTGATTTTGATAACCCAAGAATTCTTCCTGCTGTTAAGAGTGCACTGTTGGATTTGCATGTCAGATATGCTTCATGTACCGCTATGATCTTGGTGAGCTGAAAATGATTTCTGAAATTGTTGTCTGGAATGCTTGGAGTTTTTCATTTTTCTTTATGACTCGCAACATCCGCATCAGCCCATCATCAGTGATATCACTCTGTATCATCCTCTCCAGAGGACTTGGGGTTATTAGAAGTAGAAAATGTTTTCTTACAACAGATGATGAATTCAGATGCAGCTTCTGAGTACTCCCATGGAGAAAGAAACAAGAAGCTCCACTATGGTAGATAAAATTTCTCCTGGTTCTGATGTCATTGCACATGAAAGTCCCTCAACATTATCTATGGTATTGCCATCCACAAGTTTTATGAAAGTTGGTGAAGGGCCTAAGGCTGATGAGAAGTTTGAGGTGTCACCTATCTCTGGTCCAAACAACAATGCAGCTACAATTGCAACTACAACAGTAACAGGTTTCGGTTCTGACAAGCCCGCTTTACCAAATGGGTCAATTTCTAATCCTTCTTTGTTTAATTTGGAGAATAAGATTATTTCGTCAGCAGAGATATCAACTTCTGTTACTTCATCAAAGGAGACAGCCAAATCAGCTCTGGTATTTGGTTTGGAGAAAGCTGTTCCCTCAAAGGAGGGTGGTCCTGATGCTCCACCCGTGAATTTTGACACCAATCAAAATGTTTTCAAGGTTCCTCCAATCCCATTTACTACTTCATCCATAGTTGGTGGTGAATCTTCTCTGAAGTTTGGTGCTTCTTTTGACTCTCAGTCGGGAGGCTCCATCAGCTTCACCACTGTTGCTGGTTCGACTGGTTCTATGCAGAAAGTTCGTGAATCTGATGGTGGTGATGCTGAGACTAACACAAATACTGGCTTTTCTGTTAGGACAGCAGAACTAGCGGTTTCATCTGCAGCACCTGCATCATTATCGACACCACCAAACAGTATATTCAAATTTGGACAGTTCAAATCAAAATAGTGGATCCTTTGTTTCAGGCCCTTCATTCTCTTCTTCCTTTCCATCTCCCGTATCAAGTAACTTTAGCAACAGTAGCTCGTCTCTTTCAGCAATCGGTGGCATTAGTGCTACTACTGCTTCCACTGGAGTTAGCAGGGCGACTTCCTCCACCCCAGTGATGACCACTTCCACATCAACATGGCTCAATGCATGGCTTCAAGCCATTCCATGTCAGAACCTGCAAAGTAGCAATAATCAGCAGCAGGGCAATGCAAGGCCAATTCAACAAGGTTGCAGCAAACCATGCTCACCATTCTTTTACTGCGGTAAAAAAATAAGGGGGGAACACATTAATCAGTCAAATTGCAAAATCCAAAGTGCAAAATCATTAACCAACAGTCAGAGGGCAAAGTCCAAAAACATCCCAAATTGGTATGAGGTCAAAGCAGAGAGGAAAGTTTGTGAAGGATACCTTTTCTTGAATCTAACATGGATAGAGTAATTCTGTGTCTGAGCATCCAAAATGCTTTGCAGAAACACTCCTTTTGAACAGCAAGGACCCCATTTGTAACCCTAATTCACAGAATATAAAGAGGAGAGGCAAATCAGTAAAGAAAACCCTAGAGCACCACAAAGAACTGGGAGGCGAAATCTGAGAAGAGACCCTAAAAATCCCAAGATTGATTACCTGGAGGCCAGCATCTGTACGTTCTTCACCGCCACCACCGCGACACTTTGTAAGTACTTCTCTTTCTTTCTTTTTATCTTTCTCATGTGCTTGTTGTTGAAATTATTGTGTGAGCTGAGAGTGATTGAGAGGGGTTCGTTGAGAACGAGAGTGGCATTGAGAGAAATGTGAAGTTTGGTGGGTGTTGATGAACATTACCGAGAGAAGAGAGAGTGAAGGAGTGAGTTTGGGAAGGTTGAGTTCGTGAGGTGGGGAGGAAGATGACGATGAAGACGAACCTCTGTATTTCCATTTTCTTTTTAATTAATTCTTTTATTATTTAATTTATTTCATTTTTAACACAAAAATCAGAAAAATGTATATGCTTTTATTTTCTTTTATTATTATTATTCACTTTTTATTTATTTAGCTTATTTTGTTTTTTAACAGAGATAATTAAAAAACCCATAAAAATGTTTATTTATTTTTTTTATTTTAAATCTTTTTTTTAGCCCGGTTCATATATTTAACATAGTATATTAGTAGCAAATATTGTTGAGTGGTCTAGTGGAAAGAGGTTAGTTTCATAGTATTAAATGGGGAGGGTTCAATACTCATGTGTGACACTTTTTGCTTTTTGTTTGATTGTATTTTCCTTTAGCATTTTTATTCTTTTAGTATTTTGTTAATATCTGTTTTTTATGTTTATTATAATTTCATTTGTTAATAATGCATAGTTATTGTATTTGAATTTAGTTCAAAACCATTTTTTTAAACTATAAAAATCATACTTTTCTCGATTTAATATCGAGCCCATTTTTACACCCTTGTAAGTCGATTGCTTTTTAAGCATCGCCATCAACCTCACATAGCTTACTCTTGGGCTTTCTTACAATGAGCCGGTTCCCTTACACTTACACTCATACATTGTTTATTGTTTCATTATTTCATTCTTTGATTACTTGATTCGATTATATACCTGTTTATATCTTACTTGTTTGATTAACTGTGGCCTACTTGTATGGTGTATGAGGCATATATTTATGTTGTTTGATTACCATGACAACCCCCATTCATAACAAATGTACCCCTCTCCCATGAAATGTATAATATTTATTCTTTCATTCTTTATTCATCTGTTAATACAAGAAATAAAATGAACACCCGATAACCATTTCAAAACAAGACCAAAACCTCGATCCAACGTCGAGTAATCATTTTTCAAAACCTAACAGAACTAGCACGTATTCATCCACCCTTGTAAGCCGATTGCTTTATGCATCGCCATCAACCTTGTAAGTCGATTGCTTCGTGCATCGCCATCTACCTTTATCCCTAACACTTCTCCTCGCTCCTTTCGTCGATTCTTAATCCGATTAGGTAGCACCCATTAGATAGAACCCTTTGTATGATAACATAGGTAGAATTCCCATTCCTTTGCATGCTAACATTAGGTAGATATTCCCATTTGTAAATCCTAACACTTAAGTACATATTGCATGACAACTCTAGGGCAGAGCTTACCCACTTCTAGACCTTTCCGAGCGTCTTCGATCTTGCGGCATGTAGTCCATTCTATTGCAAAGAGGTAACTGCCTAAGACTCGATTCAGCGAGCTGCGACACCTACTGCTAGGACGTGAACACATTGCCCACTCTCCTTTGACACAACTGGTGTCCTCCTTTCTAAGTCCATATTCAGATGGCAACCCCTATGTAGGGGAACTACATCGCCCTGATCCTTGTTCCAGACGAGGTATGTAGGCAGGTGGTCGTGCGAGACCACTCCGGGCACCTTTCTTTTTCTTTTTTGTGTGTGTTTTGGTTCGGATGCTGATGTAAGTCCAGTGATTGGCAGTCGGGCTCCACGTTTGCCCTTTTGTGTGTGTTTTGGTTCGGATGCTGATGTAAGTCCAGTGATTGGCATTCAGGCTCCATGTTTGCCTGCTTGTGTGTTGTTTGTTTGGCGTGCGTGGGCCGAACTACGGCAACTCTGATTCTCATGTTCAGATGAGATACGTAGGCACAAGATGCGATATCTTGCCGAGTTTGACTAACAACTAACAACTAATCCTTGTTTGCTTTCGCCCTCGTTGCGATCCTTTCTCTCGCCCTCGTTGCGATCGAGACCATTCCTTTCTCTCGCCCTCGTTGCGATCGAGACCTTCCTTTTCTCTTGCCCTAGTTGCAATCGAGACCCTTATTCCCGTAGTTGTTTGAACTACGTTTTGCTCTGATTCTCATTCCCGATGAGATACGTAGGCATAAGACGCGATGACTTAGCGAGCACACTCCTCTTTAACCCATAGGTACCCGAGCTACGAAGACTCTGATTCTCATTCCAGATGAGATACGTATGCAGTGGATGCGACATCCGTGCGAGTCATTTTCTTTGACCCTCTCTTTTAGTAAATAGTACATTAGATAAACATACACCCTTTAGACAAGAACAACAAGAGTGGATCCCGTAGAGTACTACGGATGCGTAGGGGTGCTAATACCTTCCCTTCGCATAATCGACTCCCGAACCCAAGATTTGGTTGCGAGACCTTGTCTTTTCCTTTCCTTTCTCCAGGTTTACTTCGAGCGTTTCCTTTCCCTCCTTTGGGATAAATAACGCACGGTGGCGACTCTTCTGTCATCTTTTTCTTTCGCCGGTTGTTTTTTCGCACACTGTATTTTTCAGGTTGCGACACACACATGTTGAAGCTTCGAGCCCGACATATGGATCTCAATTGTGTGTGTTGATTTATGTGTTAGTAGTATCTGTTGTTGATTATGACTTAACTACTAACTAGGTGTTCATGTATAATGGACATTGTGATTGCGTGATTGTCTGCTATGGATCATTGACTTTTGTGTGTAGCAATCTCGGTCTTCTAGCTCTATGCTACTAATTAGTGTGGTTGCTTCTCTGATTGCTATTATGAATTCTAAAGCTTTCTATTTTGTTTGTAGTTTTTCCCATATCTTTTCCAAATTGTCGTAAAAAGGGGGAGAAATGTGTGGATGTGATAAGATGTTCAACCACATATTGATGTGTAGCAATCACATGACTTATGTGATACTTCTACTGATATTTTTCGCTCTATTGATTCTATTGGGTGCTATGGTGTGCTACATGTGACACTTCATGAAGAACACATCTTGTAGTTTTTTTAGCCAAAATTTTCCAAAGGGGAAGATTGTAGGTCCTTTTGGTTGGCCTCATTAGGAAAAATAACATTTTACAAGATGTGTTTTAGGAAACATGTGGAATAAGACGTTCCAACATGTGTTCCGACATTTGAGGTTGTTTCTAAGAAGAATTAAATAGTTGTTTAGCTAAAGTGCTCGACATAACCAATTAAGAAAGAGAATCCAAGATGCAACTAAAGTACTTGACATAACTAGTTAAATAATAGGCATAAAGTTTGGGTTCTGACTATCTTCAGATGTCCTTCATAAGAGTTGTGGTGTTGACTTCTTCAGCGGATCCAGAGGCTTTCTTTTGGGAAGAAGTTTGTGTTGATAATCCAAAATCAATTGAATAATATTTGGATTTGTTTTATTCAAAGAAGATATGACTGGATGTACTCTCAAGGAAGATTTGGTATATGACCTACTATACAAAGAAGACTTATATTAAGAAGAGTCATTTTGGACACTATGGTGCAATGTGTGGAACACGATGTTTAACCATATATGTTACAACATCTTGTCTCCATCAATAAGACATATGTTATTGTATGGTGCAATATCTAACAATCATTGCAATTGTGGTACAGTATTTCTCCACCAAAGATTCACTATTCCACAAAAGATCTTCAACTTATGGAGAAGAGTTAATTTGGATGTATTGTTGCAACATGTGGAACACGACGTTCCAGCATGTGCAGTGCAACATCTAGCCGTGTTCAGCAGACCATGATGGTGTCGTTTTGGAGAGAAATTTTGATTAAGATTTAATCAAATTCGTTTATGCAATATAACATTATGTTTGTGTGATTTGTTTGACAATTGTTGAATATCAAATCAATTTATATGGATATTTAAATTTAAATTATTAACAAATCATATCTTTTGTTGGAGATATTTATGGAGAAAATCAAATCCAATAATATTCTGCTATTATTCTGGGCAAAATCAAAGGAGAAAAACCCATAAGACATTGCTATTTAAGGAGACTCAAATCTGACTTTTGAGGTGTGCATGTTTTTAAGATACGTAGTGTTAGGGTTTTTTCATTTAAGTCTTTATTTGTGCACCACTCTAGTGCCTCCTTTCGTATCATAAGGCACCACTCTCCATGCTAATGCCATTATCAGATTAAGGTTGAATATTTGTGTACACCATTCTATGTTTTAGTAACTTAGCATAGTTGTTAGTTTGTTTTAGTTGAGTTGTATATTCAACAATCATTGGGTTAATGGTTAAGTTGATCAGTTGGGATTAGTGATTGAGTGAAAGTGAGAGGGGTTAGAATATTTAGGGGGAGTCCTAAATAGAAAGTCACTAGGATTTGGGAGAGACATAAAAATTCATAGGGGTTGAAGGTTTTTATAAGAATAATTTTTCTAATTTGAAGTAATGACTTTCCTTTCTTAGGTAGAGTAACTCCCAGACGTAGGTGTGGTTACATTGAACTGGGTTACCAATTTCTTGTATTCTTTACTGCATTTCTGCTTCATCATCTTGTATAAGTTAACTTTTCATATCTTGCTTGCATTTTTTTTGTTTCTAGTTTAAAATATCCAAACATTGAGTCTGACATATGTCCATAGAAGTTGTAATATATCATAAACTAGTAGTTCTTGTTGTCTCAGGCATCTGGTCCAACATCTATCCCTTCTGAGAATAATTTTTTTATAGCCAAATTGATGACCTCATTAGGAGCCATGTAGAAAATAATGTTGAATAACTCACCTTTTTGTATTAATTTGTGTTGCATATTTGGTAGGAATAACGCTATTCTTACACCACTTCCAAAACCCAATACTCACACCAAGCAGTGTTCACCGTATTTATACGGTGAACAATGTTTTTTTATAAATAAAAAAATATTTATTTTTTAAAATTTATTTTTATAACACAAATATAAAGTTTTTCATTAACCAATTTTATTATTGCATTAACCATAAAAATATAGTTTTTTTTAATCACAAAAGCTCAAACTATTAATCAAAAAGTGCCTTAAAGGCTTTGCTTACAAGAGTATTATGATTAGCAAGCTTAATACTATTTTTTGGATAATACCTAATTGTGCTAATATGTGGGTCAACTAGTTATGGGCCCTTTGAATGTACCTAATCTCACCCAACTCAGACTCACTTAGGATTTTTTAATAAAATTAATTTGGCTCCCACTGTGAGTTTTATCACCCAACACAACGCCTCCTTCCCCTTCATCCCTCTCACTCTTTTAACAATCTCACCACTATTAATGAAGATCCTAATCTAATTCAGCCTCATTATCCTCGCCATAATTATAACATGGATGATTGATTGAGCTTCTACTTCCATGGGGTTCGGATAACCGTTTTGATTCCAAGTGACTTCAGCTTTGGTCTCTCCTTTCTTTGTTTATATAATCACCCACATGTTCCAATCTCCATTGTCACACCCTCATTTTTACCCTAGCCTTCATATCATTCATTCATCATACATTCCTCATAACATTGATCCTCAAGCATGGTCATCTATTGATTTGAGTATAGGAGATGGGAATTAGGGTTTGTTATGGTTACTTTCCTAAGAGTGTTGCCAAGATCACTCAAGACATTTCTTTGTTACCTTGGTGGATTAGGGTTTTGCCTATTTTTGTTGCATCTTATTGTACATCTAACCATTGTGCATTCAATATGGATGTTTATTTTCAAAATGCTCAGATATGTAGTTGTGTTTCCCATCAATTACAAGTAAGAATTCAAGGATCATTGTGCTTGAATTAAAGTGTATAATCAACGCATTGACATGAAGAGTTTACTTTGGTCCAAGAAAAGTAAAAGGAGATTGCAAAGTGTGCATCATTGCTTAGGTGAAAAGAAATTGGAAAAGTTATCCATTCATAGTCAAAGATCTCATTTCAAGTTTGCTTCATTTATTTTCAAATGTATTTTTATCAAGAATTGGAGGTGATATAAAAGGCATTTCAAGCATGATTTCAAGTTAAGTACTTAAGGCATGGTTTAGAGATCATTGTGATAAATTCAAGCTAGCCATCATGTTATCACTTACAAAGCCATACATTTTGGTCCAACATTGAAATGATCATTCATCAAGCAAGGAGAAAAACAAGGCCATATAATATAAACATGTTTTGATTAAATATGCATCATACAAATTCAAGTGATTGTCCAAACTTCCATGGCAAGGCATGTCCAATTATGGCAACATCATCACCATGAACCAAACTCGAACAAGCCATGGAAATAAACAAATGAAAGCATCATATCAAGTAATCCAAAATAAGCAAGCATAAGCAATCAAGGCCTATGTAAAAAGCAACAAAATGGCAATCAAATACAGGCCCAATCAAGCCAAACCAAATGCACAATGTAGCAAGGTACAAATGACAGCCAAAAAATGAAAAACTTGGGTATATGAGCAATTGGAAAATCTAGTGAGTTTCTGAACAGTTAGGGACCACACATGATTGGAAAGATATTCCCTTATGTACTGCACGAAATGAGAGGTGGATTGAGCACTGAAATTCACAAGTGTTAGCTCATCAGTCTTAGCAAACAAGTCACTTTTTTTCATTTTTTGGATTCACACAATTCTCCTTCAATTTGGTACGTATTAAGAACCCTCACTTCCTATATAAATAGAGCATGCTTCTCCCTCAGTGATTTAAGATGAACAACCATAAAAACCCTGATAAATTCACTCCAAAAAACACTCTAAACTAGAGCATACGGGTAGAACATTTGAGCCATCCTCAAAGCACCTTGAACATTCAAATATCTTCCCTGAGCACCACTGAAGTTAAGGGGATAAAGAACCATCATTGAAACAACAATACTGGAGCTCTTCAACTTCGTCGAAACCTTTATTTGAACAACTTTCCAGCAAGGTAGAAATCACCATCATTTCAATTCAAACTAGTTACTAGTCTACTCAGCTTGGTGCACAAATCATTAACCCTATTATTTGATCTTCTATTGTTACATATTCGTAATTTAATTTTTGAATTAGGTTTTTATGTTCATCTAATTTTGGCTTGAAATCTCCATATTCAGGGCCAATCGATGGCTCCTGAGTGTGGAGCCTACAACAATGACCAAGGAGGAAGTGGGACTCGTGGTTAAATTCCCTTGAATCCTTGAGTTGCAGAGTTTGAGATTTCACATGGACGGAGATTGAAGACGATGTTCTTCACAAGCTCTCCCTCTATTTTCTGTTTCATTTTAAATGCACCAATAAAAATATTCCACTTGTTTTATCGTGATTGGCTCGTTCAAATGATGTGGCTGCTAGACTTAATGAGGCCACGTTGACTTTAATGCACATGTTCCTCTTGATCCGGGCCTTCCATATTAATTACTTTTTTAAGTAATAAAATCTTATGGTTGTGGGAAGTCTCATAGGCAGCATGTGTGGTCCATTAGATCAGATCTAATGGATCTGTTCAATTAAGCGCCTATCCCTTGATCCCCTGGTCAACGTTGACTCAACTTTGGGCCTCAATGCCTTGGGCTTTTGTTTCTACTTGTTGGACCCCCTAATTCCATTTTGCACCCCCTATTTTTTTTTATTTTTTATTTTATTTTATTTTCAATGGTTTTTATTTCTGATTTTTATTTTCTTTTTTATATTAAATTTTGACTTTATTTGAAATCAATTTTAATTTTTCAAAATAGTATTTGATATTATTTTTGCAAGTTTATTTGATTTTGTTTTATATTTTAATTGATTTTAATTTTGTAATTTAATTTCATGTTATTTTTGCAAATTAATTTTGATTTTCACGAAAATGGGCCAAAAAAGGGGGTGGAGAAATCATATGAGACACAGCCTGGTCCACAAACAAAACAGAAAAATAAAAAATGAAATAAAATGGACATGTCACGCTAAAAGGCAAGGAAGGAAGTGTGGCATGCGTGTGAAAAAGTCATGTTGTAAACAAATGACAAAACAATGCACAAAATCAATGATACTCATGATATTGGGAATTAGGGATCAACAATGTTAAAGCCATCATATCTTCATGGTTTCTTGGTCAAATGAAACAAACTAGGGCTTTTTGGAAAGAGGGAAGGGAGATGAACAAGTTTAATGTTGGAGGAAAATTGAAACAAGGCTTTGAAGTCCATAAAAAATGACCACGAAAAGAACAGCTTGAAACTGCATGCATTCATGCAAATTAAAGATCATTTGGCAATTTTGAGGTCCTAACTTGACAGCTCAATAACTAGTTCATTAAGCCACTAAATGAGAAACTTTTTGAAGCAAAAATAGAGAGGGGAATGTGATCTACAACTTTCATGTTGAATTCAAATTAAAATGAAACTTGCATCTAGGTGAAAAATGGCCATGAAGAGGGTTGCATGTAACTGACCAAACACTTAGCAAAATTTCACTAAGTATAAAACCAAATTACCAACTTAAGATCATGACTTTAGAAGATGATATCTTGAGTTGTAGCCAACCAAATGAGGCGTTCTTGGAACCATTGAAAAGAGAAAACTTAGTACTACAATTTTCATGTTGAAAATATTTTGAAATGAAGCTTGAATCTGGGTGAAACATAGCCATGAAGTTGACTGAAATTATTTGTAAACTTGCCCAAAATAGTAACCTTCCTTTGAAACCCTAATTTCCAATTTTGGTAACTTTTCATAATTCTTGATTTTTGATGAAAATCTTGACTTTTCTTGATCAAATTTCAACCATAAACTATATTTGACTTGTGGAGCATAATTTTGACCCAAAAAATAAAGAGTTGACGTTTAATCTACTCAGTTGACTTTTTCCCAAATTGAATCAAACCATTGATCATCTGAGCAATTGAACTTCTTCTGAATATAATTGATGGCCAATGTTCTCAACATAGAAACTTAGGGACACATAAAATACCATGGAATCAAGTGTTTCTCAAAAAATCAAAAATAAATTGATTTTATTACAAACCCTAATTTTAGTCCAAAAGAATAGGAGATGAATTCATATCTTCAAAACCTTGATTCCCCTAGGGAAAATGGAGAAACTTGTGAGAAAAGATGTCTTATATAATGAAAATATGAATATGAATAAAAAACTGGTACATGGGTATGCCACACACTGAGATAATCAACATTCCTAGCTCAAGGACCAAAAGATAGGAGAGTGTGATTAACTTCCATTCTCTTGCAATTCTCAATCAATTGATGAATTAATAGACCATTTGAGATGTCTTAGGGATTAAGAAAACCCTTGTATCTTGAGTGTTCATGAAGTTGAGGATATCCTACCCTCCTTGCACTGATAGTCACCTCTTTGTTCTAAAGCTTGAAGAAGGTCATAAGAGAAGATGCATTGATCCCAAAACCATAGAAACAATGATATGCATGCATGTATATGATGATAAAACATAAGCCAATTAGTGTTAAACAGAAGAGGGTAAGTTTTGGGGTACAACAGAATCCTTTAAGGAGTATGCTCAAATATCGAGGGAACTAGCTTCTTGCGTGCAACCTCCACTCTTAGAAAATGAGTTAGTCGACATGTTCATGGGAACACTGCAAGGCCCCTACTATAAAAAGATGATCGATTCAGTGTCTACCGGATTTTATGACCTGGTAATAATAAGGGAAAGGATCGAGAATGGCTTGAAGAGTGGTAAGATTGGAAAATAATCCTCGAATCAAAGCAGTAACAAGAGGTACTCCAGTAATAGTAATCCAAAGAAAGGTGAAACCAATGCTGTTGCATTAGAGGGGAATTCTCAAGTATCCTACAATCCTTACATAGTTGGGGTACTCCTTAATCAACATCCATAATAGGCATACTCTAGGCCTCAAGCACAATAGGCTAAGGCATCTTCTAAAAAAAACCAAATGGGTATCTCGAAGGGATCAACAGAGGTTGTGGAAAGAATTTAACCCCATACCCACGACATATACTCAGGTCTTGCCTTACCTAATTCAAAGAGGATTTGTAGATATTAAACAATTAGGACCTCTACCAACACCTCCTGCTCGTGTCTACGATGCTAACACCAGATGTAACTTTCATGCTGGTTCGTCGGTGCATACTACTGGGAAGTGCATGGAACTCAAGTTCAAAGTTCAAGTTTTAATGGACCGTAAGATCATTTCTTTCACTCATAAGGGTCCAAATGTGAAGGGTAATCCAATGTCAGGGCATAGTGGTCCAACCATCAATGTTATTGAGGGATTAGAATCCAACACCTTAATCTGAGTGCTAGATCAAGTAAAGACCCCTATATCAAATATACAGAAGAAATTGTTTGGTTACAAGGCGTTTGAAGAGTTGCATGCTAACTGTAAAATGTTCTTGATCAATCCAGACACATGTGGGAGGATGAAGGAGTGCCTTCAACAAATGATGAATGAGGGTTTGGTCCAAATTGGATACATGAGGAAGTTAGAAGATGTCTCAGCTATAGAATATCATGGGCACACGCCTTTTGAGATCCCTTACTTCCATACCCTAATTTTACCCCTAAGATTCCATTTATCATATCATTTACATTTCAAGCATGATATCCTCCTAGCCTTCACCTCTGGGGGTTTGCCTCTGAGGGAGATTATCAAGCACCATTTGTGTTTTCTTTTACCTTTTTTCTTGCTTGCATTCTAACTTTTCTAAACTTATTCAAAATACAAAAATATGTGTTGTTTCCTTTTTCTTATTGTATAAGGTAAGGACTTGCAATCAAAGGATCAAGCTTGGTTTCTAAATTAGGGTTTTGCTTTCCAAGGTCAATGTTTGGTCAACAAGAGGGCCACAAGAGCTTATATTTCAAGACATGACCTATAATCTTAGGTCACATTCATGTCAATCTTCATTCAACATAATTTGATCAAGATAAGTTCAAATTTGGTGCATGTTAAGTTTGGTTCATGTGTTTACTTCCATGCCATCTCTATCCAATTTTCAAGCAACCATTAAGAATCTTCAAAGGGAAATCAAGTTTCCTTCATTTTGGTATTCATGTGTTCATCATTGGGCCTTTGGTTGAAAGAAACCCCAAGTTGGCACATGTTTGGTTGACCTAAAATCAAGTATGGCATGTCACTTGCTCCAAACACCATAACTCTCTCATTTCTCAACAAATTTGGAATCTACTCCAAGCCAAATGTCACATTTGAACTCCTCTACAACTTTGCTTCAAGGTTCAAACATCAATTTTGTCTCTAAGTCTATCAAGTTTTGAATATTGGCCAAGATGCCCATGTGTGCACAATAGTAGGTCCAAGACCTAGTCTCCTAATGCCTGACCTAGAATTTCAAGTCAAGTCCCCAACTTTGCATCCATGCCATTTTCAACTCAAGCAATCTTTTGACGTGATTCTTTTTTCATATGATTATTCACCATGAGGAGATCATTTGGTACGAAGAACATCTCAAAATGCACGAGTAATCTTATTTGGCCTAAGCTACAACATGGTACAATGAGCTATGTTCTTGCGTAAGTTTCAGGTCAAGAATTTCATGCCACTCTCATTTTGGGACCACCTGTACATGTGCAACCTCTTTGACAAAGCAAAACACATCAGAACAAATACAAAACAATTGGTTTCAAGTTCCAATTCACGCATTTCATGTCTAATTCCACACACTTTGCAAATCATCAAAAGTCTGACCTAATTCACATGAATTGACCTCCATTTCGCACGTACCATGATCTCATCTCATTTCCTATAAATAGAGTAAGCTTTTTCCTTCATTTTCTAGTTTTGATAATTAAAGAAACTCTGAAACCATTTGAACTTGATACCCTAAAAAACCAATTAACCATTTCTTCGATTCAAGCTCTTTGAGTGTCAAATATTCACCCAGAATCATTCATCGGCACCTTCTGAAGCTAACTAAAGCATTGCCTTGACTTGAAACTCCTTGGACCCAGACTTCTAAATCCACTATTGTTGATCTCTGAGGCTTCAACGAGAAAGGTAAATATGAGTTACATTTTTGAGAAAACAAGTTACCAGTGTATTCTTCGTAATTCCCTGATCAAAAACCCCAACTACCTTTAATTTATTCTTCATATTCATCATTTAATTTTACTTTGAAGAACTAGGGTTCTTCGTGTTCTTGAGAAAATTCTCTTTGCTCAGAGCCAGTCAATGGCTCTGAAGCAAAGAGACATGAACAATGATTTGTTGCGAAGCTAACTCCATGCTTGGGTGTTGCTAAAAATATGAGTTTATGATTTGCAGAAATTGAGCAAAGGTTGAAGTTGAAGTCTGGTTCGTGCGCCTTGGTGCCAAACATTTGAATCCATCCAATCACATCCTTCCACGCGTTTTTTTTTAAATTTTAGTAGCCATTGACACCCTTATTTCTTTTTCTTTTATTTCTTGTCTTTTCAATTAAATTTCTCACTCGTTTTTAATCCATTTTGCTCCAAATGTTTTGTACAAAGTTTCTAAATATATTTTGCATCACATACTTTTTTTACATTTATTAATATTTTGTTTAATTTTTCTTTTTAATTGGCATTTTAAAATTTATTTTTTGATCATTTTCAAACATTTTGAGATCTAATTACTTGTATTTTTCTTGACTTTCTTTATTTTTTCAACCATTTATTTTATGTTTTGGTGCTTGATTTTCATTTTCTCTTTAATTTCTTTTTTTAGTCAATTTCGAAATCTTTTTTTGATTAATTTTTGTACAACTTGATGTTTGAGCTTGAGTTGTTGATTTGGTTGATCAATGCTTGTACATTTCAAGTCATCCATATATAGACTTCTAGGTTAATTCAATCTTCTCTAATTCAATATGTTGATAGATGATCATTTGATCATATTTTTGGCACTTTGAGTTAGTGATAGATCATCTCTGAACTGTGTCATATGTTTGGGTCCCTTGACTTGTTTCATAGTGGATCATAAGTCAAACACTTGAGCTTGCTTTCACCTTACCTCTTGTTCTTTTATTTCCTCTTTGAGTTTTGAAACAATTGTACTTCATGCCTTGAAAGTTTAACTTTGTATCAATACTCTAATATGATTTCCACATATATTGCTTGCCTCAAGATCTAACATCTAACACCTAACTTTACCTTTATGCTCTTTACATTTATATCATCTATATTCATGTTATTTATATTCTTTCCCTTTCACTTTATGTTTCTTTATATCTTCTTATTGCAAAAGAACAAAAACATGATAAAAAATGGATAAGACCCTGAAAGCTTTAATCTAATATTGTGGACTTTGTGTTACTATCCCTTGCTTGAGTAGTATTTTGGACTTTGGACCTTAAGGCTTAGTGCTTTCCCTTGCTTGGAGTATGTCTGATACTTTGAGAGTCATATGAGACCTTGTGATCCCTCTGGACCCTTTGATCTTCAATTTAAAACTTGGATGTTTCCTTGTGGCTTTGTGACCTCATTCATCTGATCATGTGCTTATTCATCTTGTGGCTGAATCCAAAGGGAAATGAATGCTTATTTTAACCAATGTCAAATGCTTGCTCCATCTTGTGGTTAGTACACTTGCACACACAAAGGCTTTCTCTTGGGCTACCTTACAATGAGATCTTTTATTTCATTTCATTTACTTTATGCTTTAGGATAGTCTCTTCTTCTCCTTCCCACTTCTTCAATTTTCAAAACTTCTCCCTATTTCAAAAACTTCTTGTTTCCAAACTTCACACATTTTCTTAATAAACCTTGACTTTGTCAAGTGATCTAGAAAATCTTTTTCTCAATAAATGCTAAAACACTTAAGCATACTTAAACTTTTTTTCAAACTTCTAAAAAAGATAAACCTCATCAAATTTCTTTTTGTGCCTTTGTGCATTTTTTTATATTTTAACAGCCTTTTTTATTAAAGATTGGATATTAGTCTATTCTTTTAGGGAAGTAAACCATTATACTTCTACAATATGTTGAGAAATTATTGACATTTTCCACTTGAATGTTGAGACATGCTTGTGAGAAAGTCCAAGTAAAAGTTCTCCATATCAAGATGATGCAAATTCTCATTTCCTCATACTTATGCGTAGTAAGCTGAGTTTTCCACTCGAATACGAAAAAATGTCTTTTCAAATTAAAATCAATTAATAAACAACCTAGCTTTTTCATGAACACAAATTTGCAAGTGGTTCCTATGGAGTACCATAGATGTGAGGGGTGCTAATACCTTCCCCTTGCATAACCAACCCCCGTATACATATTTCTCTTTTGTTTTACTTTTTGTGGGTTTTGTTTGACCTTTTTCCCATTCCCTTTGGAAACAATAAAGTTCGGTGAGAATCTTGATTTTTCTGAGTTAAGTTAATCAATAACTTAATCTGAAATTTTTCCTACCATGACAGCTGGCGTTTCTGTTGGGGAGTAGTCTCTAAGTGGGTTAAGCCTAGCTTGTTTATCTGTGTTTATGTTATTTCTTTTTATTTGCTATTTTCTTTTGGGTGCTTGGTGATCTCTGTGTGGTGAGATAAGTCTCATACCCAGACTTCGGTACACTTAAGCTAGGATGGTGGTATAGTCATATTGACCTTATTGACCTTAGCCTTGTTAGGTTGGCATGAGAACCCCGCTCAGATGAGTCCCCTTTGGAGGTACTAATGTCTTGTGAGTAGTCATAATGGCGTTATTATTTTCGACCTGGGAGTCCAAGATTTTGAGAGACCTTAGAACATTTTAACCCCTTTTGACCTTTTAGGATGTAGTATGGTGATCTTCCCAGCGTAGTCCTAATCTGGTTGATACATGATACTACACTCAAACGATGTTCTCTTCAGAATATTATTGGTCTACGAGCAAGTCATTAAACCGGTAATATCCAAAAGATGGATTTATGATTATGGGAAATTTTTTAGAACATGGTTATTGTTCAAGACATTCAAAGTTATAGAACATACCATGTGGGATGGTTGTCATCATGTCCACCTGACCCCATGCTCATGATGATTAAACCTTTAAACCCCTAATATTTGTAATTGTGGCATAATCATGCATTAATGCATTCATAAACATCTCTTTTTCACTTGGTTTTCAAGGAACTTAGAAACTTTATTTGCAAACATCGTAGGTAATTTGAATATAGAATCTGGAAGGAGAAACACTCATCAGTTCCATTTCAAATATCCTTAGTTGACATAATTAAGGAAGTTAGGATCTTTGGTGGCTTGTCCTTCTAATTTCAAAGACCGATATAGAAGACTTCTGACTGTATTTGATACTGATGTAGAAGACTGAGTTCTGAACACCTTGTTCCTATTCTATATTTCAACATATAGGTGTTTCACTTTCCCTGATTATCAGCTTGCACATACTTTGGAGGATTATTCCTACTACACAGCCTTGCCTGTATCATATCAGATATCATTAAGTGGTTTAGAGGATATTCCTAAGTCTCATGTCATTAGAGGGGATGTGCATTTGAGAAAAGGGGAGACTGATTCTAATCATGTGATTGAAGGTGGTATTCTTGGTCTACTTGCTAAGTTCTTGATGGAGAAGGATGCTAAATTTGCTAGTGTTGGGAGTATGGTTGCTTTCAAAGTTGTTCTCGCTTTGCTTATCTATGATTTAATTTTGTTCCCTAATGTTGAAAACTTTTTGGACATTAATTCTATTCGTATCTTTTTGATTCGGAATCCAGTTCCTACTTTTCTCGCAGATACCTACCATTCTATCCATCACAAAACAGAGAAGAATGGAGGAACTTTTATGTGTTGTGTACCTTTATTATACAAGTTGTTTATTTTGCATTTTCCGCAATCCAACTTATTCAAGGATAACAAGGAGTGTTTGAGGTGGTCTCAAAGGAATATGTCTCTCACCAATGTATATGTGACTTGGTATTCTAGAGTTTATGATGACGTGAAGATTATTGACAGTTGTGGTAAGTTTCCCAATGTACCTCTTCTTGGTACAAAATGAGGTATCAACTACAATCTGATTTTCACTCGACGTCAGCTTGGGTATGCTATGAAGGATAAACCAAGCAATATTATTTTAGAAGGGTTCTTCATTCTAGAAAGTGTTGGAAGCAAGGGATTAAAGGAGGAGATAGTATGTGCCTGACATAAGGTTCACCGAAAAGGAAAGGATGAAGTAGGAATCAAAGATTGTGTTGCCTTGGAGCATTACACTCAATGGGTGCAAGAAAGAGCTGCTAAGGTCAAGATGCCATGTCCTCCTGAAGAACATATGCTCCTTAAAGTCATAGGACATGTTCCAGTTGAAGATCTGAAAGGACTCCAAGTTGCATTAGCTCAGATGAAGCAAGACAGAGATGCTTGGGAATGCACGTTTCGTGTTTCAAATGAGGAGAGGTAATCTGCTTCACCAGAAGGATGGCTTGATTGAACTTCATGGAAAGAAAATGAAGAGGGATCAAAGGGCTAGGTTTGTTTCCTGGAAAAGTGTTATTAACAAGATCTTGAGAGAAAAAGGTTGACATGAAGATGGCTTTTGAAGCTCAGATTAGGAAATTCAAGAGGCAGTTACAGCATGAAGGAGGATCTTCTTCATTTGGTATTCCCTCAGATCTTAGGCTTTAGTTTATGTATTTTCTTTAGGATTGCTTTGTAATCATGTAATTAAATTGTAATCCTTCCAGATGTTTAATGAAATGAAATTTTGAGCTTTTCCGTTAATGAGTTATTACTTATGATATTTGAAATTTGGTTTTATTTCCTTAGTTCCTTGAAAAATTCATTTACACGTTGCATTTCAAGCATCATTTGTATCATTTAGTCTTTCTTTCTTCAATTGTTTGTCAGAGTCTCATTCATTTTCCTTCATCTTCGTAGAAAACAAGCTGGCACACCGGTACAATACTCGTGCCAACTCAAGACAAAAGATGGAGACAATCGAGAAAGAATTAAGAGAACTTAGCAAGGATGTGAATTCATTGAACATAAGGATGGACAAAATGTCCGCGTTATTGGAATTTTTGGAGAAATTCAGAATCAGCCTCCACCTCCGGCTCAGCCTCAAGTGACTGTTATCTCCGTGATTGCAACAAATCATGTTGTACCTACTAGACCTCCGCGTCTGAATCAGATGCCCGGTAGTTATCCTTGGGGAATGCCTCCCAATTATCTGCTAGAGAATTGCAATCCTGCTACTGAAACTCCTTTGGTGAATCAGGTTCCTCCAGTTCAACCTATAATGGTCATCACTCTTCCAGTTGTGCATGTTGCGGCACAAGTAGAGGATCATATGTATCACACTGCTCCCAGTGAGAATCCATATGTTTATGAGAGAATGGATGAATTCCAAGATCAATTTCATGAATTGCAGAAAGACTTGAAAGCTATGAAGGGTAAAAACATGTTTGGTAAGAAAGCTTATGATTTGTGTTTCGTACCTAATGTCAAGATCCCTATCAAATTGAAGGTTCTTAACTTTGAAAAGTACAAGGGTAATTCTTGTCCTCAGAGTCACTTGATAATGTATTGTCGGAAGATGGCTACTCACACTGATGATGACAAGTTGTTAATCCATTATTTTCAAGATAATTTGACAGGTGCAACTTTGAAGTGGTATATGGGGCTGGACAATGCTTATATCAATTATTTCAATGACCTTGTAGAGGCATTTATGCGTCAGTACAAGTATAATTTGGACATGGCTCCTGATCGTGACCAACTTTGTGCCATGTCGCAGAAGGATAATGAATCGTTCAAAGAGTACGCTCAGAGATGGTATAAAGTTGCTGCTCAGATTAACCCTTTGGTGGAGGAGAAGGAGATGATAAATATGTTTCTCAAGACTTTGAGTTCTTTGTATCATGAGAGGATGGTTGCTAGCGCTCCAAATTATTTCACTGAAATGGTTGGTATATTAGTCAGATTGGAAGAAGGCGTCAGAGAGGGTCGTTTGAAAAAACAAGCAAGTTCACCAAGTGAAACAAAGAAGTATGGTAACAGTTTCCAGAAGAAGAAAGAAGGAGATACTAATGCTATTTCTTAGGGAGGAAGGCAAAGAAGACCCAGAAATGGAAGTGATCTTCAGAATCAATCTCAACAATAGTATTATCAACAACCTCATATTATCGCAAGAACTACGGTGGAATTTCTATTTCTTAGTCTTCTTTGGCTAATGTTTTGATGGAAATACTTGATATTTCTATTGCCCTCTGTAAGCTAGAAACTTTTTGCCCTTTGACTCCAGAAATTTTCCTATTTTTTAAGAGATTCATGAAAACACTAAACTCAAGTAGCAACATGTTATGATCAGAAGCATAATTAATAAGGTGTCTATTAGAGTGGCTAGAGTAATAATTTAGCCAATTATCTTAAACAAGAACTCTATCAAGTCTAGCCTGAATAAGTTTATTGTCCTTTTTATTGTTAGACGATGTGAAAATACTACCTATATACCTTATATCATTCATATTACAGTAATAAATAGTGTTATCAAACAAATTTGCCAAGTTGTTACTAATGTGACTTCCTCCTTGCTTCTCATTAGGAGATTTAATCAGGTTAAAGTCACCACACACTATCCAATCCTCCAAGCTATTAGTATTATGGAAGGAAGAGATAATAATGGTGCAAGTTAAGTGTTTGTTAGCATGGGACAGGAACACATAAACACCGACAAGCCTACAAGAATTACAAGTGAAAACATAATCATAGTAACAATCACTGTATTTGTTATTAGAGTCATTAATAGTTAAATTTACAACAGGAGTCCCCATAAGAATAAGGCTTCCTGCTTTGCCCCTGTCGCAGGTGGAAACATCCATAATATGGTGATTATTCAAACTATTATTAAAATTGAAAGGAGTTTGGCTCAGGTTGGAATCAGAATTCCAAGGGTGGACCGCTAGCCAAATGTTACGAAATAATCAGGGATTGCCTTTGAGAATCCACTTAACATTTATAGGGCTATCCATTGTGATTATGAATATTTCAGCTACGAATTCATAAATTCTTAACCTTGGAGGATCACACTATATCCCTGTTAGGCCTAAATTGTTGAGTTCTTGTGTAAAGGTTTGTCGGAAAGAAATTTCCCAAGGATCAAATTGTATATTTCTTTAAAATATTTATGTATGTCATCATCGTCCCACAAAAAATTAGCATTTTCTTCTTCTTGATCTGTATAACCGTGACTTTTTGATTTAGTGATATTGTTAATGTTTCTTTTTCCTGCAGGTTGAAACTTTGATTGATACAGACATCCCTTAACTCACAACTTTGGGGAATCAAAATCGGAGAAGAAGAATGATTGGTGACAACTAGTGACAACCTCATGTTTTCTTTCATTAGTCGAGAACCAGCGAGTGCAAAACGCTGACCTTGAGGTTAGACAAAAAGCAATCACACAAGACCGCTCCAAAAACATGGTAGCAACCCTGAACTAAGAGAACATAATAGATATGAGAGAAAGATATAGAGAAGAGGACATCACCTAACAAAGGACGCAATCCTGCAAACATACCAAAAGGGAGAAAAGAATTGAGACACACCACAAATATGTTTTTACTTATAATTCATTAACCAAGATACTACTTCATTAACCAATAAATTACGTAACATTAACCAAGTTCTGACATTAAAACATGAAATGTAATAATCAGTCTTTACACACTATTTACCAATCCTATTTAATATATTTCATATATTAATATATGAAATATATCAAATAAGATTGGTTAACACAAAAAAAAAAGTGTTGTTAAATGTCTTTTAATAAATACAAAAAAAAAATATTATCACGGTTAATCGTAAGACCGTTGTAAAATGGATGTTACGAAATGTCTATTTTATAATATTGATTTCATAATTTAATATAAGAACATGATTAATAGAGTTTAAAATTAATTATTATATTTTATATTTTAATGTCATAATTTGGTTAATGTTATGTATTTTATTAGTTAATGAAAGTAGCAAACTTTGCTAATGAATTATAAGTAAAATATATGGTTAATAACATATATTTTTATGGTTAAGGAAATAATAAAATTGATTAATGATAAACTTTATATTTGTATTATACAAATAATTTAAAATATATATTTTTTATAAATATTAATTTTTTTATTTATAAAAGAAAATTATTCATTGTATAAACAGAAACATGGTGAACATTGTTGTGCAAGTGTTAGATATAGGGAATTGTTATATTTGGTAGCTAGAATTTGTTAGATGCAACTAGAATTCAATAGAAAACAACTAACAGTACTAGGAATGACTTATTTATTCCTTGTGAAATGCAGTAAAATAAATAAGGAACAAAATGAACGGGCAGTAACAAACTACAACCCACTTCTAGCTAGAAATAAGGAAACAAACTTGACTAAATCAATTCAACAAACTATCCTAAAAACTAGGACTCTTATTTGACTAAATACTTATCATTCCCTCCCTTGAACTAGACTGCATTTGCAACTAGTTAACATGTGGTAGTTCACACACTCCAGGCCTCAATCTTAGCTCCCGAAATAGCTCCAATTTGAGCGGTTTGGTGAAAATGTTGGCTATTTGCTATATTGTACCACAAAAATGAAGCTGCACAACTCCGTCATTCACTAGCTCTCGTAAGAAATGGTAGCGCACATTAATGTGTTTGCTCCTGTTGTGCATCACCGGATTCCTCGCCAACTTAATTGTTGAGCTATTGTCACAAAAGATAGCAGTACTCTCATTGCCCATGTAGCCAATCTTATTTAGCACCCTTTGCATCCATATTTCTTGACAAATACTTCCTGCAGCTGTAATGAATTCAGCTTCGGTTGTGCTTAGTGTTACGATCGGTTGCTTTCGAGAAGACTAAGTCACAACTCCTCCACTTAGCATAAAAACATAGCCTGAAGTTTT
Organism: Lathyrus oleraceus; assembly: GCF_024323335.1. NCBI lineage: Eukaryota > Viridiplantae > Streptophyta > Magnoliopsida > Fabales > Fabaceae > Lathyrus > Lathyrus oleraceus. The sequence goes on along the minus strand of NC_066583.1, from coordinate 554,742,076 downwards.
CTTCTATCTTCCACTGATCCAGCATAATCGTTGTCAGTAAAACCAATCAACTCATGACTTCCTCCCCTTCTATAAAGAATACCAAACATTGTTGTACCTTGCAAGTAACGTAGAATTATCTTGGTTGCTGAATGATGAAGTTCTGTAGGCCTTGACATATACCTGCTTAATAAGCTTAATGCATACATTATATCTGGTCTGGTAGCGGTCAAGTACATCATGCTCCCAATCAGTTGCTTGAAGAATGAACCATCCATCTCAATACCATTTTCATCTTTGGAGATTTTGAATCCTGGAACCATTGGATTTTCAACGGAATTGCTATGCTCCATTCCAAAACGTTTCAACACTTCCATCACGTACTTCGCCCGACTGACGAATATACCACCATCAAACTGAACTACCTCCATACCAAGAAAATACTTCATCTTACCCAAGTCTGTCATATCAAATTCCTTCATCATGGACTCTTTGAATTCAACCATCATATTATCATCATCTTCGGTATAAATTAAATCATCAACATACAAGCTATTGATTAAATGTTTACCTTGTTTGTTGACTTTCGTAAATAAAGTTTGCTCACTGTCCTCCTTCCCAAAACCTTCTTTTCTGAAATATGATTCAATCCGGTTGAACCATGCTCGTGGGTCCTGCTTGAGTCTGTACAAAGCTTTGTTGAGCTTGTACACCTTATGTTCCTCATTCTTTATTTCATAACCTCTTGGTTGCTCCACGTACACGTTCTTAGTTAACTTGTCGTGAAGGAAAGATGATTTCACGTCCAGTTGAAACACACACCATCTTATTTGTGTTGCAAGTGCTAAAATCATTTGAACTGTGTCCATGTGAGCTACAGGAGCATATACTTCTTCATAATCAACTCCGTATTCCTGAGCATACCCTTTTGCTACCAAGCGAGCCTTGTGTTTATCCACTTCTTCGAGCTAATTCAATTTTGCTTTGTGCACCCATTTGACTCATATTCTTTTAGCTCCTTTAGGTAGCTCAATAAGATCCCATGTTTCATTCTTCCCAATTGATCTCATTTCGGCATCCATGGTTGTTCTCTATTTCTCCTCCTTTACTACTTCGTCAAACGAAATTGGATCAGAATGAACGACACTAGCAAACAAGGCTAAATGAGTTTGTACATCTTTCCCTTCATCTGAAAGACCATCACCAGAGACAAAATCATTCAAATATGTTGGTGTTCTTCTAACTCGGGGTGTCATCAGAGGAGCCACTTCATCTTCTTGATTGTCATCACTGGATTCGTCCCTCACCGGAGAAGCTTCATTTTCTTCTTCACTACCATCGTCGGAATCCTCCACCTCTCCATCGTTGCCATTCTCCCGGCGTAGACGATTGAGCTGAGCTCTCTTCACTCGAGCATTACCTTGACACTTCATCTTCCTGGAATCCCAGAGTCGTTTGGATGTATCCTTCTGCGTAATCGTCTTCAAAATTGACTTATCAAGTGACTCAAACAAGTAATTATTAGCTTTCAAATCCTTCCGCTTCATCTTGTCGCATCTCGAAAAATACGATTCCTCGCGATGGTTGCGGAAAATAATTTACGTTCGAACAGAGTCGCCACCGAACTTTATTTGTCCCAGTGAAGGAATAGGAAAATATCGATAAAACCTTTGGAAAATAGAATAATGGTCGTCGCAACCATATTCGGGTTCGAGAGTGGATTACGTAAGGGGAAGGTATTAGCACCCCTTACGTCCGTTGTACTCAACGGGAACCTTTTAGTTCTAATTTGCGTTTCGAGTGTTAATTTATGTTTTTTTGTTATCTTTGGGTTATAAAATATTAGAAATTGAAATGGATGGGAACCTCAGAAAAGGAAAGGGGAGGTTTTTTATTAGTGTGCTCATGAAGATACAACAATCTCCTGCCTACGTATCCTTATGATGCAATAAGGAAGTCAGAGCATTCGTAGTTTGGGGAACTACTGTTGGTTGGTGTTTTTAATGAACAACTGTTTGGATCGCATCCTAAAGGCTAAACGTTGACTCGTTTACTCTCGGCGGAGGCTTAAGCATTGGTTTGTTGTGCACATTAGAAAAGATTAACAGTGTTCTCTTTGAAAAGAGTTTTGGTCACACGGGGTGACAAGTTGGATTAATATGTTGGATATTTTGTTTGACTGGTTGTGTTGAGATATTTTGGTTGGATGATGATTACTCGGATGGTCGAGTAAGATAACTCGTATCCTAACAGTCGGGAAAGGGAGTAGAAGACTCTAGACCACTTTCTTTTTCATCCTTAATTATGGAAAGGATTTGAATGATGGTTAAGGTATTTTAAACGGATGACGAATACTCGGATAACCGAGTAAGACAACTCGTATCCTAATAATCGGGAAAGGGAATAGAAGACTCTAAACCACCTTCTGTTTCATCTGAATATTTATGAAAATAAGGTTGTACGTGGTTGACGTATTTTAGCATGAACGACAAATATTTGAATGGCTGAGTAAGACAACTCATATCCAAGCATTTGAGAAGAGGAATTGAAAACTCAAGACCATCTCTCTTTTCGTATAGTTTTGATTGAGAATGATCTGACTTACAGTATGAATTGGTGAAAATGGCAATTGTTCAACTGACCGAATAAGAGAACTCGTATTCAAGCAATTGAGGAGTGAAGTTGAAGACTCAAAGTCAACTCCCTTTTCATTTAGCTTATTGTGAAAATATTTTGATTTAATCGGAGTTTGGAAGTTGGTATAGGAACGACAATTATTTGACTAACCAAGTAAGAGAACTTGTATTCAAATAGTCGAGGAGAAAAAATTGAAGACTCAAAGTTATCTCCCTTTTGGTTTCTTGTTATAAAAGGATTTGATTTGTTTGTACTTAAATGAATTAGAAATGACGACCATTTGACTAATCGAGTAAGAAAACTCGTATTCAAATAATCGAGGAGAGGAGTTGAAAACTCAAAACCATTCCCCTTTTCATTTTCAAATGAAGTGTTGTTTAGATGTGATTAAGTATTTTAACTTTCAATGAAAATACTCGATGTCGGATCGAGGTTTTAATTTTGTGTTTACGAGTGGAGTGAATTTTATTTTAGTGAATGATTCATCTAATCGATTAATTAAAACCGAATAGGTCTCATTGTAAGAAGGCCCAAGAGTAAGCCATGTGAGGTTGATGGCGATGTTTTTACAAGCGATCGACTTACATAGGTGTTTTGAAAATGGGCTCGACTTTGAATCGAGAAGTATGTGATTTATTTTAAAATCGGCTCGGATTATTTTAAAATCGATGAAAGCGACGTGATTTTGACACAATTATAACATATCATTTCGTGTACACTCAAGGTTCAATATAAACAAATAGATAAAGAATAATCATGCACATACACTCCTTAAGATAAATAAACATCTAAATTATGAAGGTCATTCGTGATTCTATAATCAATTAATTAACTGGATGTTTAACGAATTATTTTATTTTAATTAAATAATAAGTAGTAATAATAAAAAATGAATATAACCAAATAATTAAATATTAATAATGATAACAACCATATAATTGTGTATTTACCTTAAAAAAAAAAATAATAATAATAGTAATATAATTACATATTTACTATATATATAAAAAAAATATTAACAATAGTATAATTATAATTTCAAAATAAAATAAAATAACATTAACAATAGTATAATTATAATTTCGAAAATAAAATAAAATAATATTAACAATAGTATAATTATAATTTAGAAAATAAAATAAAATGATATTAACAATAGTATAATTATAATTTCGAAAATAAAATAAAATAATATTAACAATGGTGTAATTATAATTTCAAAAATAAAATAAAATGATATTAACAATAGTATAATTGTAATTTCGAAAATAAAATAAAATAATATTAACGATGGTATAATTATAATTTCGAAAATAAAATAAAATAATATTAACAATAGTATAATTATAATTTCGAAAATAAAATAAAATAATATTAATAATGGTATAATTATAATTTCGAAAATAAAATAAAATGATATTAACAATAGTATTTGTTCTATTCTAAACTGTGGGGGTGTGAACAATCAGGGAACATAGGCCTAAGAGCAAAGGAAAGCCCATGAAGGGTCTGGTCAAACTTATTGACCTAGGGGGCTTCATCTTCTAAACGGTGACAAGTGTCCAGGGTTGGTGACACTTGTCACCGCCACCTCACCAAACCAAACACGATTTTTTAAAAACAAAAAATAGGAAAAATAAATTGCCATTCTTTAGTTTCCACTGTCTCTCTTCAAACCAAACTCAAACGAAAGGCTCTGTACAGAGCGCCTCCCTCTGCAAATCCTAAAGTTCTTATCTCTTGGAGAAGACGACCGGAGGCGGCGACTCACGGCGGAGCCTCCGCTCTTCTCCATCGCTTCACTCTCTCTCTCTCTCTCCTAACTCTGTTCCTAAACCTTCTTAAACACAGAAAGAAAGCGCGATCTACGTTCGCCGCTCCAACACCTTTCAAATCTCTCAACCGTCCTACCATCACAGAATAGTCGTGGATCTATTACGGACGAAACCTTACCCACTCTTACACAATCAAACCGAGATATTTCAATCTAAACCAACAAATCGAACAAGCATATATGCGAGCATCAATGCGCCATTTAGATGACGGAAAACATAACGGAAAAATGAAGAAGTAAGCACGAACCTTTACCGAGAAACGACGTTTTCGACGAGCTTAGGAAGTGGAAATAAGTCTTGAGTAAGTACCTATCTTCCTTCTTTTCTGTTGGATACTTTTTCTACTCTTCCTTTTTACGATTTGTCGTTGTTTTGAATACGATGTGTTTGATGTTCTTAATGAAAAATGTTTTGGGTTAATCTCTGGGATTTCCAGAAATCTTCTGTCTGTTTAGTTTTTAGGGTTTTTTTTTTGAAATGTTGTTGTGTTCTTGCTATTAACTTTTTAGGGCTTTTTGAAATGTTGCTCTGTGTTCTTGTTTAGGGTTTTGAGAAATAATATCTTGCTGTCTATCTTTGCTGTTAACTTCTCATGAATCTTTTATGGTGAATTTCTTGAGTCTCAAAAAAAACTCCCTGCTGTTACACTTTTTCTCCAGATTATATGGAATTCTACTTTTGATAATTTGTTACCGTTTTAAGCTATTGTTGCAATGCTTTTTCAGATGTTCAAATTAGTCCTCTGGATAAAGTTTTGAACTGAGTAATTTAATTAGTTGTTTTTCTGTTCTTTAAGTGCTTTTGAAAAGTGTTTTTTATTTAAGCTATTTTTTCCCTTTGCAGGTTTAAGGTGAATTGACTTTGATGGAATGGAAAAGTGGGCTGTAAGAAAGCAAGTTTGGAGGTGCGCCCCAAGTCCAAAGAGATTTCATCATAATTACTTGGTTTTGGTCTTTAGGGTTTGTTTCCATCTGTAGCAATTTTTTAATGTAATTACTTAGGTTTTTTTTAAAACAAATGTGTGCTTGGATTATTTGTAACTTATTGAATTAAATTTAACTATGTAATTACCCTATAAGCTTTCAAAACTTAACTCAATATTTATTTATGCTAATCAATTAGAGTATTTTGAATTTTGTCATCTTATTTCAATTGGCAACCTACTTGGGCCACCATGAACATCCAACCAAAAATTGTTTCTAGCATGTTATCATTTAATCAAAATCTAACTATGACCAGAAATTTAAAATGAGGCATGTCAATGCAAATTTCAACTTTTAAAAACAACACACTTTCAACTTAGGTACAAAGAAACCAAATATAGTGATTTAATTTAAAAAAACAACCCAATTCTAACTTAGGTACAAAGAAAACAAATATAGTGATTTAATTTAAAAACAACACAATTCTAAATATGGTGCTTTAATTTAAAAACAACACAATTCTAAATATGGTGCTTTAATTTAAAAACAACACAATTCTAACTTCAACACATAAATCTAAATATAGTGCTTTAATTTAAAAACAACACAATTCTAACTCAAAAAATGCAAATTTAATTTAGGAACCTATGAAAGACTTAGAACTTGGCATAAATATTTGGGGTATGTAAATGGACTAATAAATAGTGATCATAGAAATAATAACATGGCTCTTAATACTTACTAATAAGAAAATAGGTTTTGGATTAGTCATGTAAGAAGATTCAAACCACATTTTAGATTATGAACACACTTATGCAAATTGGCCTTTGAAACAAAGAGATCTCATGGGTAAACCACAAATGGCCGGACAAAATTGGGGTTTGACAGCTGCCCCTATTTAATTACCTCAAATCGGTAAGTGATAATGATAGTAGTCTTTACACATTCACGGTGGGAGATAATTAAATACAAGAAGACCCACATTTTGTCCTAGGAAATGAAAGGAAGAAAATGCAGGAAGAAAATGCGGTGAGAAATGGCAAAAGACATTATCCCACAGTAAAATGGAACAGTCAAGACTTTTCAAGATTTTTCAGGATTTTAGAGCAGTATAAAGAAAATCTGGCATGAGACTCTTCATATCGATGAAGCAGCATCTCAACAGTAAAAGTGAGATTCTCTGTATCGAGTCGAAGAGGCATCTTATATGATAGAATTAAGATATTCCGAACAAGGGAATGATACCTTAATTGAATCTAAGACTCTCTGGGGATACTTAGAGCAGTATCTCAAAAAAATGAAATGAGACTCTTCATATTGATGAAGCAGTATCTCAAATAGTAAAGATGAGATTCTCTGTATCGGGTCGAAACAGCATCTTATATGATAGAATTAAAATATTCCAGCAAAAGGAATGATACCTTAATTGAATCTAAGACTCTCCGAGGATACTTAGAGCAGTATCTCTAAAAAAATCTGAAATGAGACTCTTCATATTGATGAAGCAGCATCTCAAACAGTAAAAAGTGAGATTCTCTGTATCGAGTCGAAACAGCATCTTATATGATAGTATTAAAATATTCCAGCAAGGAAAAAATACTTTAATTGAATCTAAGACTCTCCGAGGATACTAGAGCAGTATCTCTAAAAACATCTGAAATGAGACTCTTCATATTGATGAAGCAGCATCTCAAACAGTAAAAGTGAGATTCTCTATATCAAGTCGAAACAGCATCTTATATGATAAAATTAAAATATTCCAGCAAGGGAAAAATACTTTAATTGAATCTAAGACTCTCCGAGGATACTAGAGCAGTATCTCTAAAAAAAATATGAAATGAGACTCTTCATATTGATGAAGCAGCATCTCAAACAGTAAAAGTGAGATTCTCTGTATCGAGTCGAAATAGCATCTTATATGATAGAATTAAAATATTCCAGCAGGGGGAAAATACTTTAATTGAATCTAAGACTCTCCGAGGATATTAGACCAGTATCTCTAAAAAAATCTGAAATGAGACTCTTCATATTGATGAAGCAGTATCTCAAACGGAGAAATGAGATTCTTCAGATAAATGAAGCAGTATCTCGAATATTCGTTTGTTGGGGGAATTTTTTGAAAAGACTCCTTTTGAGGGAGATTTACTAGAAATGCTCTGCAGGGGAAAAAGCTCATAAGAGACTTTTTAGGGTAACCTCTGCTTGAGGCGCAATGACTGTAAAGAAAAAATGCTGGGAATATCATTATTAAAAAAGTTGAAAAATGATTTGCTGAGAAATAACCCTACGAGCCTATGTAGGGTAATAACTTCATTTGGAAATGTGGAATGTCCGAGACATATACGAATGACCTTGGATCCTGTTATTTTATATTTGATTTTTGTATAATGTCCCACTTTAGGTGGGAATTCCATGCATAGGATGATGCATGGGATGTATGCAAGTATGCAATTTTGCTGGGGATATTTGGTTGTGCATATAGGAATGCGAATGATTTTTATTTTGCTGAAATTCCCATTTTGTGGGAGTGTTATGCATGAGTATGCTGATGATTGATATGACTGTGTGTTTTTTCGAATTTTCTTATTTGGCAAGAAATTATGCATGAAATGATGCCTGTGATGCATGTAGGAATGCAACAGGGTAATTAGATATGCCCCGGTTAAGACATTTCGCTTTGAGGTATGATGCCAACAGTATGAATTTTTTTTATCATTGGGGAGATCAATGGAGATCAAATTTTAATGCCCCTGCTAGGTGGTTTTGGGAATATATTTGGGTTATTCCGAGTCATTGAAAGGTTCAGACTTTTCAACATGCGATACTTCGTCCATGATTTATCAATGTTTCTGTTGGAAATGTGATTGAGCCTTGCCCCGGTCTGGCTATACCATGAGTACATTTATGAGAGGTATGAATCAGTAGTTGAAAGGAACATAACCGTCTGCAATCAGTTCTACACCTTTATGAAAGACAAGAGTGAATCTTGGGGACTAAAGGATTCGTCCGCTTACTATTTCAAAAGCAATTTTACCACTTTATTCAAACATGCATTTTATTTTCTCCAATAGTTTTTAAAAGTGATGTTTATCAAAAATAAAAGGTTCTTTGCAAACAAACAGATAAAATAAAAAATGATTTGGGCACACTTTGTTGAGAAACATTCTCTTTTATTGATTTGACCCTTAAATGGGTGATTGTACATAAAGACGCAATTCCTTAATGAGGTAATGGCAATGAGAATTGAGTTCTTATTGAGTTTCCACACTACTATGATCCTTATGTCTTTGATAGCCCGAGCACTTTGCTTTTGAAAAGTGAGGTAGACTGATTCTTTGTCTTCGAGGGTATGTCAGATGTCTGTGAGTACAACTTTTTTGCCTTGGAATTAATCCCTAACTTTTGCCTGGACCGCCCTTTCGGGTTTTCGATCCACCGGGATACCCATTTTTGCGTGAGTCGCCCTTTCGGGTTTTCAACTCAGCGGGTCAAATTCTTTTATTTTATCCCTAATTTTTGCCTGGATCGCCCTTTCGGGTTTTCGATCCACCGGGATAGCCATTTTTTTTCCTAAATCGCCCTTTCAGGTTTTTGATTTAGCGGCTTTTATTATTCCACTTTTTTTAGGCGAAGTACTTTTTAACAGCATCAGTATTGGTGGGAAGCGGCAACTCATCACCGTCCATAGTTGCTAGAATTAGAGCGCCTCCGGAAAAGGCTCTAACCACCACAAATGGACCTTCATAATTTGGCGTCCACTTCCCCCTGGAGTTATTGTGAATGGGCAAGACTTTCTTCAGCACTAAATCTCCTTCTTGAAACACCCTGGGACGAACTTTCTTGTCGAATGCCTTTTTAAGACGCCTCTGATAGAGTTGACCATGACCTAACGCTTTCAAGTGTTTCTCCTCAATAAGGTTGAGCTCGTCGTACCTTGATTGAACCAATTCTGCTTCATCTAACTTAGCCTCCATCAATACTCTCATCGATGGGATCTCCACCTCTATAGGGAGAACTGCTTCCATACCGTATACCAAGGAATAAGGAGTTGCCCCTGTTGAAGTTCGTATCGACGTGCGATAGCCATGTAACGCAAAAGGCAACATCTCGTGCCAATCCTTGTACGTAACAACCATCTTTTGGATGATTTTCTTGATATTTTTATTTGCAGCCTCAACAACCCCATTCATCTTAGGTCGATAGGGTGATGAGTTGTGGTGCTCGATCTTGAATGTTGCGCATAAATCATCCATGGTCTTTTTGTTGAGATTGGACCCATTATCAGTGATGATTTTGTTGGGAATACCATATCGACATATGATATTATTTTTCAAGAAACGGGCGACTACGTGCTTTATGACATTCGCGTAGGACGCGACTTCCCCCCATTTGGTAAAATAATCTATGGCCACCAAGATAAATCTGTGTCCATTTGATGCTTTGGGTTCTATCATTCCAATCATGTTGATACCCCACATAGAGAAAGGCCAAGGTGATGCTATGACATTCAGCGGGGGTAGACGGTACATGTATTTTGTCAGCATAGATTTGGCACTTGTGGTATGCTCTGGTGTAATGGTAACATTCAGCTTCCATCGTCAACCAGTAGTAACCTGCCCTTAGAATCTTCTTGGCCATGGCATTCCCATTGGCGTGCATACCGAAAGAACCTTCGTGTATGTCCCTCGTAAGCTGATCTGCTTCGTGTTTGTCCACACACCTTAACAAAACCATGTCGTAGTTTTGCTTGTACAATACCTCTCCATTCAAGAGGAATTTTGATGCCAATCTCCGGAGGGTCCTTTTGTCAAGGCTGGAAGCCTCTGCCGGATACTCCCTCTTCTTCAGATACTGTTTGATATCAAAGAACCAGGGTTTACCATCTAGCTCTTCTGCTGTTGTCAGGCAATGAGCAGGTTCGTCAAAACGCCTAATCTCAATATAAGGCTAATGGTTGGGCCATATTAATTTGTACATGGAGGCCAGAGTTGCTAAGGCATCTGCCATCTAATTCTCTTCTCGAGGAATATGAGAGAAAGTGATTCCTTCAAACTTTGGGAGTAGCTTTAGCACATAATCCCGGTATGGAACTAAGTTAGCATGTCTTGTTTCCCAATCGCCTCTGATCTGATGTATGACTAAAGCAGAGTCCCCGAATACTTCTAGTATCTTGATCTTCAACTCAATAGCTTCTTCCAACCCTAGTATGCAAGCTTCATACTCGGCCATGTTGTTTGTGCAGGTAAAACAGAGCTTTGCAGTGAATGGTAGATGGAAATTCTTGGGAGACATCAACACTGCCCCAATTCCATGGCCTATTTCATTTGAGGAACCATCAAACATGAGCGTCCAGCCTGCTCTTGGCTCGAGGCTTTCCTCTAGTTCGGAGTCTTCAACATCCTTAACAACCATGATGTCCTCATCTGGAAAGTCAAATTTCAAAGATTGGTAATCCTCCAGTGGTTGATGAGCAAGATGGTCTGCTAGTACGCTTCCCTTGATCGCTTTTTGTGCAACATATTGGATATCATATTCTGACAACAACATCTGCCATCGAGCAATCCTACCAGTGAGAGCTGGTTTCTCGAATATGTACTTGATATGATCCATTTTAGATACCAGCCAAGTTGTATGAGTTAGCATGTACTGCCTGAGACGCTTAGCAACCCATGCGAGTGCACAACAAGTCTTCTCGAGTAATGAATATCTGGTCTCACAATCATTATATTTCTTCCTCAGATAGTAGATGGCATGCTCTTTTCTACCAGTCTCATCTTGTTGTCCCAATACACAACCCATGGATTCATCGAGCACGGTTAGATACATGATGAGAGGTTTTCCTTCGGCAGGGGGCATTAGAGTCTGTGGCTCTTGTAAGTATTCCTTGATTTTATCAAAGGCTATCTGACAGTCCTCATTCCACTCCACGCCTTGATTCTTCCTCAGAAGCTTGAATATTGGTTTGCATGTTGCAGTAAGGTGAGAGATAAACCTGGCGATGTAATTTAGTCTTCCCAAGAAACCACAAACCTCTTTCTCAGACTTTGGTGCAGGCATGTTTTGAATGGCTCGAACCTTGTCAGGATCTACTTCAATTCCCTTTTGGCTTACAATAAAGCCTAAAAGCTTTCCAGATCGAACCCCAAATGTGCATTTATTAGGATTAAGTCTCAACCTAAACTTCCTCAAACGTGTGAATAGTTTCTCCAGGTTGGTGATGTGCTCTTCTTCTGTCTGGGATTTGGCAATCATGTCATCGACATACACCTCAATCTCTTCATGAATCATGTCGTGAAAGAGAGTCACCATGGCACATTGATATGTTGCCCCAGCGTTTTTTAAACCAAACGGCATTTCTTTGCAACAAAAGGTGCCCCAAGAAGTAATGAACGTGGTCTTCTCCATGTCTTTGGGATCCATCTTAATTTGGTTGTATCCTGAGAAACCATCCATGAAGGAAAACACGGAGAACTGAGCTGTGTTATCCACTAGTACATAAATGTGAGGTAATGGGAAATCGTCTTTGGGACTAGCTCTGTTTAAGTCTCGATAGTCTATGCACATGCGGACTTTTCCATCTTTCTTCGGCACCGGTACAATGTTGGCAACCCATTGTGGGTATTTAGCGACTTCCAGGAAACCATCGTCAAACTGCTTTCTCACCTCTTCTCTGATCTTGAGAGCCATATCTGGTCGAGTTCTTCTTAGCTTTTGTTTGACAGCAAGGCATTCTTCTTTAAGGGGAAGCTTATGGGTCACGATGTCAGTGTCTAATCCGGGCATGTCTTGGTATGACCAAGCAAACACGTCGTCATATTCGTGGAGGAGCTCTATCAGTCTTGTCTTCACTGTATCTTAAAGTGCTACACCTACCCTTACTTCTCTCTTATCTTCTTCTGTTCCCAGATTGATAACTTCAACATCTTCCTAGTGTGGTTGAATAACCTTTTCTTCTTGTCTGAGTAATCTGGCCAACTCTTCAGGGAGTTCGCAATCTTCCCCCACTTCGTCTTCAGCTTGGTAGATTGGACAATCAAAGTCATATTGGACCATAGCAGTGTCGTTATCAATGGTCTCGGTGGTGTTTCTGCATGTTACGATTTATGCAGTTTATTTAGAAAATGCGTGCATAAAAATTGATTGCCATTCTTGTAAATAGATCAAAACGAAAGAAAAGGAACAAAAATTTGAATGCAAAACGTAATTTCATTAATGATAAAAACTCTTGAAAAAGATAAAGGAGGCCCTATAACATGCCATTGTGCCTTGGGCAGAGCACAGGTGTCGCAACGCGAAAAACAACCGACGGAAAAAGACAAAACAAACAGAGCCGCCACCGTGCGTTATTTATCCCAAAGGAGGGAAAGGAAACGCTCGAAGTAAACCTGGAAAGGAAATGGTCTTAAGACCGGAGGATCGGGAGTCGGTTACGCAAGGGGAAGGTATTAGCACCCCTCACGTCTGTCATACTCGACGGGATCCACGCTCAAAAGAAATAGAATAAGGTTGCTGATAAACTGCTCAAAGAATGCACCCACACTGGATTAAAATACAGATGGAAGAAGACGGAAGCGGACTCGGCAGGATGTCGCATCCTGGGCCTACGTAGTTTGTCAGAAACAAACATCAGAGTCGACGTAGTTCGGGGAAATGGGAACGGGGTCGCTAGGATATCGCATCCTATGCCTACGTATCTCCTCTGGAATGAGAATCAGAGTTGTCGTAGTTCGGCTAACGCACGCCGAAACAAAACACAACACCAACACGCTGAGACGTCAAAAGAAACTCGCAAATAGAAACAGACTGCCAATGGTTGGGCTTACGCCTGACTCCGAACAAAAGAAACACAAACAGGAAACCGAATGCCAATCGCTGGGCTTATATCAGACTCCACAAAAGAAACACCAACAGGAAACCGAACGCCAATCGCTGGACTTACATCCATCTCCTAACACACAGAAAAAGATTATCAAACAGACAAGCTACTAGGGAGTCTGGAACTCGAGCCCAATAACTGTCAAGCAAACATACACAAAAAAGAAAAGGTTGCCCGGAGAGATCTCGCACGATCTCCTGCCTACGTACCTCATCTGGTATGAGGATCAGGGCGACGTAGTTCCCCTTAATAGGGGAGAAACTTTCTCCTAACCAGAGACCAAGGGAATAACGGACTAAAAGGGAGACTGACTCAAGCCTAATAGTCATCATGCCAATTATAACCCTAGGTTGAGGTCTCTAACAAGAGTTTGACTCACACAGGCAGTGAGTCAACTCAAGTCTATCTCTACGTACGTTCAACTTCCTCGAAAGTTGATCATACGATTCCTACAGAAAGGAGATGAGAAGCAAAAACAGATAAACATCCCAAGCAAACACCACACGCTATATGCAAACAAGCGGCTCATACAAGGCTGGGCTTTAGTCGAGGGGTCATATCGACCTCGACAAACAAGCCAACACTGGAAAGGGTGTCTGAGGCTCTTAACCACTGACATTGACCGTCAGGGTGAGCAGATGAAATGGGAGATGAGGGTTAGACCTCACAGCTCTTAACCCGGGCCTGGGTGAGCTTGAATCAAAGAATGTGTGGGAGTCCAGAATGTGGGACTCTATTCCATATGACTGACACAACAAGATTTTGGGGGTTTATTCAAAATGCATCAACACGTAGTGCGAGCAAGATGAATGACTCAATTGAATAGCAGGGGATGGATTGCACATCCCTTCTATCTGCCAATGCCTCTTCACTTAGGAGGTCTTTGCATGTACATGGCACAAATATAAACAATCACAAACATTTCCTCTTAAGGAGGGCTTCAGACAGGTGCCTGCCAAAGATAGCAGGTCTTCCAGACTACATGGAGAATAGAATGGTTACCTAGGTGGTATGCCAACCACAAGCAAAGCAAAGCAACTCAAATAATGAGTTAAAGCGGCTAAAGTACCTGTAAGGAAATCTAAACCATCAGTATTCTATTCAGACAAACAACCAACAGTTAATAGATAACAACAGACAAACAATCCCAATATGTACAACATGTAAGCCATAAGAGGCAAACACTCAAGTGATTCACCAAAGGACCTACAAAAGAACCAAAGGTTAGCAAACAAAAGCAAAATAGCAAAGCTCAAATGATGAGGCAACATCAATCATGGAGATGAATGCTTGAACCTGAAATTCAAAGCTCAAATGTGAGTACAAACCCCTAGGGCAAAGCCTAGGGTCAAAGGTGGAGAAAAAAATCAAAACAGCAACCAATATTCAGCACAATGCAACTTTAAACACATGAGGACATGTCCTAAAAAGGACCAAATCAAAATCATCAAGCTAAGTCATTAATTGCACAAGATAAGGCAAAAGGTATACAAGGTGATCACACTTGGACATGAAGAATCAAAATTCCATATTAAAACAGAAATGACTCAAACAATTCTGGAAATTTTCATGAGCATACAATATGTCAAATATAATCATCATGCAAAAAATCAGAATCAACAGAACTCAATTGACCTAGAAATAAAAATGCACAAGTAGGACATCAAATTTTGTGACACACATTGTCACACCATATTAGCACATGACTAAAACAGCAATGAAAAATGAGAAAAATACACAACCAAGCCTCAAAAATCCATCAACATGTTAGGAATTAGCATGTAAAATTTCATGTCAATTGGAGCATTATTGAGCATTTCACAATAGAAAGAATGAAGTATGTCACAATTTGCACACATGATCAATCAACCAGTCACAATTCAAATTCCAGAAATGATAAAATCATGAAACCACCACCAAAAAATAATAGACAAACACATGAACATTTTGCAAAAAATTGGGAAATAATTGGATCATTTTTCAATTTGATATGAATTTTTGAAGTTGGTAAGAAAATATGAAGAAATGAAGAAACATGTACATATCAAGTTGGAGGGAAAAGATAAATGTGAAGTGAATTTGAAAAAATGTCTCATGCTGGAATCGAAGTGAGGAGCGCGTTTTGGCCAAAATGTAGTCGTTCCATTAATGCGTTGGCGTGCCAACGCAGCAGTCCAAGTACATGTGGACTCGGTCAAACGCATGAGAGCCTATCGCTCTGCCACTGGACGCTCGCGTGGACGTGACTGGACCAAGCCCTAACATAAAACCAGAGGGCGGCGCATACTGTACACGCACGGTGGAAACCACCGTCTTCTTCATGAAGACGGTGGATGAACAGTGTTCGTCCAAATTTTTTTTCCAGAATTCCAAAATAATTATATCATTTGAAATCTTATGCAACGTACATCAAGAATCCAGTATCAATTCATGCTAATTCATCACATACATTGAAAATCGAACCAAAACAGTTTGATGCATAAAACTTCAATCAAGCATATCTCAGTCAATAGGCCACCATTTCACACGAAATTTCCATTAGATTAATCAGCATGATAAGAACTACAAGTTCATGGCAAAAGATTTGAGAATTAAGAGGTTCAAAAAACCTACCTCTTGAAGATCAACTTCTGGATTCAGCTATTTCCAGGCCTGGCAAGCTTCAAATCCACTCCTCTATCACTGTTATAAAGCTTTATGAAGAAATTGGAGCTTGTAGTGGCTTAGATCTTGCTCAAATATGAACTTCCATACTTGTGTTCTTGAGCTTGCACCACACGAATCTTGGCCAAATGCTGCAATTAAGAGCTTGATCTACACCAAATCAATGTCACAGAACAAGAATATGCAAGAAAATAGCAAGGTTATGTGGAAGAAATTTGAATTTGGATTGAGAGAAGAATTTGGAGGGAAGAAGATTTTAGATCTAGAAATGGTGAATAATGAACAATTCTATTAGGATTTAGTATTTATATGATGTCCTAATCATGTTGAGAAACTTAATTAAGCTTGGTTAATTGTGATTAAGTGAAATAGAGTGTGTGACCAAAATTTGGAAAATGGAGGTGTAAGGAGCATGTATACGTGAACAGTAACCAATGAGAGCTCAAATTCACTTAAAAACACCTCATGCACACAATGGCAATGGAAATTAGTTCATGAAATGCACCAATTTTAAATTTAGCATTTTCCCTCCAAAATGGGCATGAATATGTATATGATCATATGATGAATTTTCATGTAATGTGATGAATGGTTTGGAAAGTTCATGTTATGAGAAGAATTTGGCAAAAAGGAGCACTCAATTTGGAGTTATGAGCCAAAAGTTATCGCCTTTTGAAGTCTCAGGCACACTTGACAATGATTGGATCATATCTCCTCAACCATTCATCAGATGCTCATGATCTTGGACTTTTTGTAAATTGGAGAGAAAGATCTTCAACTTTCATGTTGGACAAAATTTCATTTGAAGCATCTTTGATGATGTAAGATCAAGTTGAATTTGGACCAAAACTTTCCATTTTTGGAAACTTTCAATTACAGGTCACTTTCCATTTTTGGAAACTTTTGATCTGGCCTCAAATTCTTCAAGATATGCATTTGACATGATGAATAAGCCTCTTTGGGACATGAATGAAGTGTTGAAAATCATTTCTCCCCCTCCTAGCCCTCAGTTGACTTTCTGTTGACTTTCTGGATGACAGATGACTTAGAAGTGCTCTGATCAGCTTGAGCCTCAACCATCTGAGGAATTGGCTCCAAAATGAACCTTGGCTCATATAAACTCAATAGGATGATCATGTGATCCCACTCTCCATAGAATACCTCATCTCCTTGAAAATCACTGATTGGAAGAATGCAACTGATTAGGGTTGACTAGAGGTCAAAACTCTAATCCTAAGGAACCTGAGCATGAACAATGAACCCCTTGAAAATGACATAGCCATGATGATGATGATGTACTCTTGCAAACAAGATAATGCTCAACCTTTTGAAGAATCAAGAAAACCCTAATTGGAGCACAAACCCTCAGATAGCTAGTGATCAATCCATGAGACCCTCAGGCTTGAATCTCTTAACCTCTCTATCTTCTGAGAAAGACTTAGGAAGATGACCTTCTTATTGTCACATGATATGATATATGCAAATGCCTAATGTCCTACAAAATGAAATGCAATATGCTAAGTTAGTCCCAAGAGGAAGAGGGCAAATTTTGAGGTGTTACAACAGGGTTTTGTCTAAAAATGATAAAATTACTTTTGAAATATTTGGGGAACTTCCACAACCTTCCAGTTGGTTAGTTCTTCATTAGGTGCGGCTTGACGCATCCAGCTGGACACCCCCTCCTTGCGGTCTTCTTCATTGATCATTGCCACTTGCTTGCCAAAGATGTGGCTAGCGCTGGTGAACATTTTCTCCACAGAAGGAATCTTCTCTTTGTCAGATTGGTTACCAACTTTGTGTGATGATGGGTCATACCCCAAACCAAACTTGTCTCGTTTCTCTTTCAATTCCACCACTTTGCCACAATCTTGTGCATCTTCACTCTCCATAACAGCTTTAGCTCCTTGCCATGAGGCCATGGATGGTCCGGATTTCAGGACCTCCAAGGTTTGTTGAGCGGACATCATGTTTACCACTTCCAGGGATTGGAATGGTGTCTCAGTGATTTCGCCATCCATCTCGATATATCGAAAAGATGTTAAGTGACTGACCAAGATATCTTCTTCTCCTCCAACCACAATCATTTTTTCATTTGTAATTGTAATACCTCAAAATTTGCCCCCCTCATTCATGCATTCATTTTTAGGTCATTTAACATTTCATATTGCATTTCATCATGTCAATCGGAATTAGATCCAAGAAGCTTGAATATCATCCAAGACACTTTGTGGGTCCTATCTGGGTGATCAGTCAACACAAGGGAATGGCTTGAGATACTTCCAACATGTTCAAATGGGGTCTATTCATCAGTCAAAACGTTAATCTTGAAGGAGCAAAAGTTTGTTCATGAGTTGTCATGCTCGCTAGGCGAGCAGAATGGGTCACCTAGCGAGTCCCAAGAAAAGCCACCAGAATCACCTACGCTCAGAGGAATTTCTTGAACTGTCATGCTCGCTAGGCGAAGCCCACGCGTTTTAAAAATAAAAAAAATAAAAATAAAAATAAATAAAAATAAAAATAAATAAATAAATAAATAAATAAAATATAACAGAAAAATCTTGGACTTGGACCTCTCTCATTTGAGCCCACAAAGCCACGAAAATCAGGTTATAAATTCTAGACTTCCATCTCCCAAAAAACCCCTGAAAAAAATAGTGAGAGAAGAGCTAACAGAGTTCAGAGCAACCTCCAGAGATTGAAGGGAACTCATCTACAAAGAACCAATTCCCTCTCATATAAACCCTAAGATTGTTCTGCAAAGCCAACGGTGCAATTCAATTTCAATCGATCCTCCCCAATCAGGACTCCTGAAAGGATAGCTTGCTTGGCATTCCACTTTATTTGTGGGATACCATTTGGAGATTTATTCCGATTACCTGTATTGACTTGCTTTCTTTGATGGTGCCAGCTCGAGAGATCTCTGGGTTTCTTATTTCTTTAGCTGTTATTACTTCGGATCTTTATCCGTGTGGTAGACCTCTTGATCCCTTTATCTTTCCTGCATTTTACTGCTTTCTTAGCTGGAAGACCTCGATAGGAGGCAATGTTTTCTTTTGTTTGTTTACTTTTGTGCCCAAAGACCTCCAAAAGGAGGCACCAGTGCTAAAGACCTCCACGAAGAGGCAATTGACAGATAAAAGGGATTAGTAATCAATCCCCCATTATTCAGTGTGTCGTTCTTTATGCTCGCACTACGTGCTGATGCTTCAGAACAAAAGTCCAAGATCTTTTGTCCGGTCAGTCAGTGGAGAGGGTTCCACCTTTCTGAATCCCCACTTTTTGTCATGAGCTCACCCTGTCCAGGGTTAAGAGCTGTGAGGTCTTATCCTCATTACCCTTTTGATCTGCTCACCCTAACGTTCAATGTCAGTGGTTAAGAGCCCATTTGATTATCTATTCCATGGCTTGTTTGTCGAGGTTGATATAACCCCTCTTGACTAAAGCCCTACCCATGTAGGTTTGAGCCCCCTTGGTGGCATTTTACTTTATGCATGTTTGTTTTGTATGGTGTGACCGTCTCCCCATAGGATTGCTAGGCTTCGTATAGTCTCTCGTTTGCATGTCAATTAAGGTAGCACTGTTCCTTCGTCTAGGACTTCCTTTTATGCATGAGCATTCCTAAAACCCAAACAAACTAATTGATTTTTCTTCTCCTAAGAACATGTTAACTCCTTCTACTACAGGCGAGTAGGTCTCCAAAGGTCGAGCATCCGGTAGATTGCGTAGTAATGTCGTTCATCTAAAAAACACAACCCTTAACCCGTAGTTAGCCGAACTACGGTTTTCTCTGATTCTCATTCCAGATGAGATACGTAGGCATAAGACGCGATGTCTTAGCGAGCACACTCCTCTTTAGCCCATAGGCATCCGAGCTACGAAGACTCTAATTCTCATATCCAGATGAGATACGTATGCAGTGGATGCGATATCCGTGCGAGTCATTTTCTTTTGACCCCCTCTTTTAGCAAATAGTACATTAGATAAACCCACACCCTTTAGACAAGAACAACAAAAGTGGATCCCGTAGAGTACTACGGATGCATAGGGGCACTAATACCTTCCCTTCGCATAACCGACTCCCGAACCCAAGATTTGGTTGCGAGACCTTGTCTTTTCCTTTCCCTTTTCCAGGTTTACTTCGAGCGTTTCCTTTCCCTCCTTTGGGATAAATAACGCACGGTGGCGACTCTTCTGTCATTTCTTTCTCGCCGTTGTTTTTTCGCATCTCCTTGTTCAGGTTGCGACAGTAATGAATTTTAGTTTTTGATGCAGAGTGGAGGTGACAGCACCTGCGGAGTGAATCCAGGGTATCCCAAGTAGGCAACTGTAACCAGGATGTATATCCATGACCTGGAATGTGATATTAAAAATAGTTGGACCTATCTTGGTTGGTAAGTCAACCTCTCCTATCACTGCTCGCCTTGAGCCATCAAATGCCTTTACGATTAGGGTGATGGGCTTCATACTTATCCCTTCCACTGGAAGCTTTATCAAAGTCGTATTTGGCATGACGTTCAATGAGGAACCTGTGTCTACCAACACCCTTCACAATATAGTATCCATGCACTTCAAGGAGATGTGGAGAGCCTTGTTATGGTTCTTTCCTTCAATCGGTAGTTCGTCATCATTAAAACCCAAGAAATTTCCAGTAGTCACACAAGCTATCACATCATCGAACTGTTCTATTGTTATGTCCTTGGTGATATGAGCGGCGCTCAATACCTTCAACAACGAATTCATGTGTGCTTCTGAGTTAAGTAGGAGAGATAACATGGAAATTTTGGAAGGTGTTTGGTTTAGCTGGTCCACCACCTTGTAATCGCTCTTCTTGATTATTCTCAAAAACTCCTCAGCCTCCTCACGAGTGACAGTAGCTTTAGGAGATAGGTGCAAGTCTTGCATCCCCTGATTAGGGATGGGGATCTGGACAGCAGCCTCCTTCCCTTTAGCTCTCTCAGAAGTATCAGCAGTTCTTGGTGCGAATACCCGGCCACTACGCGTCATTCCTGCTGGCCCCACAATTGAAGTGACATTTGGTTCGTTAATCATTAAAGGTTTATCTTCCTGCCCCTGCTTAAAAGCTCTGGGCTGATATATCCATGGGACTACCTTCTCATCTTTATATTCGAATGGTGCTGGGAACTCTATCACCAACGGGCTTATAGGTATTTTTACTTTGACTTCATCATATGGGATATCTACCACGACTATCTCTTCCTGGCGCTTGCTCTTGACACGGTAAGTTATCTGTAACTCACCTCGATCCAACATTTGTTGTATAAAACTCCTCAACTCTTCATTGTTCTCTTCCTCAACCAACTCTTCCGGGATCAGACCACTCTTCAGCAATTGTGCTTCTATCATGGTGATAGGGGTTTGAATCTCTTCAACATTATGGATCAATTTGCCTTGATCACTCTCCTCAATGGCACTGACGGAATCCTCCTTATGCGTCGGCATAGGGTTGGTGTTCACGTTCGGACGTCTTGGAGTGAAAGAGATGGCCTTGGCTTCAATCAAGTCTTGTACCCGATTCTGAAATGCGAAACAGTTTTCCAGGGTATGACCAGGTGCTCCCATGTGAAATTCGCAATGGGCATTAGCGTCGTATCCAGGTGGATATGGGAAAACAACTGGTTTTAACTCCCTCAATGTTAGAAGGCCCTCCTTCTGCAGATATGGGAATGTTTGACTATAAGGTACTGGTAGAGGATCAAGTTGCCTTCTTGGAGGTCTTGGCTTGAACTGTCTTGGTGGTGCGGTATTTTACTGATGATGATGTTGTTGATGTTGTGGCTGATACATTTGTTGTTGCTGCATTGGCTGTTGATAGGGTATGGGTACCACGGCGATGACTTGGCCATATGAAGCTTATTGCTTTCCTTTGTAGTTTCTGGATATGGCGTTTGTTTCGCCTTCTCTTTTCTTCGGGAAACCTCCAGAATATTTATTTGGTGCGTTAGGTGCTATCACTGCTCCAGGAATCTTTCCATCCCTC
The DNA here is from genome assembly GCF_024323335.1 of Lathyrus oleraceus. Lineage (NCBI taxonomy): Eukaryota > Viridiplantae > Streptophyta > Magnoliopsida > Fabales > Fabaceae > Lathyrus > Lathyrus oleraceus. The sequence goes on along the minus strand of NC_066583.1, from coordinate 554,720,164 downwards.
AACCCCTTCTCTATGCGGTCTCCAATTGTAACTAGATGTGTGAAGTCAGATGCGGCACTGCTCACTAATCGATCAAAGAATGAGTCCTTCAAGGTGTCCACAAATATCTCGGTCATTTCCTTCTTAGACAATGGTGGCTCTACCTGAGCAGCCAACTCTCTCCAGCACACGGGGCGATAAGTTGGACTAATATGTTGGATATTTTGTTTGACTGGTTGTGTTGAGATATTTTGGTTGGATGACGATTATTCGGATGGTCGAGTAAGAAAACTCGTATCCTAACAGTCGGGAAAGGGAGTAGAAGACTCTAGACCATTTTCTTTTTCATCCTTAATTATGGAAAGGATTTGAATGATGGTTAAGGTATTTTAAACGGATGACAAATACTCGGATAACCGAGTAAGACAACTCGTATCCTAATAATCGGGAAAGGGAATAGAAGACTCTAAACCACCTTCTGTTTCATCTGAATATTTATGAAAATAAGGTTGTACGTGGTTGACATATTTTAGCATGAACGACAAATATTTGAATGACTGAGTAAGACAACTCATATCCAAGCATTTGAGAAGAGGAATTGAAAACTCAAGACCATCTCTCTTTTCGTATAATTTTGATTGAGAATGATCTGACTTACAGTATGAATTGGTGAAAAATGACAATTGTTCGACTGACCGAATAAGAGAACTCGTATTCAAGCAATTGAGGAGTGAAGTTGAAGACTCAAAGTCAACTCCCTTTTCGTTTAGCTTATTGTGAAAATATTTCGATTTAATCGGAGTTTGGAAGTTGGTATAGGAACGACAATTATTTGACTAACCAAGTAAAAGAACTTGTATTCAAATAGTCGAGGAGAAAAAATTGAAGACTCAAAGTTATCTCCCTTTTGGTTTCTTGTTATAAAAGGATTTGATTTGTTTGTACTTAAATGAATTAAAAATGACGACCATTTGACTAACCGAGTCAGAAAACTCGTATTCAAATAATCGAGGAGAGGAGTTGAAAACTCAAAACCATCCCCCTTTTCATTTTCAAATGAAGTGTTGTTTAGATGTGATTAAGTATTTTAACTTTCAATGAAAATACTCGATGTTGGATCGAGGTTTTAATTTTGTGTTTACGAGTGGAGTGAATTTTATTTTAGTGAATGATTCATCTAATCGATTAATTAAAACCGAATATGTCTCATTGTAAGAAGGCCCAAGAGTAAGCCATGTGAGGTTGATGGCGATGCTTTTACAAGCGATCGACTTACATAGGTGTTTTAAAAATGGGCTCGACTTTGAATCGAGAAGTATGTGATTTATTTTGAAATCGGCTCGGATTATTTTAAAATCGATGAAAGCGACGTGATTTTGACACAATTATAACATATCATTTCGTGTACACTCAAGGTTCAATATAAACAAATAGATAAAGAATAATCATGCACATACACTCCTTAAGATAAATAAACATCTAAATTATGAAGGTCATTCGTGATTCTATAATCAATTAATTAACTGGATGTTTAACGAATTATTTTATTTTAATTAAATAATAAGTAGTAATAATAAAAAATGAATATAACCAAATAATTAAATATTAATAATGATAACAACCATATAGTTGTGTATTTACCTTAAAAATAATAATAATAATAATAATAATAATAATAATAATAATATAATTACATATTTACTATATATATAAAAAAAAATATTAACAATAGTATAATTATAATTTCGAAAAAAATAAAATAATATTAACAATAGTATAATTATAATTTCGAAAATAAAATAAAATAATATTAACAATAGTATAATTATAATTTCGAAAATAAAATAAAATGATATTAACAATAGTATAGTTATAATTTCGAAAATAAAATAAAATAATATTAACAATGGTGTAATTATAATTTTGAAAATAAAATAAAATGATATTAACAATAGTATAATTGTAATTTCGAAAATAAAATAAAATAATATTAACGATGGTATAATTATAATTTCGAAAATAAAATAAAATGATATTAACAATAGTATTTGTTCTATTCTAAACTGTGGGGGTGTGAACAATCAGGGAACATGGGCCTAAGAGCAAAGGAAAACCCATGAAGGGTCTGGTCAAACTTATTGACCTAGGGGGCTTCATCTTCTAAACGGTGACAAGTGTTTAGGGTTGGTGACACTTGTCACCGCCACCTCACCAAACCAAACACGGTTTTAAAAAAACAAAAAATAGGAAAAATAAATTGCCATTCTTTAGTTTTCACTCTCTCTCTTCAAACCCAACTCAAACGAAAGGCTCTGTACAGAGCGCCTCCCTCTGCAAACCCTAAAGTTCTTCTCTCTTAGAGAAGACGACCGGAGGCGACGGCTCACGGCGGAGCCTCCGCTCTTCTCCGTCGCTTCACTCTCTCTCTCTCTCCTAACTCTGTTCCTAAACCTTCTTAAACGCAGAAGGAAAGCGCGATCTACATTCACCGCTCCAACACCTTCCAAATCTCTCAACCGTCCTACCATCACAGAATCGTCGTGGATCTATTACGGACGAAACCTTACCCACTCTTACACAATCAAACCGAGATATTTCAATCTAAACCAACAAATCGAGCAAACATATATGCGAGCATCAATGCGCCATTTAGATGACGGAAAACATAACGGAAAAATGAAGAAGTAGGCACGAATCTTTACCGAGAAACGACGTTTCCGACGAGCTCGGGAAGTGGAAATAAGTCTTGAGTAAGTACCTCTCTTCCTTCTTTTCTGTTGGATACTTTTTCTACTCTTCCTTTTTACGATTTGCCGTTGTTTTGAATACGATGTGTTTGATGTTCTTAATGAAAAAATGTTTTGGGTTAATCTCTGGGATTTCCAGAAATCTTCTCTCTGTTTAGTTTTTAGGGTTTTTTTTTTTAAATGTTGTTGTGTTTTTGCTGTTAACTTTTTAGGGCTTTTTGAAATGTTGCTATGTGTTCTTGCTTAGGGTTTTGAGAAATAATATCTTGCTGTCTATCTTTCCTGTTAATTTCTCATGAATCTTTTATGGTGAATTTCTTGAGTCTAAAAAAAACTCCCTGCTGTTACACTTTTTCTCCAGATTATATGGGATTCTACTTTTGATAATTTGTTACCGTTTTAAGCTATTGTTGCAATGCTTTTTCAGATGTTCAAATTAGTCCTCTAGATAAAGCTTTGAACTGAGTAATTTAATTAGTTGTTTTTCAGTTCTTTAAGTGCTTTTGAAAAGTGCTTTTTATTTAAGCTATTTTTTCCCTTTGCAGGTTACAGGTGAATTGACTTTGATGGAATGGAAAAGTGGGCTGTAAGAAAGCAAGTTTGGAGGCGCGCCCCAAGTCCAAAGAGATTTCTTCCTAATTACTTGGTTTTGGTCTTTAGGATTTGTTTCCATCTGTAGCAATTTTTCACTGTAATTACTTAGGTTTTTTTTTAAGACAAATGTGTTCTTGGATTATTTGTAACTTATTGAATTAAATTTAACTATGTAATTACCCTATAAGCTTTCAAAACTTAACTCAATATTTATTTATGCTAATCAATTAGAGTATTTTGAATTTTGTCATCTTATTTCAATTGGCAACCTACTTGGGCCACCATGAACATCCAACCAAAAATTGTTTCTAGCATGTTATCATTTAATCAAGATCTAACTATGACCAGAAATTTAAAATGAGGCATGTCAATGCAAATTTCAACTTTTAAAAACAACACACTTTCAACTTAGGTACAAAGAAACCAAATATAGTGATTTAATTTAAAAAACAACCCAATTCTAACTTAGGTACAAAGAAAACAAATATAGTGATTTAATTTAAAAACAACATGATTCTAAATATGGTGCTTTAATTTAAAAACAACACAATTCTAAATATGATGCTTTAATTTAAAAACAACACAATTCTAACTTCAACACATAAATTTAAATATAGTGCTTTAATTTAAAAACAACACAATTCTAACTCAAAAAATGCAAATTTAATTTAGGAACCTATGAAAGGCTTAGAACTTGGCATAAATATTTGGGGTGTGTAAATGGACTAATAAATAGTGATCATAGAAATAATAACATGGCTCTTAATACTTACTAATAAGAAAATAGGTTTTGGATTAGTCATGTAAGAAGATTCAAACCACATTTTAGATTATGAACACACTTATGCAAATGGGCCTTTGAAACAAAGAGATCTCATGGATAAACCACAAATGGCCGGACAAAATTGGGGTATGACACATCTCCTCTAGGTTTTGTTTTTCCGTTGGCGTCATCCCATCCATACTCGTAAGACGGTTGTAGCCCGATTCGACAACAATCCAGTACTCCTTGGATCGAAGAAGATTCTCCATGACCATGCTCTAATGATCGTAGTCACCGTCGAACTTTGGAATGGACGCTGAAACAAAGTTTTCTTCTGAACCCATCTCTCTCAAGTCACGTTCTGATACCAGATTATTAGACGCAACTAGAATTCAATAGAAAACAACTAACAGTACTAAGAATGACTTATTTATTCCTTATGAAATGCAGTAAAATAAATAGGGAACAAAATGAAGGTGTAGTAACAAACTACAACCCACTTCTAGCTATAAATAAAGAAACAAATTTGACTAAATCAATTCAATAAACTATCCTAAAAACTAGGACTCTTATTTGACTAAAAACTTATCAGAATTAAATATCTTGATAAGCTCCACTAGTATACTCCCCGCCCCACGTTATTGACTCTTCTCCATGATGAGAATACAAACTTGATTATGGTTTCTTTTATCTTCAAAAACTTCATTGTCATATTTATTGTGATGTCTCTTACTAGTCAAGTCCTTTGGGGCTATATATAAGTGTCTTACAAGCATCACATATATCAAACACACAACATATTAAGTGAAGTGAATCATATATATATTAAATCTATATTCATCATCACTAAAGTTATGGAGAAGAAATCACTAGCTGCCTTGTCCTTCCTCCTCCTCCTCGTTCTCTTTGTTGCACGTAATTAATTCATCATTTTTAGTATATTAATTAATTATCATATAATGCATTTCTTATACATTTATCATTTTATCTTTCAAACAGAATCGATAAATTAATAAATATCTATACATAATTATAATCTAATATTGTTTTTAATTGTGCTTATGGATGCAGAAGAAATTGTCACTACGCCAAACAAGACCTTAGACAGCGCTTTTTTTGGCCTTAGACAGCGCTTTAAAGCGCTGTCTAAACCTCCGCTGCTAAAGGTTTAGACAGCGCTTTTTTAAATCTTAAAAGCGCTGTCTAAGCCCCCCCCCCCCCTTAGACAGCGCTTTGGCCAAAAGCGCTTTCTAAGACCCTCCTATTTTAATTTTTTTAGGTATACCTTAGACAGCGCTTTTGGCCAAAGCGCTGTATAAGGGGGGGGGGGGGGCTTAGACAGCGCTTTTCAAAAAGCGCTGTCTAAGCCCCCCCTATTTTAATTTTTTAGGTATACCTTAGACAGCGCTTAAGACAAAAGCGCTGTCTAAGGGGGGGGGGGGGGGCTTAGACAGCGCTTTTCAAAAAGCGCTGTCTAAGCCCCCCCCCCCTTAGACAGCGCTTTTGCCTAAAGCGCTTTCTAACCCCCCCTTTAGACAGCGCTTTTTACAGAAGCGTTGTCTAATGTATACGAAAATTTTTGAAGCTTTTGTTTTAAACCACATTTTTTCCAGGTTTATAAACCAGAATTTCTACCTGTTTTCAACCAGATTTTGACAGACAGTTATCACATTTTATACATGCCATTTTGGCCTTTTTTCTACCAATTTTTGGCTAACAAATATATATATATACCAATTCAAACCAATTTTTTTTCTTACTAGTGCACCGATGAAACCATTTTGGCCTTTTTTTCTTTGGACTCTTTCAACTCTTTATTTCTCCAATCATCACATGTAATGGGAATTTCATTCCTTACTAGTGCACCGATGAAACTAGTTAAGGTATGCCCATTAGGTTCTATAAGTTGTCCCTGGTTGTTCCAAGAGACATCTAGTATGATGCCTCGAGATCTTCCTTGGACCACCCTTCGCATTACTGTGATGCCTCTTCGAATTTCTTCTTCCGCGGATACTTTACTAACTTCCTCATGTTGGTTATCAGCCATGTCTAACCTGTAATAAACCAAGGAAACCATCAAATATCAAATATAACTTATAATCAAAGCAATTGAAAACAAAAAAATAAAGAAATCATGCATTATCAGATATAACTTATAATCAAAGCAATTGAAAACAAAAATATAATGAAATCATGCATTATCACATATAACTTATAATCAAAACAAATGAAAAAAAAAATAAAGAAACCATGGATAATTTACCTAAGTCACTAACATCTCTTTCTTTTCTTTGTTGGAATATTAATCACTTGTTTCTTAGCAATGCGTACGGATGAATTGATCCAAATTCCCTCATTATGATCGTTTCTTATATATGACTCATCCGGTATAAGATCCTCAACTTCATCATTTCTATTCAACTCATTCCGTCTAATGCATGACTCATTCTCAACATCAATATCACATTGATCGACACCGCTATCATCAGTCACTTTGTTAGAGAAAAGCACTATAGACCATTTTGTACTCTTCGGGTCATTCACATAGAACACTTGTTTAGCTTGAGATGCTAGAATAAAAGGTTCATCTTTGTACCCCACCCTAGTAAGATCAACTTGCAAAAATCCAGACTTATCCATTCGTATGCCACTACTATTCACCCACTTGCAACCAAAGATGGGAATCTGAAACTTCTCGTAATCAAACACCCAAATGTGCTCAATAACTCCAAAATATGACAAATTTGCATATTTGGGGTTTAAGTCCTTCATACTTGATATATGCATTGCTTCAGCTAGCACGGTGACACCACTATTTTGCATAGTACTCTTATCATCTTGTTCTTTGGTATAAAATGTGTATCCATTAATTGAATATGCGCTATGAGAAAACACATGCAAACTTGGACCATATGCCAAATATCTCAACCTTTCTGTTACCGAAGAAGGATCTGAAGAGCGCTTCAAATAAATATGATCCTTCAACCATTGTATGAAACTTTGATTGTGCTCTATAACTATCCAATTTTCATTTCTGTTCGGATTTAACCTTCGGAGTACATCCTTGTGCATTTCAACATATGGCTCAACCTCATTATTATTGTGCAGAACATACAAATGAACTTGATCCCGTTCATCCCTTGATATTGTCACAATTTTATTCCCAATTAATTTTTTACCTTCCATTTTGTCGAAAATCTGAGCTCTGGGGAGTCCAATCGATTGAACGTTAGACAAATATTCAGTACAAAACTCAACAGCTTCTTCAACAATGTATCGTTCAACAATACAACCCTCTGGTCGACTTCGGGATTTCACGTACCCTTTTAATATTTTCATATACCGTTCAGCAGGGTACATCCATCTCATATAAGCTGGTCCACACAACTGTGTCTCTTTCACAAGATGAACAACTAAATGAACCATTATGTCAAAAAAAGACGGAGGAAAATACATTTCAAGCTCACACAAGGTAATTACAATCTCTTTTTGTAGTGTTGGTAAGATCTCGGGATCGATCACCTTACTACAAATTGACCTAAAGAAAAAAACACAATTTAGTTATGGCACTTCTTACTTTTTCTGGCAAAATAGAACGTATACCTATCGGTAGAAAATGTTCCATTATAACATGGCAATCATGTGTCTTCAAATTCTTCAACTTGAGGTCTTTCATAGAAACAAGTCTTCTGATATCAGATGAGTATCCTTCTGGAACCTTAACTTCACTCAGAGACTTACACAAATTTTTTTCTCCTTTCTAGATAAAGTAAAAGCAGCAGGTGGTAGATATGTTCGTCTTCCTTTCTTCACGGGTGCTAATTCAGTTCTCATTCCCATTTTTAACATGTTCTCCCTTGCTTTAAGGCCATCCTTAGACTTGCCTTTTATATTGAGTAATGTACCGATAACACTTTCAAATACGTTTTTTTCAATATGCATAACATCGAGAAAATGTCTCACGTACAAAGACTTCCAATATGGCAATTCAAAAAATATCGACCTTTTCTTCCACCCACCTTTCACAATCTTATGTGCAAAAGGCTTGCCAAACTCAGTACGCACATCTTTCACCTTTTCAAAAACTTGTTCACCTGACAATGCGGGTGGAGCTCTACGATGGTCGGTGTCTCCATTGAATGCTTTTCTCCACCCACGGTAGTGATGTTTAGAATGTAAGAATCTACGATGACCGAGAAACACATTCTTCTGGCAAAGTTCCAATCGAATCGTATCGGTTCCGTCTTCACAAACAGGACACGCACGTTGACCTTTAATGCTATACCCAGATAGATTCCCGTATGCTGGAAAATCATTAATTGTGCCAAACAACATCGCCCTCAAATTGAAACTTTCTTTCCTATATCCATCATAAACCTCCACACCGTTCTCCCACAAAATCTTTAAATCTTCGATCAGAGGTGTCAAGTATACGTCTATGTCATTCCCTGGTTGTTTAGGCCCAGAGATTAACATAGATAACATCATGTACTTACGCTTCATACATAGCCACGGAGGTAGGTTATAAATCATAAGAATCACAGGCCATGTGGTATGTGAGATACTTTGAAGACCATGTGGGTTCATTCCATCAGTAGATAATGCCAATCGAAGGTTTCTTGCTTCTGATCCAAACTCAGGATAATCATTATCAATCTTCGACCACTGTGGTGAATCAGCCGGATGCCGATACATTCCATCAATAATTCTTTCATCTGCATGCCAAGTAAGATGTCTTGCATCGGTTTCACTACGAAACATGCGCCTAAATCTCGGAATTATCGGAAAATACCATAAGACTTTTGCGGGAGATAATCTTTTCTTATATCGAGACAAACCGCATTTAGGGCACTCAGTTAACATTGCATATTCGTTACGAAACAAAATGCAATCGTTAGGACAAGCATGTATCTTATCATAGCTCATGCCAATAGAGCACAACATTTTTTTTGCCTCATAGGTTCGATTAGGAAGAACATTATCATCCGGTAGCATTTCTCTCATAAGGCCCAACAACTCTGTGAAACTTTTATCCGACCATCCATTGCCCGCCTTTAAGTTGTACAACTTTAATACCGCAAAAAGTCTTGAGAATTTAGTGCAACCTTTGTACAACGGTTTCTCTGCATCGCTTACCATCCTCTCAAACATTTCAGGACAATCATGAAGATCTTCTTCCAGTGCTTCTACAATCTCTTCAACTCGATCACAATCGTATGTTTCCGTGTCTTTGTCGTATGAAGCATAGGTCGTACTACTTTTTCCACTCGATTCAACATTCTCGTTAATTTTCTCACCATGAAATATCCAACACTGATAACTTTGATCAATTCCATGCCTCAGCAAATGCGATTTCAATCCATGTGCGTCAACCTTACCAATATAACAACAACGCAAGCAAGGACAATGCATTCGTCTGGGGTTTTCAGCGTGTTGAACAGCATACTTAACGAATTCCAAAACCCCACTCTCGTACTCTTTGGTCATTCGATCGGCACAGATCCATGTTTTATCCATGGTTTTCCTTTCAAATTGCATGTACATATACATACACAATTCAATATACATACATACACAAACTAACAACTCCCAAATCACCAACTTTCATTAAACATTGCATTTGTAACACCAGCAACTAACCGATTAGCATAGCATTTTCAACAAACAGTTAACAAGAATTATCATAATTATAAATTTCAATGAAGAAACATGTACACCAAAGCATTAGTGCAAACCATTAACACCATTTCAAAAGGGGGCATGAATGCATTGCTAACAATCATTTCCTACATTAACAACCCTATTAATCATCTTAACAATGACAGTTGTGGTGGATAGTAAAAATTTGATCAAGATTGCAACAGGGCAATGGACAAACCACAAGCATTGAGTGTAGATTCAAACAGGGCAGCCATATGCTAACACCAACCCATACACATACGTTCAGCCATGGATCTAATTGCACACATACAAGGCTATAATAAACAACAACGGGTCCATTCAAGCAGAGCAATTAACATAGGCAAAACATACAACTGCAACAAGTATAAAAGAAAGAAACTATTGCAGTAACAATCCAAGTTATTTGAACTCATGGCATTACAATCAAACAAGCACATTTTTAACACCAACATTTCAGTTCAAGCCAAAGTCAAACAAGCAGGCGTTGTGGCATTGCATAACTAGTAAGCTAGCTAACTAACACAATAGCTCAGTTAGCATCATTGACAAATCCAAGAACACTACAACATTCTAACTTCATTCTATGACAGAAATCCCACTGAGTTCATTAATTTTTCTTATTGTAATTGACAATGGAAGAAGAGGAAGTGCATTAGAGCAGAACGTACCGTATTCAAGTGTCTCCTTGCGCTGCAACCTTTGATTGTTTGGGTGACGACGGAGGTTCGGAGGTGAGAGGCGAGTGCGACGGTCGATTGTTTGGGTGACGGCGGAGGGACCCTTGAAGGCAGAAACTAGGGTTTTCGGAAGTTGAAGGAAAATAGGGTGATATGCGTGATGTCGTGTTTTGGAGAAGAAGGTTATGGCTGTTGGAGACTGAGGAGAAGAAGGTTACGGCTGCGTGAGTGAAGAAGAGGGAAAACAAATGAACAGAAAACGAAAGCGCTAAGGTCTGAAATTTTATTTTTATTAGACCTTAAACAGCGCTTTTGTGGAAAGCGCTTTCTAAGGTATGCCTTAGACAGCGCTTTCCAAAAGCGCTTTCTAAACCCTACCTTAGACAGCGCTTTTGGTTTTTAATTTTTTTTTTAATTTAAAGACTTTAGACAGCGCTTTATCAAAAGCGCTGTCTAAGGTCTATATTAAAAAGCGCTTTCTAAAAGCGCTGTCTAAGGGGGGGTCTTAGACAGCGCTTTTAGCAAGCGCTGTCTAAGACCCCCCCTTAGACAGCGCTTTCATTATTTTTTGGGAAGATTTTCCGTGTTTTATTTTAATTTTAACATTAGACAGCGCTTTCTTTTAAAAGCGCTGTCTAAGATGCGCTGTTAAAAGTCTTTTTTGACGTAGTGTGTGGTGACAGAGGCAAACACTTGTGAGCATTTGGCAGATACATACAGGGGAGTATGCTTCACGAATGCTAGCTGTGATGATCACTGCAAGAACAAAGCGCACTTAATCAGTGGCACGTGCCATGACTGGAAATGTTTCTGCACTCAAAACTGTTAAAGACGTTATAAGTATAATAATATAAATAAATAAAATGCATGCAGTTATAGCAACTACCGCTGTATCTGTGTATGTATTTGAATAAGTTATGTGTGTACTCATCGTGTATAACCTACTAGTTATGCACTTTTATCTTATGGAATAAAACTTTAATCAATAATTGCCTTGGCCCATTTTTTTTTCATTTATGGTATTTGTGCAAAAACTGGAAAATATTGCATTTATATCTTTATTGCTGAGAGACTAACGACAAAATAATAATTTGGGTACATTCTTGTCGTAATTCTCATAGCATTAAATAGTAACTCGTACTTCCTCCGTTCCTTTTTAAGTGTCATTTTTTTTTACTTTTTACACATACCAATAAAATTAATCATTATTGTTACTTTCCAAATAATAATTCTCCTATTACCTATAATACCCTTAATTATTTATTACATTCATTTTACTTTTTTTCTCTCTATAATAATTATCTAGGGGTAAATTTGATAAAAGTGCAATTATACTGCATTGAAGTTTGCAAGTGATAATTAAAAAGAAACAATTTTTTTTCAAAAAAGTGACACTTAAAAAGAAACGGAGGGAGTATAAAATAACAATTCAATCAATTATTTGTTCCATTTTTTCTAATGCAATCGATTGTCTATTTCATGCAATAGACCGTCATTTTGAAAAATTCCATATTTTTGAATGGTATTCTCGGTACAATCAATGGTAAGGAATGTGCAATTGATTGTCACGGAAGAAACTTTAAATTTTTTTGAAATATTGCAATTCCTTTTCATGGCACTTTTTGATGAATAAATTATTTTGAAGCATTGCAAATTATTTCTAATTATTTTTAAATATTTTCATGATTTTCATAGAGTTTATTTAGGACTATAAAATGCATAATTTTTTATATTGGATGGCATCTTCTTTATGAACATTTTTACTGTTTTTCAAGTGTGTATAACATTTTAACGTATAATTTTTATTTTAATGTGAAGAAGTTTAGAGAAACATTTAAGTTCTTAATGAGAGAATGATATTTTACTATAGTTATTTATATCCCTAATCTTTAGAGGGTGTTTAGATAAAATATTTTAATGAGAGAATGCAATGTTTTGGGGAAATTTAAGATGATTTGGACAAAATTAATTGTTTGAATAAAAAAAACAAAGAATTGTTAAAATGATAGACATCTAAAGTCAAAGAATTTGAAATTCCTATCATACATCATAGAATGTGAATATTAATTTACCTATTATTATTATTTCAAATTTTGTAGTTGGTCCTCATAGTTTCCAAAATTTAAGAATTTTGAAATGACATCTAAATTTTTTAAAATTTGCAAATTCATCCTTAATAATTTTAAAATTTTAGAAATTAATCCCTTTAAATTTTTTAATATTGCAAATTAGTCCTTATTTTTCAAATTTTTAATTTGCTCAAAAAGTTTAAAATTTATAGAAATGACCTCAAAAACTTAATAATGAATAATTTAATACTCTATCCAAATAAAAAACTTTAAAATTAAATAAATTAAAATTTAATCGTTTAAATTGATTAAAATTTTATATTTTCTAAAAAAATTCAATTACCTCATTAAATTAATATATAAAATTCTCTTATGTATATTGGAAAACATTGAGTATTGTCATTTATTATATCTGAAATTGCCGGTAGTTGTTGTTAGGTAGTAAATGAGGTAAGGAAACAAAATATATAATCCAAGAAAATAAGTAGTGAAATGTTGGAAAGGAAATGATTGATTACTTTTTATTTCATATGATATGATAAAAGTGCATAACAAACACGTTATACACGATATTGAGTACACACATAGAATTCAGAAACAAGACTTGTTTATTTATTTATATTATAGTATTCTATATGGGTGTTGTTGGTGTTGGAGAAAAGGGATTTAACAGTTTTTAGTGCACCAACAGCGAAAGTCATCCCTGCATCTGCCGCTAATTGCGCCCTCTTGTGTTCTACAGTGACGGTCACATCCACCGAAGCATACTCCCTTATATGAACCAGCCAAATTCTCACATGTGTTTGCTTCACTCACCACTATTTCTTCTGCATCATCCAAATACAATTTAGATTACATAAATATAAGAAATGCATTATATAATAATTAATTAATATACAAGAATGATGAGTTAATTACGTGCAACAAAGAGAACGAGGAGGAGGAAGGACAAGCAAGCTAGTGATTTCTTCTCCATGGCTTCTTAAGTAGTGATGAATATCAAAACTTAATATGACTCACTTCACTTAATGTGTTATGTGTGTTTGTGTGATATATGTGATGATTGTAAAACACTTATATATATAGCCCCAAAGGGCTTGACTAGTAAGAGACATCACAATATATATCACAGTGAAGTTTTTGAAGATAGAAGAGACATCACAATAATCAAGTTTGTATTCTCATCATGGAGAAAAGTCTATAATGTGGGGCGTATACTATTAGATACATTATTTGATACCCATAAGAAAAAAAAATTGACAGAAAAAAAACACAATAACAAATACAATCATTTATTCTAAAATTCCAAAATTCAACAAAAAATTAAAAATATGTTTGAAATTGAAATTAAAAATAAAGTTTAAATGAATTTCAAATGATACAAAAAAAAATAAATTGAAATTGATCATTCACGCTATATAATGTAAATGTTAAAATTATTAATATTTCAAAATTTGAAAGATGGTCTTCATATTTAAAGAAAAATTCAAATTTATTCGCAAAATTTTCAACTCTAATAATTTTTAAATTTTACAAATTGAGCTTTAAATTTTTTAAAAATTGCAAATTGGTCTCAATTTCTCATATTTTAAAAATTTGACCCAAAATATTTAAAATTTATGAAAATGATCTAAAAAATTTAACAATAAATCATTTTAATACTTATCCAAATAAATTTTTTTAAAAATGAATAGATTTCAATTGAATCAATTAAATTGTTAAGGATTTTGAATTCCTTAAAAATTCTCAATTATCTCATCCAAACAAACTTTATAGTCATTGTCAAATGACAATAAAAGAATAATATTACGTGAAAATTATTACAACATATAGACTATTCTCAACTACTCCAGAGCTCCAATATACTCACACACTCCAAAGCTATTAATTAACTACCACTTACAATACTCTAACACAAGAGTATATAAAAAATATATAAAATATTAAATACAAGTTTAAAGTGTTTTAGGTTAGTGCATTTTATAATAAAAAATCGGAATCTATTTTATAGTTTTAGATTCTCTCTTCTCTTACAAAATCAAACAACATATTTTCAACCAACACCAATGTTGGAAAAAACCAGAAATGGAGTGGTGAAAAACAGTGTGTTTGGGAAAGATGAAGATGATAATGTGAATAGAGAGAGATAGAGAAATAGAGAAAGATTGAGAGAATTGAATCATATGGCATTAACCTTTCAACTATGACATACAATGTCTATTTATAGGGTACAAATTGGAACCACAAACAGACCCAAGAATAACAGAAAAAACAGAATTGCAAAAACAGCTTATTTCCAAAACAACTTATCCAATAAGCTGTTTTCACTGCAGTGCTTTTTAAAGCTTCTATCAAGCATTTGAATTATTAAGGACTTCCAATACACCAATAATAACATTGATTAAATAATATATCAGCTTCCATTGTTTTCACTGACAATTATAATTCAAAATAAATTATCATACTCCACCATAAAGAATATAGTCACTTAAAATATCAATATCATGAGGACACACTTCTCAATTTTAAAAAAAAAAATCAAATATCCTTTAATAAGGGTGACATTTCTATCATTTGGCTTAAATCTTTTTTTTTAACCTACTCCATCAAAACACTTATACTTTACATGCTTAATCTTTTCACATTTCCAAGATCTCACGTTTATTTCAATATAGTTTTCCACATAAGATCTTCATCTAACAACCAACACCAAGTTTGATAAAGTATTATCCTCACTTTTCAATCTTATTTCTTCAGAAATAACTCTAGTAGCAACTTTTTCAAAACTTAAAAGTTCCTTCCTATATATCCAAATAGAGTTAATATGCTCATAGGAACATGAAACATACCATATGAATCTCAAAGATTTATCTTCATCATAAATCTTAACTCAAATAGTTTTTAATTCATCGACAATAACATTTAGACACTACAACAAAATTGATTTTAGGCAACAACCGAAATTCACGGCCTAAAATAGAAAACCCGTTGCCCAACATTTTTAGGAACGTTTTCCGGACGTGGAATAAACAGTCGTTGCCTATTTTTACAGAACACAGTTTTTTCACTTTAGCCCACGGAAACACAAAAATATCGTCTAAAATCTGTAAACAGACTATGGTTTACAGTGTTAGTTTAGACTACGATTTAGTTTAAGCCACGGTTCTAAACGTTATCTAACAGTTTTGCTAACTTTCAAAATTAAGCTACAGTTAAGTTTAACCACGGATCTAAAGTGTTTCCCAAACTAACATTATTCTAAAAAAAAGTGAGACATATTTTTATTTATCCATGTGTGATCTAATTCACCCTCAAGTATAAGGGGCAACTGAGAATAAAAAATCAACTAAATTAAATCAAAAATAATTTTGACATAAATCTATTAAATTAAAGCACAATAATTTGACATAAGCACATGTCAACATAAACTTGAAAATTGAGATCATTCCTTCCTAAACATATCTTATTAAATTTAGTTGTATTTATCATAACAACAAAGGCACCAACCAACAATCAATAAAATTCAAAGAGAGAAGTCACATAAATTAAATTTATAAATGTTTTCAAACAACCTTAGTTAAATTAGTTGTTTGAAAACTAAGAAATACTATTTATGCAAATACCTCGCTAAAAGGATCCTCTATTACTCAACACTGCTTTCCTAAATCAAACAACTCCAACATTAAATTTTAATTATCAACAAATTTGGAAGCATTAAACAAATAAAAGACTATTACATACACAACAATATTGATGATAGTTTCAAAAAATTGATTCAATGAAATTATATGTCCAACATTGACACCATCTGACATAACACAATTCATCAATGTTGAAGTCAAGTCTTGGATTTACATTTGCTAATTTTATTGACAAGAATTGCATTTTATGATAATGTATTGTAAGTTAGGTGAATTTTATTCTTTTTATCTTAAAATCGAAAGCTTATAAACTAAAACTTAATCAAACACTTTAATGCAACCTAATTAATTCCTTTATGAGTAATTTCCAATAGCAAGGAATTGAGCATGACAAAAACTCTAAACTCAACTTGTTTTTTGAAGAGGCTGAACATAGTTAACGATTCCATCTTTTTCAACTTGTAAATACTTCATCCTCTTGCTAATTTTTTCCCTACCAACCTGCACGAAAGCAAAAAAAAAACAAAAAAAAACATAGTGAACAATCAACAAATCTTGCACCAAATAAATGTCTAAATGATTTCGTTGTAGCACAGAAAGTAATTGGTAATTTGTACTTACTCTTTCATCTAATTATGGAGAAGAAGAAAATTGTTGATGTTGGTGTTGAAAGTATATTCTTGCTTTTTGTCTTTCTAACAAATTTTTGTCATAAATGGTCATTTCTCCTCCGACTAGATTACTTGAAGTGTTGAGACAGTGTAATATGATGTATTTGTTTTTGTTAATAGGAATTAGTACTTTATTGTTCTAACTGTGTACTAATTTATGGTACCTGCTAAACTCTAAATACACTATTATAAAGCCAAATTAGTATAATCACGTGAAATATGTGTCAATATTAATTATGGCCGAAATGAATAATACCACTATTCTAGTTTATAAGATACATAATACATTATAAAAGTGAGCCACTATTCTTAAATATAGTTCAATTAATTATGGCCGAAATGAATGGGGATATTGCTCCTTTAAAAAAATTAATAAATAACACTACAACATTTTTTACTTTAGACAACGGAACAATAGACAACAACTTAAAAAGCATAGCTTAAAGGAGTAAAGAGCGTGGTTTATACCTGTTGCCTTATATTCTAGAATTTTGTTAAAAACCGCCGTCTATTTACTATCAGCTACATTTACAAAGTGTTGGTGTAACATAACCGTTGTCTATATACCTAAAACTACAGTTTTGTAGTTGTTGCCATTTATCTTTAAAAGGCAACGGTTATAAATCGCGGCCGAATTCTAAAAACTACGGATTTATTAACTTGTTTATTAAAATTGTGAATTAGAACTATCTAATATTGGCCATTACGTACGTACGGGCTTCAAAACCTTTACTTGTATTTTATTTGATGAATATGTTTGATTATAAGTTTTTTTTAATTAGAATTAATACGGAAAAAAAACATTTGGGATAAAACCAAGGTTCATCATGTTCATATGTCTTTCAATATTAATATGCATTTAATTATCACTAAGTCAGCTACACTTTTTAAGTAAATTTTAGACTCTTAAATATCTATATATAACAATTTTTTTTTTAATTTAAAAGTCTCTATTGAAATTTCACTAAGCCAATAACACTTTTTAATAAAATTTCAGACTCTTAAATATTTATATATAATTATTTTTAATTTTTGTTAATTTAAAGGTCTCTATCTAATTGCATTTATAGTTTATTATTTTAATATACAAAACTACTATAAATATATATAAATAATCTAAATAAATTTTTAAAATAATTGTTATAATAAACATGGCACAATTTAAATTGCATGTTCTTAAAAAGATAAATATTTTAATAAACATGGCACAATTTAAATTGCATGTTCTTAAAATAAATAAAATTTTATCATACACACATATTTACAACTCCAAAATAAAAGTTAGTCCTTTTGAAATCTATTATTAAAGTATTTCAATATAAATTTATTGAAAAATTAATAAAATTTATTATTAATAACTATAATATCTCTTCCGTTGTTAAATAATTTAAAAAGAAACTGCAAAAATATAAATAAATAAAAACTGCATAAACACTTAAATGAGAAAATAAAGATTTTGTGCAATAATTGAGATATATTGGACACATTAATAAAATTATATTTTGTGCAAAAAAAAAATTAATTATTAGTGTATAAGAGTAAATCTCACATAAAACTAATAATATTTTATTTAATTTAATTAAAATTTATTTTTAATAATTTATTTTTAAATACATTCTGTTAAAATATTTTTTAAGAAAATATTGATGAACACTTATATTTTAGAAAATTAAAATTTGTTTTTTAATTTTTAACAAATAGACTAAAAATAAATTTTACTTTTATAGCAAACTTTCATTAAAAAGACATTTAAAACATATAATATTAACTATTTAAAAAAACCATAAAAGATTTATAAGTTAAACATTTAAAAAATATATACAAATAATGAAAAGAAAAACCAATCTTTAACTCAGCTTTGTGAAACCCTTGTTCTCCCTCTCAAATTTACGCAAACACCAAACTCTTACTCCCTTCTTGATTCAAGGTCTCTATACTTCAATTATATTCATCGTTTTTCTTTCTTAACTCCAAAAACTCATCAATTCTTTGTCTTCTTTATCTAGTCTCATGAATTTATTATGTTTACTTTTATTTTAAAGAGTCTCAAATTAGTGTGAAGTTGCAAGAATCAAAGAAGAAGGATGGAATCACAGCAGAAAAAGAAGAAGTATGGAATAATCACATGAAATAATAGTACCATCCCATCCTTGCAAAATTGATTCTCTTCAGATGAGATTCCTTGAGATTATGCATGACTGGAAAAAGGTGAAAATTAGGGTTTTTTCCATGTAATGAATAAGTGTTTATCTTAGTGGGATCATGAAACTTAATTTACTCTTTCGAAAATTACTTTAGCTTAGTTATATTTCACTTTCTTTTCTCTTGTTTTTGTAAAATGAGATACTTATCAATAAACATATTTGTTTTTGGAACAATAGCAGTTTGAATTGATGCAGAGTTGGAATTGATGAATGAGTTTGCACCTTATTTAACGACATGGAGTTGGAACCAATGAAGGTAATCGATCCACAATTTCAATTGTTGTTTATCTTAGAAGTATAATTTTTTCACTTGTTTAGATAAGCATCTAAGTTACTAATTTGTAGGTTGCTACGTCGGTGGTGGTGGAGAACTCTGTTTGAAACATTCAAAATAGAATGGTATTTATGTGTGTCTAACATAATATAATAAAAGAAATGGATGAGGAAAGGTACTATAATTTGGAGACATGATACAACTAAGGAATTAGAGACAAGTTTGTAGAGGTATCTGATGTTGTAAAAGCTAAGGTGAATGGTCTTTTTTCTAAGGTAATGGCCATGTGAATTGACTTGATTGATCAACTTAGGAAACAATACTAAAAATTTGTTTACTTGATTTTCCTTATGAAGGTTAATAATAGGTTGCAACTTGCAAGTTTAATTTTTAAATGTTTGTGAAGTGTATGGTTATTGTAAAGTCCTGTAAATAATACATGTGATTTGTTTGCAAATACATTGTGTAGTTTTATAACATCTTTGAATTAATCTTCCCCGCTCCTCCCAAATCTACATCGTCTCTATGATTTTAACCTCTTCAATATTAAGGTATTATCTAAAATCATCCCTGACTTCTAATCTTTCCTTTTGTTGTATTTAATTGCTTGCTTAAATTTATGTTTTAATTGATACTGATAATTTTTTGTTGTTGAGCTTGATTGCATGTAGTCACTGCTTCACTTTTTATTTCGTTAGAGTTACTCACTTTCTCTTTTTAAAGGTTTCTTAGTTTAGTTTTCTTTATTTTGAGTTGAATTTACTTTGTTCCTGAAGTGGATTAATGTTTGAACAAGTCATTGGTCCAATTTAGATGAAAGAATCTGATGATGGAAAATTCTTACAAGTTTAATGGAAAGGAACCAAGAGATAATGAATACTTTGTTTCCCTGTTTTTTCAGAGATATTCCCTAGTCTCGGGATCCAATCTGCAGTTGTCTTCACCTAGACCAACTATTTTTCTCTCGCTGAACTAAGATTTTCCCTTTCTCTTGCTGAAGTAAGGTTCTCCAACCTCTCTGAAGTCTTATGTTTTTTATTGTTAATGATAAATAAAAAATAATATACTATCGAATTATGTAGGGACTGTTTCAATACTAAAAACATGAGAGGCATCATCGTCATATTTTGATATGGACACATTCATTCGGGGAGAAATCGGCACAATTTTAAATCACTGTTACATGATTTAATCTGGAACAATTTTCTTCGGTACTTTTGTAGTTTACTTCTCATAACAACCACTCGAAAAATAGACTTATATCACATTTTCTCTTGTGCTTAAAATGAGTTTCTAATTAAATTGATAAGTATGCATTTTTCTCTTCATAATGGAAATTATAAGTTATGGTTTGTTAATTTTAAAAATTGAAATAAGTTAAACATATTTATTAACACCTAGTTTGCAGGTCAAAGTAATTTCAGCACATGCTGGTATGCCTATTGCAGCTTTACTGTTCCGCTGAAATGTATTTATTCATTATTTTGGTTTTGAAAATAGAATTCTTATAGTTGTACATGACATGAAATTATATGTCATAGTGAGATAGAATGAAGATACTTCTAATGATCAACTCAAATTGTAGCATGAATTGTATACTATTATGATATGACTATAATGTCATGACAGATATCTTGATATTCTTTAATAATATGAAATGTACAATTCATGACATATATCTTGATATTATTTATACTATTATAATGTGATTAGACATTTTTATGATATTTTTAATAATATAAAATGTTCAAATACTGCAGAAGTCTTCATGTTCTTTAATCTATTTTATGTTATTAGTATATTGTAAAATGTTAAAATGTGCAAGTCTAAGTATTATGATATTGCAAAGATACATTTCAATTCCAGCTGAAATCCCCGATCCAAAAGCCAATAAGGTTTGTTTGTTTACTGCATATTTAGATCATTTTTAAAATATGGTTGTAATCGTGTTTGCGTCACTTCTCATTTAAGCATAATATGCAGTTATGTACTTAAAGACTTCTACAAATAATTTTGAGAAGATAAAGTTTAAAGGGGTCAAAAGTTGTAACATCAGAGAGGGACAAATCATATAAAAAGTAAAGAGTTTTCTTTATGATTTTGTGGTGATTCGAGAGGCATGGAGAACCTATATTTCAATAGCAAGAGATAGAGTTCGGTAAAGACAAAAAAATATTGACAACCTAGATAAGACTTATATTATAACCAACGTGAGGTGATATTATTATAATATAATTCAAAGTTGTATATAATTTGATTGAAGGCTATACCAGGAATTTTATAGTTCATGATTTTAAAATTCTATAATTTGCTTAAACAAAAGTCCTTTGCAAGAATATAGATTTGTATGTAAGTTCTTATTAATGGATGTGGGTTTAGAATCATGCGCTCTTCGCTCTTTATGTGCTTTACCAATATATAATTTTGGATAACCCTTAAGATTGTATCCAATGTTCTTCAATGTTATTTCACATAAAAAAGGCTAACGAAAATGAGACTTTTCATTGATGTGTGGGAGAGTACTAAATCGGTCTCTCCATTGTACATTTTTTAAAAAAATTATTTAGGTTGCCCACGGTTTATAACTATAGTCCAAAAATAAACCGTAGTTTAAATTAAATTCAAAAATCGTAGCTTAAATCTAAGGGGACGGTTTTATAGTGTAGTTAAAAATAAACCACGGTCTAAACTAATTCTATAAACCATGGGCAGTTGATATATTTTAGGCGACGCTTTGTAGTTAATGTGGGCTAAAGTTAAAAAAATCGTGCCCTATTGAAATAGGCAATGGCCGTTTACACCACAGATGAAAAGCGTCCCTTAAACATTTAGACAACGGTTTTCATGCTTTAGACTGCGTATTTTCGTTGTTGCCTAAACTCATTTTTGTTATAGTGAAATAAGCATTCAAACTCTAGTTCTATAATCCCGAGCATTCTTAAATATAGTTCAATTATTTTTTTTAAAAGGTTAGTCAGTTTCATTCTTTTTATATCAATATTAAATCCCAAGTAAGACCATTTTTTTTCTAGTTGCCACCATTTAATTATAAGAATTTATACATTTTTACCTGAAGCTTCCCCTGGTGCCATGTTTCAGATATGCTCACAATTCAAGTATCTTGTAGTGCATAGATTGTAGATAAAAATAATCTTAATTAACATATAAAATAAAAAAAAATAGGATCACAATATATGTGACTCATTGTACAGTTTTTGTAATAAAATTTCCTTAAATTTTGTGCTTCACTTCCTTCTTTTGCAACTAAAGTAGACAAACATAAAATTAAAAAATGCAAAAATTTCATATGACACATGAAAAATTGAATTCAGAGTATAAAAATGCTTACATTTCTTGAATTACAACTCTTTGAAACTAAATTTAATTGTTCAGTTTCCATCGTTCTTGTCCTTGCAAGTCCTTTAGGTTCACAATAGTCTACATCCTGTAAACATATTTTTCATTACAAAAACAGTAACCCTAAAGAAAATTTGAGAACAATTAAGTAGCTTACTTATTTAAGAAAAATCGAAGCGCAGAAGATCTTTATTATTTCAGAAAAATTATATAGCATATTAGCATAATCAAATCTTTGTTATTGAATAGATTTTAACAAACATATCAGTACTATACAACAACAACAACATATGAAAAATTAGAAGAATAGACTCTATTAAATCTAGTAAATTGATACCTCAATAGAAAACCTAAATACATAAAGAGCTTTACAAAGAAATCAAAGAAAACCACAAACCCTTCCAAATCTCTCTTAAAACAAACGTTACTAGCTAACATTAACATACTTTCGTCTGAGGAGGTGGATGGTGGTAGACGACTGTGAAACAAAAGCTAAAGGAAATACATGAAAGGTACCAAGTGAGAGGAACATGTAAGATGAACGAACGAAAGAGAGTGAGACCTAGGAGATGAACGAGTGAAAGCTAGGGCATAGATGTTTCAAGAGAACAGGAAGAAGAAATGCAAGCACCGATTGAAAGGAACAAGATGAATGTTAATTAGCGCGAAATCTAAAATGAAGCATAGAGAACAAAATCTGAAACATAACTCTTTTTAGTTGAGTTTTTTACCCTGTCCCGAAAACACTGAGTTTCGAAAAAAATATGACCTATTATTAAATAAACAAAACGTCATAAAATAGAAAGCAAAATGTTGATAGCCTAGTGGTAGCGGTTGTCCATGCTTTATAAATTAATAATGGGGTTTGCGCCCTAAAAGTTGAAATTTTTAAAAAGCTTTTTGAATATTTAAACTCATTTTTTATTAAAACAAGTTGTTAGACACGGGACATGGCTTCAAATCCAATGATGCCCCCTATTTCCTTATAGAGTATTCTTTTAGAAAACAGCAACGCTGTTGTCTGACCTATGGTTTATGTGAATAGGTGACGGTTATGAAACTGTCACATTTAGAAAATCGTAGTACAAAGTGAAAAACTACGGTTTTAATAAAAAATTTAAAAAACTATCAACGATTAAAAAACACGGTCTGTTATCCTTTAAGTTACAATTTTTCAGTTGTTCTCTATTACTTTGTTACTTAAAGTAAAAAATGTTGTAGTGCTGAAATAAGGCGGTCAATCTCCTTCTAAGTGTATCTGCGATTTTCTGCATTTTGCTCTTTTATTTCGTGAAAAAATTCAGTTTTTGAGAAAATTAGGTTTATGACATTTGGGAAAAAATTTAAAAATAGATAGTAAGGTTTTTTGGAAATTTAGGGAAAACTTGACCGATTAGGGTCGCTCAAAAAACTACACAGACTCCAGCAAAATTCTATTACAACACAATTGTTACAACCAAACCTATATTCATATCAAACAAATATGTTCATACAACATCAAAACTATTTAAGGTGAACATTAGAGATTTATCCCAAATCCCAATTGGTCATTTGCAGTAATACAACCAAACACTGAGTTATTCATCGATAACTCATCGATCATTGCCAATAAGATTTTGCCTAAATCTTATTTGGTCAAACACATTACGGGAATATACAAACTCATATTGTTTTATCAATAAAAAGAAAATATTTGTTTATCAATGCCAATAGGGTGTTGTCTAAACTCTATTTGGCCAAACACAGTAACACACAAACAACAATTTCATTCAATGGATGCCAATAGGATTTTTCCTGAACCCCATTTAGACAAATATATTACAGAATCACAAGAAACTGAAGAAAGTACTAAAATCACCCATGGCACTATGAGAGGGTAAGGAACTCTCACTATACTGCATGCATAAATCACCCATAAGAAGACAATCTCTCATACCTTAGATTTACAGTAAGGTTGGTGATTTCAACAACTTTTTGGATTCCTGCTCTCAGACTCTGCTTCTCACCCCAAAATCCTCTCAATTCCTTCTGCTTTCTTTTCATGTATGCAAAAAAAATCTAAAACTTAGCTTCTCTCCACACTTTAGAATTTATATGGCCTTCTTTCTCAAAATTACTCTTTTTGCCAAATTTTATTTAAATCGCTCTCGTCTCACCTCATACTCTTCTTTATTCACAAAAATGGTTCATTCTCCCATTTATTAGTTAAATTATTAATTAAATTAAATAAATATTCAACTTAAATAATTATTTAACCAGGATTATATAATTTATATAATTTTATCTTATTACCAGATAGTTAATATGCCTAATCATCTGCAATAATCTAAATAATATTATTTTAATTATCTGCTCTCAAATCTCATAACTCCGGTAATTAGTAAATTACAAAAATATTCTCATACTCCAAAAAATATCCAAATAAGATATAATGAATAATTCACATCAATAATTAAATAATATACTCTATTTAAAAGTTGAGGTGTTATAGGGGAGACCCAAGTGGGAAAAAAGAGAAAAAAAATCCAAAAAGGAGAAGGGGAAGGAGCACCTAGCGGCGTATTCCGTGTCTAGAGGAAATTTCATCGAATGAGAGAACCTTCTCATTGACATGAACATTTAGAGAGAGGTATTTTAATAATAGAGTATGAAAGGATAACATGTCGCAAGAGAAATTAAGGAAAATATGACATGACATCGCCAAAATGGAACTCGTTGAGAACCCCAAGGGTGGTTTCAGGAAGCCTCACTCAGTTTGAGGGACCTATGAAACTTGGTTAAGAAGAAGGTAAAATAAATGATGCCTTAAGAGAAGAAGCTATAATAGAATTTTTCTAAGGAGTGTCGACCACCAATCTCTTTTTATGATAGAGAATAAATTAATTGGATACCATATTCTCAAGTTTTGTTATTGGTAATGGTTGTAATGCTTAATTATAACGTCCAAAAGGTCTTGATAGACCAATGAAACTTATGTGATATCATGCACATAAACCTCTTAGAAATTCTAAGCCTAACAGAGGGAGAAACCTTCAAGAATTCAATGGGTCAACAACAATACCATAAGGGTACGTCAAGTTCATGGTATCCTTTGGAAATATAGAAGCGGGAAAGAAAGGTAAAACACAATTCTTGATAACTGACATTAAGTCAATTTACAATTGTATAAAGTTGAAGTATCAAAATTTCGAAGTGTCCATCAAGCTCTACCAAGAGAATGTTGACAATAAGGGAAAAAATATCTTACTACTCAAAGACAAGAAAAGCTCGAAAGAGAAAAATCAATGGAAACTAGTTAAAAATACAAAGAATGAGGTCATGAGATCTAACCCAGTTCCTCAAAACAACAAAAGTGTAATAAACCCAAATGAGTACAAAGGAAAAAACAACAAAAAATGGACCCAACCCAAATTAATCCTAACAAACAAACATTAAACATGAGCGCAACACAGCGAACTTGCGTAGCTACGTGAAACCAAATTGAAAAAAAGATGAAGATTGATCTTTTGAGAGTCCCAACATGAGTTCAAAAGTTGACAAATAGTCTAACCACTAACACGAAATTCAATCCATGTACCATAAACTTCCTTTCACGACAACAACAAGCATACTAACCCTTTCGAGTGTGATAGGCCAAGGTAACGACGTTGATAACCATAAAATAACCATAGAGATACTGGTGTAGTTGCAGACAATAACCACCACCCACCAAAGCTTTTGAACCAGCTATGAAAGGGTTTTGAAGACAACAACCCATCCTTCTGGCACAAAGGAGGATGACCGAAATCTCAGCGAATACTTGACAGACCTTAAAGAATTCCAGAAATATCTGACACAACACAACAACTCGACCCTTGTTAGACCTTGAAGAATTCCGACCACCTTGCGGATGCCGATGAGTGTAGGTTAGGAACACAAGCTGATATTCTACCACTGAAGATGATAAGAGTGAACCATTACTAGTTTTCTGACAGGTTTTGTGACGATCCAAAATTCGTATCAAATTTCAGTGTCGCAAAAATTAATGAGGGAATTTGTCATCCGTCATAATTTGTGACGGAATTTAATAGTCACAAAATAAATAAATCCCTCACTAAAAATTCTTCAAAACCATCCTATTCATTTTCATAGATCCGTCACTAACTATTTAGTAATTATCCATTCTCTCACTAATTTGGGACGGATTTCAATTCCCACACTAATTAGTGACCCGTTTCAAATTCCCTCAATAATTTACGGACATGTTTCACAATTTGAAATTTCATTTCTCTCATATTCTATTAATTTAAATACAACTTACATTATATAAGATTGGACCACTTCTATAAGATTTAATTTTTGTTAAATTAAATTAATTATTTACTATAAAATGTTATATTGAAGTTGAAATATTTAGAAATCAAAACAATCCAAAGAGCGAAAATTTAATGAAAATGAATTGCTATCACATCACATATACAACTTAGATATTATTTACTACTAAAATCAACAGACAATTGAACAAGATACCTTCTTTAAATGCAACTAATAAATGGTGATATCTTAGTACAATATTATTAAATCAATAGCCATAAATAAATTACATGGTTTATTACTAGCAAGAAACACAACCAAATATATTATCAATACTTCTCTGTTCATAGAAAAGTCATTTAAATTTTGCATCTATGCTTCATAGGCATAAATGATGTTATCTAAGCTACATATCTAACTGAACTTAGAATTCTAGCCACACTAAGCAAGTGGGATTAGGTATGTTAAACCTATTTTTAGTTTGTATCATGCATGGTTAACTTTTACATCCCTTGTTCGACCTCTTTTATGCATTTAGGAGACAAATTATATGCATAGGCTGCAACTTGCAAATATGTGAGTCTCCTTTCAAAAATAGGAATCACATCCCAAAAGCAACAATTTCCTACAACCACAACATAATTGTGTGTGCGTATTTCTAAAATAATAGACAATTACACATATTTAATATATAACAATGATAAATATACTGTGTTCGTTAAATATGATTACAAATATAAAGATAATTAATGTATAATAGAGTAAAGTAGATGTTAATATCATTATTTTAGTATGCATTCGAAAAAATTAAAAAACACTCTACAAGTGTATCAAAAATTATTTCACATTTAAGTTTAATATAATAATTATTAAATTATAAATATTTAAATAATATCTAAAATGAAATACGAATAAAACAATTTTTTTTATTCTTAAATATATTTTGTAAATAAATTTGTCAAATAATTTTTTTCATTTTTTTTTATATTTAAAATAGTTTTTAAAAATTAGATTATCAAAGTTTGTTTTTCAACTTTTTTTAAAATTAACTTATAAAATCATTTTTAAAAATTAAAAACTAAAATTGATTCAAATAAAATTTAAATTTTTGCGCAAATATAATTTGGATTCTAGGTTGAAAGATATGATTATAGACAATGTTGTTATAAGATGTAATATTCATAGGCATGTAACAGTTTTTCAAGATTCGTAGAATAGGTGTCTCGAGTTATGATCATTTGAATCCTATGGATAGGTTATGATCATTTTAATAAATTCTTTAATACACGAGAGTTTTGTTTGAGTATCGATGAATTTAAAATTTTAATTTATTTTAAAATAAATATATATATTAAAATATATCATGATACTTTTTTATGGTAAACATGACATGATATTGAATATCATCGTTTCCTATTAATACTCAACTAAACTTAAATATATCATTTAAAAAAAATCAATAAAACTTTCGATTTAAGGTTCAATTGATTAAATCTACTGTTGAATCATTTATTAAATATATTAATAATATAAAGATTAATTTTATAATAATTTCATACATAATTATACATTCACAACTTAATACAATAAATATTTCAAAAATATATTACAAACTTAATAAAACAACATCAATACTTCATAAACAATTTGAACAAATTAAAGAAATAAAATAAATTAAATTAATTCAAACTAAAATTAAAATAATAAATCATAATATCTTAATTAAAATTCAAATAATTTATAATATTTAAATTAAATAAAATGGAATTATCAAAGATAAAGAAAATAATATATCTTATCGAACAACAGTAAGCGAATGTGAGTTGAACAACAACAAATAAGTCACAATTGAAAAAAGAAAAACATTATTGAGTTGAACAACATTCAATATTAAGTTGGATTGCAAGACTATGTTTGAAAGGGACGACATGATGATGATGGAGTGCGATTGAAGGAAAAAATAAATTATAATAGAGTGTTAAAATTTAAAAGTTTGCACAAACCAATTTTATGCATTTTATTGAATCGAACGACTTTAGAATATCGGCTTCGATTCTTTAGCTCAAACCATTTTGGAAGGCTCAATCTGATTTTTTCAGTTTTACTATGATTTTGACCCACTAGCGGTTTTTAAAGGTTGACTAGATCAGATCCAACTCTGGTTTCCGATCCATCCGGTTGAATTGGCCGGTCCGATCCAGTTTTTAAAGTATTGATAATGTTCACTTAAATTTTTTTCAATAAAAAATACTATGTTTTTTTTATATATAAGAAAATATGAACTGATAGAGCTAAGGGGCACTCAAACCCATTAACACAAAACAAGAATTACAAGTTTATAAAGTCCCAATGACTTACACTAGAATCATAATACTCAAACCTCATCTCTATAAGCTAACCAAAATCAAGACATAAATTTGA
This sequence comes from Lathyrus oleraceus, assembly GCF_024323335.1. NCBI lineage: Eukaryota > Viridiplantae > Streptophyta > Magnoliopsida > Fabales > Fabaceae > Lathyrus > Lathyrus oleraceus. The sequence goes on along the minus strand of NC_066583.1, from coordinate 554,690,792 downwards.
TACTGGAAATAACATTATCAATTGAGATAATACCATTGTTGAACATGTTAGGTCTGGTATGTAGTGATTGACTGTATTTTGGAAAAACAAGCATTTAAGTCAGATGTTGGATAAGATGTCCTGACATGTTGGTTCAACATTGGAGTGTGCCCTATTTTAATTTTGTGTAAGATTTGTTTCTATTTATGAGATATCTGAAGATACGCTGAAACTTTATTTCACGAGATTTATGAGTCTAGTAGCGCGTTTTTTAAAAAGCAAAAGACTGTTTTTCCTTGACTTGTTTTCGAAGTAAAGATGTCAAAACATTTTAGGAAACTTCTGATTTGATTGAAATCAAATCTGCAGAAGATTGTGCAGAGTCCTTGGATCAGCCGTGGATCAAGCCCGAAGCCCATGTCTTTCCACTACTATTTATAGATCGTTCCTAAACCTAAGAAGGCATTGAAGCAACCCTGAATATTATTTGTGTTAGGGTTTAGTCGTCTTTGCTTTGTATGAGTCATTCGAGTATCTCCTTGATACTTGAATTGGACTTGTTTTATTGAGTTATAATTGTCAATTCCTTAAAAGCTTTTCAACAAGGGTGGATTTTGATTTTTTGATAAATTGTTGTCACTAAGGTGTAATCAAAGGGAAGTGGGAGGGGTCTCATATCTAGAAGAGTCTTAGATAGAAACATCCACGGGTAAAGATTAGGTGATAAGTTTGTAAAACTTGAGGTTTTTAGAACTTCGAACTAATTATGTGATAATGGATTTCCTTCCCGGCTTGGTAGCCCCCAGATGTAGATGATGTTGCACCGAACTGGGTTAACAACTACTTATGTTATTTACTTACATGTTTTTATTTAAATCCGGATATTGTTTGTGGTGTGACAATGTGCTGACCTTGGTGTCGTGACGTCGTGTACGACATCCGGGATCTGCATACCAGAATTTTAATTGGTATTAGAGCAGGCATCTTGCTCTGTTTCTGGGTGAGATCCGAGGAAGATACTTTCTGGTACCGTGGACAAGGAAGGAGGATTTATTAACAGACCCCTCATCTTAGACTGCTCCAACTATGACTATTGTAAGGCAAGGATGATGGTGTTCCTAAAATCTATGGATAGAAAGACCTGGAAAGCTGTCATCAAGGTTTGGGAATATCCTGTCGTGAATGACAAAGATGGGAGGGCTACTGCTGATCTGAAGCCTGAAGAAGATTGGTCTAAGAAAAAAGATGAATTCGCTCTTGGAAACTCCTAAGCTTTGAATGCTCTATTCAATGGAGTTGATAAAAACATATTCAGGTTAATAAACACATGTACTGTGGCCAAAGATGCATAGGAACTTCTCAGAACCACCCATGAAGGCACATATAAAGTGAAGATGTCTAGACTTTAGCTTCTCACTACCAGATTTGAGAATCTAAAGATGAAAGATGATGAGAGTATTCATGATTTTCACATGAATGTTCTTGAAATTGCAAATTCATCTAGTGCTTTGGGAGAGAAGATGTCAGAAGATAAACTGGTTATAAAAATTCTCATGTCCCTACCTAAAAAATTTGATATGAAGGTCACAACCATTTAAGAAGCCCAAGACATCAGCAACATAAGAGTAGATGAACTTGTTGGGCCACTCCAAACTTTTGAATTGGGTATTAGTGACAGATCTCAAAAGAAGAACAAGAGCATATCTTTTGTATCCAACACTGAAGATGAAGAGGACGAATGTGACTTGGATATTGATGAAGGAATGACTAATGATATTGTACTACTTGGAAGTGTAATACCCCAATTTCGACCCAAAGATCCCTCATGCCATCTCATCATATTTGCATTGGCATTGGGATCACATCATGGTATCCTCCTCACCTATCATTCATTGAGTTTGCATTGGGAGAGATCACCAAGCATATGTGATTGTATAATACTTTATTTTTATTTGTTTACTAACCAAAATACAAAAATATGTATAGTGTAGCTTTGTTTCTTTTGTAGATAGTGTGTGTATCGATATGTACCTCATCAAGCTCACAACTAAGGTTTGAGACCCTCAACACAAGGGATAAAGTTAGAAAAGTTCCACATTGGTTAAAAGCATCATATATGGATCCCCATATTCTTTATTTGTCATTTTAATAAAAAAATCATCAAGAGTTTGAAGCTTGTTTGTCAAGGGAAGCCCTAATTCATCTGTGTATCTTGTGTGCCTTCCTCAACAAGTTTCTTCAACATTTGGTTAAATATATCATGTGATACTTCATTTAACTTCATCATAAGCATATATGATTCTCCATAAGCCCCAAAGAGAAAAGGAACTTCAAGTTTTCAAGTTGGTTCAAAGAGGTTGACCAGAAAAGTCAACTGGTCAAATCTAGGGTTCCCTAGACTCTATCTCTTACAATTTTGTCATATGAAAATAATTCAAAGAGAAAATTTACTCTTTATGATATTACAAACAACTTTAATGTTGTAATCAAGAGCTAATTTTCCTTGGAAAGTCATTTTTTATGGTGAAAGATTATAGGTCATCTTGTATGTGCCCTAGATAGAAGATCAACTTCCAAGAACAATAACTTGCTCGATTTTTATGATATGAAGATGATCCAAGTCTCATGATCAATTTCAATATGTATTCTCCAACTTTTCTTCTTTGAGAAAGGTCAAATTCCACTTTCAAGGGCATGTTACATGAGGAAACATTATAGGTCCATTTTGGTCCTCATCATTGAACAAACAATTTTCCTCAAATTATAAAATTCATAACTTCATCATGCAAGCTCCAAATGGTGTCAAATTTGTGACCGAATTGAATATAATTTAAATATCTAAAACGTTTTATAAGGAACCAAAGTCATTTGAAGCTCATAGAAAAAATTATTCAAGGTGGAAAAAAGGGTCATTTGACTTTTAACTTGGAAAATTCTCAAGTATGTTTGATTCCTCCAACTGAATGCCATAATTCATCATGTTGCAAGGTTCAAATGGAAAAAGTCACAACATCAAAGTTGTTCACCATGACGGTAGCTTTCTAAAGAGTCCAAGATCATTTCATTTGGACAAGATTTGAGAGACTTGCGCATAGCTTCTTTGCATGGCCCAATTTGGCAACATTTGAACTCAATTGTTACACATCTTTGCATGGCCTCATGTCATGGTCTCAGTATCATTTGTGCATGAATTTAGATGGATTGCAATGATCATTTGGTCCTGAACACATGGCCATGCATCCATGCACATGAAATTACTATTTTTGGTTCAAATTTGAATTGGTGTAGAAATGAATTCCATAGCCTATAAACACATGTGCATTGCCTCATATTCAAGGGGAACCCTTTCCCAAGCTTTTCACAGCAATCCCATAGCCACCATTGAACTAATACCTTGAAGATTTCTTTGAAATCAAGCTTCTAGTTCAAGTTCTATTTTTGAATTAGAACTCCAAGGATTCAAAGCCTTTTTATTCTAATCATCTCCTGCAAGCAAGAGGAAGCAAGGCCAAGCAAATTTGCATTGATATCGAGCCTCGTCACTGCAACCCAAAGGTGGAATTTCTCAAACTTTCACTCTTCATTTCTCTCTCATTTCTTAATATTTTTGCTTGATTTCTGGTTGGCTGAAGTCCTACCACTGTAGGCATTAATATTGAGTTGTTTTGAGGTTGAATCAAAGCAACTCAGTTTGCATACCTCAATTTTCAACTCCACATTTCTCATTATAGAGTGAAAGTTGGAAAAATTGGAGGTCATATTTGAAATCTTGTCATTTTTCTCTTCAAATTGATATATGATCCATAAATTTTGGTGACATTTTTGTTGGACCAGTCCGGTGAGGGTGGTCGGAGAAGATGACCGGAGCTAGGGCTCCCGTGGCGCGCTGGCGAAGTCTAGGCCATCTGATCCACTTGTCACGTTATAATTTGATCCCTTGATTTTAAGTATTAATGTTACATACGCGTTGACTGGGGTGCAGGGTGGATGATACACGCTTGGCTATCAGATCTGCCACCTCAATTAATGAGGGGGGTCTGATGGCCCTCATTTTTTCTGATTTAATTCATTTTCCATTTAATATTTTAAATACCATTTTCTCATTTAATTCAATATAATTTCAATTTTAATCCAAAAAAATATGAGACTTTCACCAAAAATTCACAAATAATTTCCTCTTCCATTTTATGAATTAAAAATAATTTTTGGATTGAGTTTGATATTTTTAGTGAATTTTATGATTTTTGACTTGTTTTTCATTGATTTTAAATACTTCTGACTTTTCAAAAATGCCAAAAAAATTAGCCAAATGTCTTTTGACTTTGTTTGACCTATGACAAATTCCTTAGCCATTCCTTTAGTGATTTGAAGGGATTTGAGGTTTTTTCTCCTTTTAAAATGTATTTTTCTTCATTTAAAATTGCATTTAAATTGTTTAATTGCTTTAATATTTTGTTGAGCTTTTGTTTTGACTTTGTGTTGACTCAACTTCTGTTTGGCCTTGATCTTGGTTGAATTGGACATTAATTTGATCAATACCATTGGATTTAGGGGGTTGATGAAGTTTGAACTTCATCCCTCAAAATGAATGGATGGTATTGATCAAGTGAGGTTCATACCTTGATCAATTTGGGATTCTTTTTCACTTCATCTCTTCATATTCACCCCCCTCTTCCCCAAACCTTCATTGGCCAATGATTTCTTATAAGATCATAATGCTAGTTGATTCATCAATGACATTGTGTCAGATAAATCAACATGAGCTCGATTGAGATAGGTATATCCCATCTTATCTTTGTGTGTGGTATGCTTTAGGAGATTGGTCTTCATACCTTGTCTCTAGCATACATTAACACCAATATTATTATTGCCCGGCCTTAGATAGTTGTGACTTCTACATAAGTCCAATTACGATTGCTTAACATAACGCTAAATTTGTCCCAAAAGACATAACATTTTTGTAAGTGAGATTTTAAGTCTTCCATTCCTCATGGTACTGTATGAATATTTTACCTATTTTTCATTTATGAGAACTAGTGGCATACTTGTTGATTTATCCAAGTTGGAGCCCTTCTCATGAATGATGTCTAGGTTCATATCTTAATGCTTGTGAGTGGATGGTTGAGTGTTCTCCAAAAAATGACTTAAACAATTTTATTCTTCCACTAACATATTTTATATTGCTTTATTTTAATATCATTTACCTTTAGTACAATTTAAATTATTTCACTTTATCCTTCATTGTGATTTACATTCATGCAATTTGTTTATGTTTCAATCATTTTCACTTTGCTCACTTGAGCCATATTTTGTGCTTGTCTTGTATTTGTGATTTTGTTTTGTTTGTGGTATTAAGACCTTAAAACACTTAATAAAAACAAAAACCCTAAAAAATATATTGGTGGACTATTGAGCCTCTGTCTGTGACTTGATCTTGATACCTTGGACTTAGAGTAGGCAACATCCCTGAGCTATGGAGTACTTGCCAATTCTATTATTTGAGACCTTTTCTTGGCCAATTCCATTTCACCTGATACAAGCTAGAGAAATCCCTTTAGTTTATTTGATGCATCTCTTTCTCTGTGTCTAATTGTTATTTTGATCTTACTGATACTATCTGATGCTTTCTCTTTGAGTATGTTTTAAGGGATATTTCATTTGATACATTTAAAGGACGTTGAAGATTTTTTGCTTTGGAGTGCTTGCTTGGATGTTTGGTTATCTTTATTTGATACCATTGGTCTTATTATTAATTGCTTGGATGATTATGCTTGTTGCTTGCTTGACCATTCCAAAGGAAAACGAGTTTCTATCTGACACTATTGTCTTGTGGATGCTTCCCATTGGTTAGATATTTTCAACTCTAAACTTTTAAATCTTGGCTAGGATAGTCCCTTCATCTCCTCCTCCTTCTTAAATTTCAAAATCTCTCCCTCATTTTCAAAACTTATTTGCTTGTGTTTTCAACTTAGACCTGTTTTAATGAGTAGAAACTTTGGCTTTATGCCATTGATTTTCAAAATATTTTCTTAATCAAACTTGTAAATAAACTTAATAATATTGACTTTATTTTCAAAAAGACAAAAAGAACTAACAACCTCATCTAATCATTTTGGCCACTTTGTGCCTTTTCCTTTTAACTTTTCAAAAGAGAGCATTTAAATTTGAGTTATCTTTGGTTGAGATATAATTCTCCCATTCCATAATATATTAATTGTAAGACTTTCCATTATTGGGGGTTAGTGGCATACTTGTTGATTGAATCTAAGTTGGACCCCTCCCTCTTAAGTGTTGTAAAGCCCTCATTATCGGTGGATGTTTGGTTGAGTATTCTCCCTTTGATAACAAAAGATCTTTAAGCTTTTGTTAAAATCAATCTGCCCATCTTTGAAATTTTTACCATGAACAACGAGGTTTTTATCCCTCATTTTTATGTTGGTACGTAGGCATAAGACCGAAGGTCTTGTCAAACACAAAATGTAAATAAATGAATTCTTTTTTTATCCCCTCATTCTATTTTTTAACAAACATCTTTTTTGAACTAAAACAGTTGCACACAAAAAGGGATCCCTAGGAGTACCTAGGACACTTTGGGTGCTAATACCTTCCCTCTGTGTAACCAACCCCCTTACCTGTGATCTCGGACATTTTATTAGTTTTGATTTGAAAACTTCTTATCTTTGGGTTTTGTTCGTACTTTTCCTTTTTCCTTTGGAAACAATAAAAGCGTGGTGGCGACTCTGGTTTTATTGATGTTGAGCTAACCTATAGCTTAGTGGTCACGAGTTTACCGCTACATGAAGACAATTCAACAAGGTGCTAAAGAGAATCGACAGTAAGTCAAGACCAAATGTCAAGAACATTCCATCTGACATCAGGAATAACAATGACTTTCAGAAAAGAATAAGAACAAAAGAGAGATCCAATCAAGGTAAAGGCATTCAGTGTCATGGGTGTGAAGGATTTGGACACGTTAGAGCTTAATGTCCTACATATATAAAGAAACAAAAAAGGGGTTGTCTGTTTCTTGGTCTGATGATGATAACTCTGAAAGTGAACCTGAGGATAAAGCTGCAAAACATTGTAATTACCGTAACTGGAAAATATGAATCTGATGAAGTATCATATGAGGAACTGGCTACCTCTTACATAGAATTGTCCATCAGAAGTGAAGAAGTGTGTCAGCTGGGAGAAAATAGAGGAAAAGTATATCTCAGATGCAGGCTGAAAAAGAAAAATATATATTTACTCTCTCAGATGCAGACTTGATAACATGACAAAGGTTGTAAGAATGCTAAATATGAGCTTTGATGTGTTAGATGAAGTTTTGCAAGTTGGAAAGTGGCTGGAGATCTGAGGGGGATAGGCTTTAATAATCAATCTCTGGATAAACAAGGAGAAAGTCGTATGGCAAACTTTGTTATTCCTAAAAGGGAGCCTGAGCCTGTAATGTCTAGGCATCTGACTCAACATCGTGCCATACATCAGAACACTCAAACTAGAGGCAAGTTATTGCACTGGAGATGTCATTAGTATGGAAAATTTGGTCATATAAATCCTTTCTGCTTCAAACTATATGGTTATCCCATGTATCCAACACATCCCATGGCTAATCAAATGGTAACTAACACTAGAATGGAGTGGATACCCAAGCTTGTCAACACTAGTCTCATAGCTCACACCTCTCTTAAAGCTTCAGCTAGAGAACACTAATATTTTGACAGTGGATGTTCTAGGCATATGACAGGTTTCAAGAAGTTCTTGGAGAACATCCAGTCTTACATAACTGGTTATGTCACTTTTGGAGGTGAGGCTAAAGGTGAAATTAAAAGAGTTGGAAGATTGGCCTATACAAGACTCCCGAGTCTTGATACGTCACGTTGGTAAATGGTCTGACTACTAATCTGATTAGTATCATTAAGCTTGTGATGAGGGTTTTAAAGTTAATTTCACAAAATTTGAGTGTTTGGTCATTGATGAGAAAAATGAAGTTTTGATGAGGGGAGTCCTGTCTAAGGATAACTGTTACTTATGGACATCTCAAGAAAAAGATTGTGTCAAAAGAAGCCATCAGAGGTATTCCTAAGCTCAAGATTGAAGAAGGTAAAATTTGTGGTGAGTGTCAAATTGGGAAGCAAACCAAAATGTCACATCCAAAGTTACAACATCAGGTCACTTCAAAGGTTCTGGAACTTCTTCATATGGACTTAATCGGGCCTATGCAGGTCGATAGCCTTGGTGGGAAAAGGTATGCCTATGTCGTTGTTGATGATCTTTCAAGATTCACTTGGGTGAATTTCATCAAGAAAAATTAGATGTCTTTGAAGCCTTCACATATTTATGTCAAAGGCTTCAAAGAGAGAAGGAATATGGAATTGTCAGGATTAGAAATGACCATGGGAAGGAATTTGAAAATAGAAAATTTACTGAATTTTTCTCCTCTAAAGGTATTGGTCATGATTTCTCTTCTCCCATCACCCCTCAGGAAAATAGAGTTGTTGAACACAAGAATATGACTATACAAGGATCAACTAGAGTCATGCTTCATGCCAAGTAACTACCTTATCATTTTTGGGCTAAAGTAATGAATACGGCTTGCTATATTCATAATAGGGTCACTCTAAGAACTGGTATTTCAGCTACTCTTTATGAACTACAGAAAGGAAGGAAGCCCACTGTCAAATACTTTCATGTATTTGGAATCAAATGTTACATTTTTACTGATCGTGAACAAAGAAGAAAGATGGATCCAAAGAGTGATGAAGGAATATTTTTGGGGTACTCTACAAACAACAGAGCTTATAGAGTTTTTAATTCCAGAACCAAAGTCATGATGGAGTTCATCAATGTTGTAGTGAATGATAATATCACAGAGAAATGGACTAATGTTGAAGAAGATGTTGGCACAACATTTCAGCAGATTGACACTTCTGAAAATGAAGGAGTTATTGAGTCAGACAATGAACCAGTAGGCACTGAACCAAACAACCATCAAGTCAACAAATAACCCTCTATCAGAATTCAGAAAGATCATCCAATAGAACTCATTATTGGAAATCTTAATGAAGGGATCACCACTTGATCTAGAGATGTGATATCAAATGCTTGCTTTGTCTCATAGTTTGAACCTAAAAATGTGAAGGAAGCCTTGATTGATGAAATTTTGGGTCAATGTTATGCAAGAAGTTTATAAGAAATGAAGTATGGGACCTAGTTCCTAGGCCTAAAGGAATTAATGTTATTGGGACAAAATAGATATACAAGAACAAGTCTGGCGAAAAAGGAATTGTGACCAGAAACAAGGCTAGACTAGTTGCTCAAGGATACACTCAAATTGAATGGGTTGATTTTGAATAGACTTTTTCTCCTGTTGCTCATCTTGAATCAATAAGACTACTCTAAGGATTGGCTTGTTTTCTTAAATTAATTCTATTTCAAGTGGATGTGAAAAGTGCCTTCTTAAATGGGTTCTTGAATGAAGAAGTGTATGTTGAACAACCCAAGGGGTTCATAGATCCTAATTTTCCTGATCATGTTTACAAATTAAGGAAAGCTCTCTATGTATTAAAGCAAGCACTTAGGGCTTGGTATGAAAGGCTCACTGAGTTCCTTGTCAAAAATGGATATAGGAAAGGAGGTACAGACAAGACATTATTCGTTAAAGAAGAGCATGGTAAACTCATGATAGCTCAAATATATGTTGATGACATTGTGTTTGGAGGGATGTCAAACCAGATGGTCCAACATTTTGTCATGCATATGCAATCTGAATTTGAAATGAGTCTTGTTGGAGAATTGACTTACTTTCTTGGTCTCCAATTCAAACAAATGGATGACATTATCTTTATCTCTCAAAGAAAGTATGCTAAGAGTATAGTAAAGAAGTTTGGCATGGAAAATGCTAGTCATAAAAGGACACACGCACCAACTCACTTGAAGTTGACTAAAGATGAAAAAGGTGTAAATATGGATCAAAGTCTGTATAGGAGTATGGTTGGTAGTTTGTTGTATCTTACAACTAGCAAACCTGACACTACATTTGTTGTAGGAGGGTGTGCAAGGTATCAGTATGAACCCAAAATGAGTCATATTACTCACGTGAAAAGGATCCTGAAATATATCAATTGGACTAGTGACTATGGAATGTTGTATTCTCATAATGCAGATTCCTTGCTTATAGGATATTGTGATGAAGATTGGGCAGGAAGTGCTGATGATAAAAAGAGCACTTCTTGAGGATGTTTCTTCTTGGGAAATAATCTAATATCTTGGTTCATTAAGAAGCTCAATTAATTTGGATGAAACAAATGTTAGAGGAATACAATGTCCAGCAAGATGTTATGAAATTATACTATGACAACCTAAATTCTATCAACATATATAAGAATCCTATTCAGTATAACAGAACTAAGCATATTGATATTCGTCATCATTTTATCAGGGATCTTGTTGAAGCCAAAATTGCTACTCTTGAGCATGTAGCCACTGAAAAGCAACTGGAAGATATTTTCACTAAAGCTTTGGATGCAAATCAGTTTGAAAAGTTAAGGGGTGAACTGGGTATTTGCATGCTTGAAGAATTATATAAATTACTAATATGGAGATATAAAAATCAAATTTTCTCTTCCCTCCATTTAATGGTTCACAAAACTCAAGGAAAATCATTACAAACCTTCCTTATTTTCCCAACATGCCATCCTAGCTACTCTATCAGCATCATTCACGCTACCTCTTTTACTCTCTCTCTCTCTCTCTCTCTCTCTCTCTCTCTCTCTCTCTCTTAACCTTATTCTCTATCACCCTGATCTCTCTATCTTCTCTTTGAAGTCCATACCTCAAAACTCCAAAATATATTAACCTTCTGTCTCAACTCCTAGCAAGCACACCAAGGAGCAATCAAACCCTAAGAATGTTGGCACTAAGATAGAACTATCTGAAGTTATTATTGATGGCGTTCCCCTCTCTATGGTTCTTGTCCATGTAACCCCTATAAGGAAGCCTAGAACATCTACTTCGAGAAAAGGTAAGCCATTTAAAGTAAGTACATCTTCCTCTCCTTCTATGGTTGCTGGAAATGTAAAAATTCTTGAACCCTCTACTGCTATAAAGAAACCTCATTCGATGACAAGCATATACCAGGATCCCATTAATGTTGAACCTAATGTTGGTGCTTCTGAAGAATGTCCTGTTATGCCAAATGTTATGGAAAATGTTGAAGCCTTTGAAACCAGTAATAGACCTAGATCTATTACTACTTTGAGTAAATCTAGCATGATTGTTACGGATAGAGATAACGTAGATAAAAATATTTGTGTGTCGATCTCTCAAGTTTTGGGTATTGAACCTAAGACTGGTGTTGTGTCGGATGTCTCCAAATCCTTGACCCAACCTGATAACATTACTAAAACCCCTCTAGATAAATCTGATGTCAATATGTCTACTCAGTCTCCGGAAAAAGCGGAAGACAAAGAGGATTCTGATGGGATGTCTGGTGCTCTAGCTGACAAAGAAGAAAACTCTGTAGATAAAAAGGATCAATCTACTGACATAGTGAATATAGATGATCTGGACTCTGATGATGTGCCCATTGGTCAAAGATTGACTCCTGAAATAGCTGAAAGGTTAAAGAACAAAAAAGGTAAAGAAATTGAATCCTCCAGCACGCCCTCTAAATCTCTCAGGAGAAGGACTAGTGTTGGGCCTACAAAAAGATGAAGCAAGGTAGTTATTCCTATTTCCCAGAAGAAGTATCTTAAGAGGAAGGAAGTCCCTTATGAGTCTAGTGAATCTGACCATGATGTCGAACTAAATGTTCAAGGCATCGTTTCTGCTACCAGAAAACAAGAAGATTCCATATAAAATTCCTGAAGTCCCTATTGACAACATTTCCTTTCACTCTGTGGAGAATGTAGAAAAATGGAATTTTGTTTACCAACGAAGACTTACGCTGGAAAGAGAGCTTGGCAAAGATGTGTTTGAATGCAAAAAAGTAATGAGTCTAATTCAAGAAGCTGGATTAGTGAAGACTGTGACTGGCTTTGGAAAGTGTTATGAAATTCTTGTTAAAGAATTCATTGTGAATATCTCCAAGGAATGTGACAACAAAAGGAGCAAGGAGTTTAGAAAATTATATGTAAGAGGAAGGTGTAGGGATTTCTCTCATGAAGTCATTAATAGGTTTTTGGGCAGAAATGAAGAAGAACAAGCTGAAGTGGAAGTTTCTGACAATGTCATTTGCAAAGAGATTACTGCTAAGCAAGTGAAAGAATGGCCAAGGAAAGGGAGGTTGTCATCAAGTTACTTGAGTGTGAAGTATGCAGTACTTCACAGAATTGGAGCTGCTAATTGGGTACCAACTAATCACACATCAAACGTTGCTACTAGATTAGGTAAATTCATATATATTATAGGAACCAAGACATAGTTTGACTTTGGATCCTATGTCTTTGATCAAACAATGAAGCATGCTGCCTCCTTTGTTGTGAATATGCCAATAGCATTTCCCTCATTAATTTGTGGATTTATATTGAGTCAACACCCAAGTATTTTGCTCAATTCTGATAGCGTCTGGAAAAGAGATCCCCCTTTGTCATTACATTATAGGTTTTTCACTGGGAAACATGTTCCAGATATTGTCATGACATCTGGTCAGAAATCTTCCAGGTCTACTACTAGAACAAGCATCATTGTTGACCTAAGAGATACATGCAAGACCTTGGATGAAACTATCAAAATTTGTACTAAGAGGAAAAGCAGGCTGAATATCTTGATAAAGGCCTTGTCTGAAGAAGAAGGGAATTTGAAAGGTGATGAAATAGGTGAAGAAGATGCTAATGAATAAGGTACTGATGTAAGTGATAATGAAGAAAATACCAGTAGTGATGAGTGTAGATGTTTGATTGGCTGTATTTTATGTTAAAACACTAACTGTACTCTGATGTCTTGACTGATGTCATGACATGCTTGAGTAGTATGCTGCAGGTTTAGCTAATACAAGATTTACTCAATGTCAAACTGGATGTTATGACATTCATCCATGACAGCAGATACTGAACTATAGAAGAGTTCATTCTGTTTTTCTGTTATAGCTCAGTATTGAGTTCAGTCTGTTTTTCAGGAGAGTAACAGACCTGGCACATAGCCTATTGTCTGAATGTCAAACTGAATGTTATGACATTCATCCTTGACAGCAGATACTGAATTATAGGCAGGTTGGTTTTTCTGCTACAGTTCAGTATTTATTTCAGTCTGTTTTTCAGGAGAATAACAGACCTGGCATATGGCCTATTGTCTAAATGTCAAACTGAATGTTATGACATTTATCTCTGACAGCTGATACTGAATTATAGACTGGTTGGTCTTTCCGTTACAGTTCAGCATTTAATACAGTCTATTTTACAGGAGAATAACAGACCTAGCATATGGCCTATGTTCTGGACATCAAACTGAATGTTATGACATTCATTCCTGACAGCATATGCTAAAGTGTAGGATAGTTAGTTTTTCTGTTTCAGTATTTTTCTCGGGCTATTTTTCAGGAATCTAACAGCTGAGCTAAAATCCAAGAAACTAACAACTGAGCTACAATTAATGGACCTAACAAATAGCCTATTTGTTAGCACCCTAATATGCGGAAATTAGGTTAACCTGCTTAACCTTAATTTTAGGAAATACAAGTACAACTTCGCCATTAACTTCGCCATTAACTTTAAACTAATTAAAGGTTGTAATCACTATGGTGATTGAGGGGGAGTGAGTAGGAACTCTGGTCTTAGTTTAGATTGAAATTGCATTGGGTAGGTATTAAGTGATAGGATTAAACAGTTGGTTTAAGACCTGAATTAATATTGCTAATAGTGGATTTCCTCCCTGGCTTGGTAGCCCCCAGACGTAGGTGTGTTTGTCACCGAACTGGGTAAACAATTGTCTGTATTATTTATTGTCCTTTACATTTACCTGCTGTATACATTCCTGTCTGCGCAGAATCAGATGTCATAACTTCCTGTGTGACATCGATAGTCTGTTAACTAGAATTTCAATTAGCATCAGAGTAGGCACCCTGCCTGTTAATTTCTGGGTGAGATCTAGGGACGTTACTTTCTAGTACCATGGACAAGGATGTAGGATACTCAAATAGACCACCCATGTTGGATGGTTCTAACTATGATGACTGGAAACCTCATATGATAGCCTTCTTGAGGTCTCTGGATAACAAGGTCTGGAGAGCTGTCAACAAAGGATGGGAACATCCAACGAAGACAGGTAAACATGGTATCATTATGCAAATTCCTGAAGAAGAGTGGGACAAGGAGCAAGAGGCATTAGCCCTTGGAAACTCTAAGGCCTTGAATGCACTGTTCAATGGGATAAATAAGAACATCTCCAGACTGGTACATCACTGTGAGCTGGCTAAAGAAGTCTGGGATACTCTCAAAATAACTCATGAAGGTACGTCCAAGGTGAGGATGTCTAAACTTCAGATGCTGACCACCAAGTTTGAAAATCTGAGGATGAAAGAGGATGAGACTATTCATGACTTCCACATGAATATTCTTGAAATTTCCAACACTTCTGGTGGCTTAGGAGAGAAAATGGCTGAAGAAAAACTTGTAAGAAAGATTCTCAGATCATTTCCAAAGAGATTTGCCATGAAGGTCACTGCTATAGAAGAAGCTCAAGATATCTGCAATATGAAGGTTGATGAGCTTATTGGTTCTCTCCAAACCTTTGAAATGGGCTTGTGTGAGGATGTTGAAAAGAAAAACAAAAGCATAGCTTTTGTATCAAATACTGAAGAGGATTCAGAAGAAGGAAATATTGGAGGTGATGAAAGCATTTCAGAAGCTATAGTCATGCTTGGAAGACAGTTCAACAAGTTCATAAAGAAGGTTGATCAAAAGGGCAGACCTAATGTCACGAACTCTTCTTCTGACATCAGTAGAAGATCAAAATATGAAGAAAAGGTCACCCAAGGCAAGGGAATCTAGTGCCATGGATGTGAAGGTTTTAGTCACATTAGAGCTGGATGCCCTACCTTCCTCAAGATGCAAAAGAAGGGGCTATCTGTCACCTGGTCTGAAGGAGATTCTGAGAGTGAATCTGAAGGAGAATCTGCTAAACATGTCACTGCACTAACTAGTGTTTGTGCCTCTGATGATGACTCAAGTGGAGATGAACTTACCTTTGATGAACTTGCTGCTTCATATAAAGAGCTATGTGTCAAAAGTGCAGAAGTGTGTATCCAAGGAGAAAAGCAGAAGAAACTCATCAAGGAGCTGGAAGCTGAGAAACAGAAGCATCTGACAGTCATAAATGGTCTAAATGGTGAGATATCATTGCTGACATCTAAGCTAGAACAAATGACAAAATCCATCAGAATGCTAAATAAAGGAACTGACACCTTGGAAGAGATTCTAAAGGTGGGACAGAAGTCAGGAACCATGTTTGGTTTAGGCTTTGTTAAGAAATCCTCAACTGAACTCAAAAGCTCAAAGGCTGAAGTTCAAAAACTCAAGCAGAAGTCACAACCAATGTCACAACATCAGGGAACCAGGAGGAGTAACCATCAGAAGAAGAAATTTCAGAGGTGGAGATGTCACTACTGTGGTATATTTGGTCACATAAAACCCTTTTGCTACAGGTTGCATGGTTATCCTAACCAGACCCCTCAAGTCAGACCTAAGCAGAAGGCATCTAAGCAGAATGCCCCCATCAAGAAACAACAATGGGTTGCTAGACTAGCTCACACTTCTCTAAGGGCATCTACCAGAGAAGACTGGTATTTTGATAGTGGATGCTCAAGACATATGACTGGGATGAGTAACTTATTGGTGGATATACAACCTCATACTACCAGGTATGTGACATTTGGTGATGGAGCTAAAGGAGAAATCAAAGGTGTTGGTAAGCTGGACTATCCTGGAGTTCCAAAACTAAGTAATGTGTTGTTAGTAAAAGGACTAACTGCTAATCTCATCAGCATAAGCCAGCTATGTGATCAAGGCTTCAATGTACAGTTTACTAAGGAAGTATGTGTGGTGATGAATGGAGGCAATCAGGAAGTTATGAGAGGATCCAGATCCAAAGATAACTGTTATCTGTGGGAATCTAAAGTCTCAAACTACTCCTCAAGGTGCCCCTTAGCCAAGGAAGAGAAGGAAGTGAAGTTGTGGCATGGAAGACTTGGACAACTTCATTTAAGAGGAATGAAGAAGATCATATCCAAGGAAGCAGTTAGAGGAATCCCAAATATGCTTACGGATGAAAGAAAAGGCTGTGGAAAATGTCAGGTGGACAAGCTAACCAAGATGTCACATCCCAAGATTGGACATCCAAAAACATCCAAACTTCTGGAACTTGTGCCCATGGACTTAATGGTACCTATGCAGATTGAAAGTCATGAGTTGTCCTCACCTATTAGTCCTCATCAAAATGGTGTAGTTGCAAGGGAGAAACAGAATTGTGTATCATTATCCACTACAGAAGCTAAGTACCTAGCATCTGGTAGCAGGTGTTCCCCACTGCTATGGATGAACCAGATGCAGACTGAGTACAATGTCACTCAGAATGTCATGACATTGGATGTTACTCAGTTTGACAAATTAAGGGGCAAAGTGGGAATGTGTCCTTCTGAGGAATTATAGAAACTAATGATGTTAGTTATTTCCTGTTTAATAATTCAAATTATTAAACATTTGAGAGTGCGCTCTGATTGGTCAACAAATAATAGATACTTCTCGTGCAATAAGCGTTACCTCTTCCATCGTTTCAACTTTCAGTCTCGCAAGCCTTCTCTGAAAGAAACTGTTCATCTCTCCTCTAAGATATTCATCATGTCGCACCAATACAACTCATCTTCCTCCACGACCATGTCTGATTCCACTAGCTCTGAATCATGCAACCCTAACATGGAAGATCATGTGGCTGACTCTGCAAATACTTCTCATGCAAGAAGACCTAAAGAAACTGTCTTAGGCTTCTCCTCAACAATCGCACTTGATGAACAAACTAGAGAAGGCTCCAGGTATGTGCATAATGCCATTGCAACTATGGTGACTGGAATACTGTCTGGTAATCATAAGGTTCTTGGGGTTTCCATTCCCTTAAACACTATTGTACCTGATAATGTTGCATGTCAAGAAAATACAGCCTCCTTAGGAAAGAATGTATCTGATGATGCTGAGCAAACTAATGGTCATGAGGGGTCAAACATTGGCAAACCCTCAAAGAATGTGGGTGGTGAGGAAGTCCGTGTCACTCATGATGTCAGTGACAACCCTAACTGTGAAGCTGAGACAGTAGACCTGGAAGAATTTTCTGATAATGAGTTGTTGACCTCATTTGTCCCTAGCATAGCCAAAAGGGTTAGGAATAAGAGAGAAAAGAAAGCAGTGGTGCAAAGGTCCCCCAGAAAGAAGATTGATGTGCCAACCTCTCCCAATCCAAAGGTGGCAGAGAGTTCCCTCAAGAGGAAAGGTCATGGTCCAACAAAATCTTGGAGCAAAGGGGTGCCCAAGAAAATGAAGACCAAGTCTGTTGTTGTGGAGTCTGACTCAGATGTCCCATGTGATGTCACTGCCTATCTGTCAAGGAAGAAGCCAACCACTAGCAAGCTTGCAGCTAGTGTCCCTGAGGTACCAATTGACAACATATCATTCCATTTTGCTTCTAGTGTGAACAGGTGGAAGTATGTTTATCATAAGAGGCTGGCTTTGGAAAGGGAACTGGCTCAGAATGTCCTGGAATGTAAGGAGATTGTAGACCTTATTCAAGAGGCAAGGTTAATGAAGACTGTGACTCAGCTCTCAAAGTGCTATGAGATATTTGTTGGTGTAAGCCCTAGAGACCAATACTTTTGGTACTTGTATCGAATTATTTATTAATAATAAAAGGAATTTTCTTTATTATGGTTGATTAATAAAGTCCCTAGAATAGATAGTCCGTTTAATGTATTAAGTGTGACTTAATCATGAGAACACATTAAACATAAGGGCATTATTCTTAAAGTATCCGTAGTCGAGCTTTAGTGTGAAGTGGGATAACATTAAAGCATTAAGACTATTATGTTTGTAGACTGATGATCACTTCTCATGGATCATGGATAAAGAGTTATCAAGTCTTAAACATAGGTATGAATATTAGGAGTAATATTTATACCAGATTGACCCGCTATGAGAAGACTATATAGAAAGTTATGTAAAGTGTCATAAGTTATTCTCATGGTGATAATAGTGTATACCACTCTTCGACCTGAAACCACTATGGATCCTAGATGTAGAGTCGAGTGCTTTATTGTTGATCCAACATTGTCCGTAACTGGATAACCATAAAGACAGTTGATGGGTACTCCACAAAGCATGCTGAGGGACATAAGTGTCCTAGATGGAATTTGCCAATCCTGCGTAACAGGATAAATGTCTATGGGCCCAATATTGAACTGGACAAGGGTGACACGGTCTATACCTTGTGTTCAATATAGACATAAGGGCAAAGGGGTAATTATACACACACTACAACAAACAAGACCTTAGACAGCGCTTTTTTTAGCCTTAGACAGCGCTTTAAAGCGCTGTCTAAACCTCCGCTGCTAAAGGTTTAGACAGCGCTTTTTTAAATCTTAAAAGCGCTGTCTAAGCCCCCCCCTTAGACAGCGCTTTGGCCAAAAGCGCTTTATAAGACCCTCTTATTTTAAATTTTTTAGGTATACCTTAGACAGCGCTTTTGAAAAGCGCTGTCTAAGCCCCACCCCCTTAGACAGCGCTTTGGCCAAAAGCGCTTTCTAAGACCCTCCTATTTTAATTTTTTTAGGTATACCTTAGACAGCGCTTTTCAAAAAGCGCTGTCTAAGCCCCCCCCTTAGACAGCGCTTTTGCCTAAAGCGCTTTCTAATCCCCCACTTAGACAGCACTTTTTACAAAAGCGCTGTCTAAGGTATACGAAAATTTTATCTTAGTTATTTTTACTATTTTATGTTACATTATTTTGAAAATAAGCACACAAAAAAACTAATAAATATTATATTTGACGTCAATTTTTTAAGATAAATAATCGTTCATACATTTTAAAAATATTCAGAAACATCGATAAGGATTATATTAAAAATTCTCCGTTAGATAATATTTAAAATGAACGAGAAGAGTATAAATATACATAGTAATCATGTACAAAAATTTGAAAGTGAAGAGAATCCATCAAAATTGGCGCCTAATCTACCGTCTTTGGAAGTTGAAGAGTTTGATTGAGACAGCAAAAATACATGCAAAGAGCACTCCTGTCCCAACAACAACAGCTGCACAAACACCTATGAAATCATGCTTGATACCAAAGTAACTTGTTATGAATTCTTGAACTGTTTCATTTTCTGATTCCATCATGATGTTTATATCTCCAAATTGTGATGCTATCAATCCATATATAGTCCAAGCCACAGGACATGCCCACGGGTTGTACAGCCGATGAATTCTGGACCCCAAGGAAGAGAACAGCAGTATACATCGAACCGAACGCATTAAACAGATCTTGTCTATTTGAGCTGAAAATCAACAAAAGAGGTTAGAATTTGTTCAACTTGGAAAGAAAAACAGATTAATAATTGAAGTTTCACTTACTATTTCCTGCCAAGATCCCAGAATATTGTTCCAAACATCAAGCCTATGAAAGTAGTGAAGAAGAACCTCACAGCAGTATATGGCGGATTGCGCCAATACGACCAATGTTGTTTCCATAAGCAAGCCAAGCATTGGACCGAAAATGACTGTGAGTATTGGGTGGAGAAATGAAGATCCTTTGAACCATAAGCAGGTTTGCCTAATTCTTCTATAAGTTGCTTGTTTCTCCTAAACAACTCAGAGTTTTTGTATGTATCATTAAAATCAACACCTAAAGTAAGTTCTTGCGCCGAACTCGTAACTTCCAACATCCATGTTGCTGGATTATAGCCATCTTTGATTTTACTAACCCCTTCAATGCTCTCAAAATACTTGATCAGTTGACTCGAATGACGACCCAACGGCCCAACGTATACTTCTTGTCCTCCGCGCTTCATCAGGAATAACTAAAAGAAATCATATATGTATGATAAGATATGTCATTTCAATTTTCAAGTCCAGAAGATGAAGAATCAGAAAACACTTGTTTTTTTTATCGAAATCATTTCTTACCTCGTCAAAAGCTTCGAATATGTCGATACTTGGTTGATGAATGGTGCAAACAACTGTTCTTCCTGTGTCAACTGTGTTTCTAACGGTTCGCATAACAATTGCAGCAGCTCTAGCATCTAAACCAGATGTAGGCTCATCCATGAAAATTATGGAAGGGTTGGCAACTAACTCAACTGCTATAGTTAGCCTCTTACGTTGTTCGGTTGAAAGACCGTTCACGCCAGGCAAACCAACCAAAGAGTTTCTCAATGGATTGAGCTCCACTAGTTCCATTACTTCCTCAATGAACATCTACAACCATTTATCAGATATCTCGATTAATGAATCAAGTATAAAAGAAAATCGCAAAGTGTCCCAAGCTTTAAATACGAACCTTTCTTGTATTGTAATCAACTTCGGCTGGTAAGCGAAGCCATTCCTCTCGAATGTGGTTCGAAAGGAAGAACCATTCCTCTTTTCTGTCTGCGGCTAGAGGATTCTCCTGAACTTGCTGCATAACAACTGCAAGTTTGTTAAGGTTCTAAAGACATTATGAGTTGCGTTTTCACAAGTGGTATGATAACAATAGATCACCTATACGCGGTAATTCAACTTCTTGGTGTGTGCCATTTGTTGTGCTGTCTTCTGATTCTTCATTTATAGTTGCTTGTGCCTTATCAAATGCTGTAAAAATCATTCATCTTTGTTAATGAAATATTTTCACTAACATAAGAAATTTAAATAACCAAATATGAAGATAGATACTCACGATTGAGATGCGTGAGAGCCACGGTGAATATAATGTTATAAAGAAACATAAATCCTACTAATGCACCAACCCCTATCCAATACCAATATGCGTCTGTGAAGAATCCGCGAGATTCCAAAACTTGAATTCCTAGTGTTTTATTCGAATTTGGTGTAAACTACAATCAATGAGAAAACGAATTAGGCCTGCGAGTTAACTAAAAGTTCTAAAGTTGCAAGTTTAAGAAATTACATGGTTCCAACTATCTCCGAGGAATTCATTCACCATTATAGCATTTTGTCCATACATCAAAGGTGAAATCCAGTAACCCCAAATCCACCAGCTTTTGATATCCTCTGCATCATAATATCATCGCCAACGAAATCGAAAGAAACATTAATATGGAGTTCCATTATATGATATCATGAGCAAATACTCTCTTGAGAAGTTAGCTTTTAGTAGTTCCTTCTTGTTAACACCATACTTTTCAGTGGTTAATGCTGCTGGATGATTCTTAGACTTGTCGAATGGAATTGCGAGCTTGTCTCCTATTTTCCTTCCAACATGGTATGATTGAAATGTCTCGGCGAATTGAGTAACTGTTACAAATCTGTATGGTTTTTCTCTGTGGAACCAATACTGTTCTTGATCCTTCTTTGAAGTTACCTGCAAAAAGAAATCGGTTATACGGATGACTAATAAAACGAAAAAGACTGAACATGGTTCAACCCGATTCGATCCGGTTCTAAGAGACTGAGAGCCGAACTCAGTTAAACTTTGACTTACTTCTTGAAGAAAGTCAGCTGCACCTTTTCTCTCAGGACATTTGAAACCAACAAATTCAAAAAAGTCGAGAACATGTTCGCGTGGTCCTTGGTAAACAATTTGACCGTCAGAAATAAGAATAATGTCGTCAAAAAGTTCGTAAGTGGGCCACAAGTTAGGTGTAGGAGTTGATAGAGAAACACCTGAGAACTCAATAAGACTCTTAATACACTTGTATTTACCTTGAACATTTCCTCAGGGTCATTATTATGAAGCATGTTTATGAGGCGAGCAACAGAATTTTGTTCCTCACTGAAATCTTCCTCGTCGATCTATGGGTAAGATAAAAAAAAGTATTAAAATTGGGTCAAGGTTGAGCAAATAATATGCTTATTAGAGAAATACACAGATATAATTGTTACATAGAGTATTGTTACATAGAGATAAAATTGTTATGATTAACCAACAGCAAGGTAATGTAATGTACCTTATCAGCAGTGGATATGTAAGTGTTATTCTTCATAATGCTTTGGATTATAACCAGAGCCATGACTTTATTTGTCACGTTATCAAGATGATCCATTACATGAGGATAATTAGAAAGTGTCAGTGCAGTCACAACATCATTGTATTTATCAAGTGGGGCGCTTAACAGTGCAACAACTTGCTTTGTTGCTCTACTGTCATCAAGCTTTGGTTTTCCAGACAGCTTCTTGACACATGATCCCTGCATTAATTTCAGAAAAGAGGCAGTTTAGCTACTAAATGAAAATGCTATCCACACAATATCATATGAAAATAGCAGATCAAGAAGATGTTGTCAGTGATGTTTGAAAAATAACATACCAGTACTAGATCCACATAATCAAGTCGGTCTGGATGAACACGGAGAGTAAATGTAAGAAGAGATACATGTAAAGCTATTGCACCCACAATAGGCATGTCAACCTGTGCTTCTATCACCTGCAGTCAAATGCAGGTTATGGTCTTGGACTACAAATCCACAGCCCACACAATAAAAAGCATAATTAGCAGGCACAAAGAAGAGACACTGTCCCTTTCTTTCTCTCCGACTTTTCTCTTTTATTTGGGAGGTTGGTCCAAATGGAACATGGTGTAATCCTATTAAAACCAAATGACTATAATGTGACACCAACTGAAAGCAGGATGACAACATTATATAGCTTTGGCTTACTCCATGAGTGCACTGCCAACCCATACAACTTCTAATACTCCCTCCATTCCTTTTAAGTTGTTGTTTAAAGATTATTTAGACATACTAGGACAATCAATAAATTTTGTTACTTTTAATGGAATTATTTGTTTTTCCTATGATACCCTTAACTATATCATCTCATTTCATTGATTTCTCTCTCAGTAATAAATAGTTAAGGGCATTATTGACAAACTAATAATTAATGATGCAATGAATTTTGAACGACAACTAAACAGGAGCAATTTTTTCCAAACTCATACATCCAAACTCATTGCATTTTCTTTTCTATTTAATTTTCACTTAAGATAAATCAAATACTGTTTTCTCAAGACAACCTATATGAAGAAAATTATTTCCAGAGATTCAACTAAACCACAATTCTCAAAATTATAGCAAAAGAAACCCAAGATCCAATTAAAACTAGTGGAATTACACATCTATTTTTTCATTACTTATCCATATAGTACAAATATTCTAGGGTTAATGATTGGACAGAACGATATATAATTTAGGGCATGAAGATTAGGTTATAAAATTTCACCTGGATTGAACATCTTCCTTTCCTCTTAATCTTTTCAAAACACAAGAAATACCAGCATTCACTCCAGTCATAACAGCAAAGTTCCGAGCCTGAATCAAAGGACCTCCAGCAAGAGCCTATAATAAACAAATCAAATAAAAATTATCATTTATCAAAAGCGAGAAACCCTAACTTTTCAAATTAGGGTATCGAATTACTGTAAGACAGTGAAAAAGGACTCAACCTGTGCTTGTTTAAGAGAAGCCATGGCTTGAGGGCTGAGAGTCGCGTTAGGAGGTGGAGCGAAAGCAGCGGGAGCGTTGCTGGTGAAAGTACCCATGCAGGCACCCATAACAGCGCCTTGAGCGGCGCTGGTGGTGGCAACGACGGCGGCTTCAACGGCCATAGACTGTTTGGAGAGCCAAAGCTTGACACCGTTTTCGATGTTTTTAAAGCGTGTTTGAATTTGGGTGATTGGGTTTTGAATTTGGTGCGGTAAACCCTTGGACGACAACGACAACGCCATCGTTCTTTGCTGCTGCTTTCCTTGTTCCATGCTTGAAGTTTCAACGCCGCAGTGGAGTTGGAAGATGCAATGGATGGAATGGATATTTTGGATTGATAACGTTTTTGTTTAATACTTTGCCTTTTTATATAATTTTATTTATTTATTAGTTACTTTGAATTGGAAAATTCATTAATTCAGACAACCGGCCTTTTTAACTGGAAAATGTTATTCAATTAATTCAGACTTTAGACAGCGCTTTATCAAAAGCGCTGACTAAGGTCTATATTTAAAAGTGCTTTCTAAAAGCGCTGTCTAAGGGGGGTCTTAGACAGCGCTTTTAGAAAGCGCTGTCTAAGACCCCCCCTTAGACAGCGCTTTCATTATTCTTTTGGAACATTTTCCGTGTTTTATTTTAATTTTAACCTTAGACAGCGCTTTCTTTTAAAAGCGCTGTCTAAGATGCGCTGTTAAAAGTCATTTTTGGCGTAGTGACATAATTATTATCACAGGAGGTTTTGTGAGATCACATGACATTTTCGTGACTTGGGTAGCAGTGATGTGTTGCTAGATACCGCTCACTGTTTATTATGTTAAATGCGTGATTTAATATAATTGCCAACGCCGCGAAAACCTATAGGGTCACACACAAAGGACGGATTGATGAGAGATAGAGTAACTAAGGAACACCGTAAGGTACGGTGCACTTAAGTGGGAGACGAAATATGGTAAGGTACCAAATACTTAAGTGATTTTGGGCATATTATAAGATATGGGGCAAAATACACTTAAGTGGGCTTTTTAGCTTGAAGCCCACACAAGTGGTTCTATAAATAGAACCCCTTGGGTAGAAGCATTGTCACTTCACTCCACTCAGACAGAAATTCAAGTAGAGACTTGGAATTTTGTTTCCCTCTTTCTCTCACTCAAAGCCTTCATTCATAACAGCTAGCACTGCGATTGAAGGAATCCGTTCGTGTGGACTGAGTAGAGACGTTGTCATCGTTCAACGTTCGTGATCGCCCCGTGGATCTGTATCAAAGGTTTTGATCATTATCAGAGATCTGCACCAAAGGTTTGAATCGCCACAAGAGGTAACGATTCTATCACTGATCATGCCCATTGGTAAGGATCACTAAATGGAGAAATTTTTAAATTCCGCTGCGCCTTGGATGGCTATTCTCCTTCAGTGGTATCAGAGTCACTTACGAAACCATGAATCTGATATTTGTTTTTTTGTTCTGTAATAATATGATTAAAGACAGAATGAATCAAAGGTTAAATTGAGATCGATCAAGTTACATATATGTGATATATGTAACCCTGATGCAAAATACATTATATATGATATAGTGTTCTTGTTTCGTTCATTCAAACCCTCGATGATTGTTTTCCTTTGAGCGATCAATGGTCGTTTGCTTCTTGATCCGACATTAGTATGGTGAAGCAATGACGTGTTGATCAATCATATTGAATTAACAATCGAGATGTGTTTGACAGTCTGAAACAAACATGGTGGAGCAGCGTAACAATAGATGCCGTTTGCACACTCCTGTGACGAGAGTCACACATGGTGTGACGGACGTCACACCGTTCCCCTATATTTTTGGCACCAGGAACGCAACTGACCACGTTGAAACAGACCACGTTGAAGCTACTTCCACGCTTGACCCTCGGAACGTAAAGACCGTGTACACGGAAAACCCTTGGAAGCAGTTACACAAGTAGCAGTATAAATAGTAGCTTTTTGGAAAGCTCTCGGTTCGAAGCTTTTTCTAGATTTCTTTACCGTTTTCGCTTTTTCAGATTTTTTCTTTTCCAGCAGTACGAGCACATTTTTTACAGCATAGCTTTTACGATTTTTATTTTGTTTCCCTTGCAATTTCTATTTTCCTTTTTAGCATTTAATTAATTCTTTTTCGCACAATAGTTTCTACATCGGAAACTATTGTGTACCTTTTACCGGATCTAACCTTACGTTAGAATCTAGTTTTTTTATTCCTTCGCTTTTATTTTCCTGCCTGATTGAAGAATTCAAGAACAAATCCAACCGACCTGTGGTGGAGTGTTCAAGACTGCTATTAAATTTCTCAGGTTCTTTAATTATTGTTTGAATTTATATATGCCCTATTTTACTGTTTATTTATATTATTTGCCTGAGATGAATCTGTTCATGCATGATAATTATTTAAGTCTGTTTAGCATGTCTGGCTGATTTACTTAGGTATCGGTATGTAGAGTAAGCGGAATGAAGGAATCAAAACCAAATTGGTTTAATTAAGTTTAAAATTAAAATCACTCTTTTTACGGTCTCAATTTACAGGTTTAATAACAAGGTTTTTGTACGAAAGTAA
This sequence comes from Lathyrus oleraceus, assembly GCF_024323335.1. Taxonomy (NCBI): domain Eukaryota; kingdom Viridiplantae; phylum Streptophyta; class Magnoliopsida; order Fabales; family Fabaceae; genus Lathyrus; species Lathyrus oleraceus. The sequence continues at coordinate 554,664,567 of NC_066583.1, read as the reverse complement.
AAGACATAAAGAAGTCAAAAGCAATAGAGCGAGAGTTTGAGTTTTTGACTGGACAGTGTAAATTGGACATTAATTCTAGATCAGTGCGAGAGCAATTTTTAGAGTTAATTAAATTCTAACCTTTTTCAAAAAGTATTTTTAAAGATTGAATGTGAGGACGAGAGTTAAGCATTTGAATTTAATTATATAACCTAAGTCAACAGAGCGAGAGTTTGAGATAAGGGTGTTTAAACGATTAGTGTTTTCTTAAAAAGAGTTTCTACGGATCCTATTGTTTTCAAAAAGTGGTTTTTGACTTAACTATAAGTGACAGCTACGTTAATATAAAATCATGGTTTATTCAACAGAGCGAGAGTTTGAGATAAGACTTTTAATCAATAGCGTCAACTGAAAAGATTTATTTTAAAACCAAGAAACCAACAAAGAATTGATTCCCTAATTACGACGAACTACATACCGATATCCGCTTATTAGATATTTATTTTAGATCTTATTTTAGTTTTAGCTTTTCCCCCAAACAATCAAAGTATTACCTGCCTTAGCTTTACGAAGTAACCTTAGATAGCGGTATATCGATTCATAAGTCCCTGTGGGATCGATATCTTTTAAAACTACGCGATAGAACTGTGCACTTGCAGTTTGTACCTCAAATTCGACTCATAAAGTCGCGGCCTAATTTTTGGCGCCGTTGCCGGGGACTTTTATTTAGTCGATATCGTAACTCTTCTGTTACGCTGTAGAGACTAAGGCTTTTCTTTCTCTTTTCTTTCTTTCGTTGATTTGTATGCCACACACTCGCTCTCAAGGCGAACCGTTCTACTTACGAATCAACGATATCGAACTATATCTCTGAGTCTTACGACGAATTCGGGAATATCGTGCTGCAAACAATCTCCCTCCTGTTGAACTTCCTGATTTCAAAAATATTTTCCCTTCGATACCCGAGATGGCAGAACTAGCTCGTGCTCTTAGAGATTACGCCGCTCCATCACAAGATGAGCCGCATTCAAGTATTGCTCCACCCGCAATCGAAGCAAACAACTTTGAACTCAAACCTTCACTGTTGCAGGCAGTACAACAGAACCAATTCTCTGGAAATCCTACCGAGGATCCAAACCTTCATTTATCCGTATTTGTCCAATACGCTGATACTGTTAAAGCTAATGGTGTCACTTCAGAGGCAATTCGACTTCGTCTTTTTCCTTTCTCATTAAGAGATAGCGCTAGAAGATGGCTTCAATCTCTTCCTTTAAACTCAGTCACCACATGGAACGAGTTGAAGAAAGTTTTTCTTGCTCGATATTTTCCGCCAAGCAAAACAGCTATGTTAAGAGCCCAGATAAATGGATTTAAACAGAAAGATAACGAGTCTCTTTTCGAAGCATGGGAAAGATACAAAGACATGATGAGACTTTGTCCACACCATGGTTTAGAGGACTGGTTAGTAATTCATACCTTCTATAATTGTGTCCTGTACAACACGAGGTTAACAATAGATGCCGCCGCAGGTGGTGCACTAATGAACAAACCTTATGCTGACGCTTACCAACTTATCGAAAGCATGGCTCAAAACCACTATCAGTGGGGAAGCGAACAAACAATGGTAGAAAAACCTCAAACGAAAACTGGCATGTACGAGATAAGTAACCTTGATCATGTTAATGCAAAAGTGGATGCTCTGGTCCAGAAAATTGAAAGTTTAAATGTATCACCTCCAGCAACCGTAGTTGCCATAACTCAGAATTGCGAAGTCTGTGGAATCCAAGGTCACACTCCTGCAGATTGTCAACTCCTAACAGGAATCCAAGCGGAGCAAGTAAACTATGCTCAAGGAAGCCTCTACTCGCACACCTATAACTCAAATTGGAAGAATCATCCCAATTTTTCATATAAGAGTAATAATGCTTTATACGCACCTGGACAATCTCCAAATCAAGCCCCAGTTATACCTCCGGGATATCAGAAGCCGATCCCATCTACACCTAACAATAACGCCCCTAGGAAATCCAACTTGGAAATCATGATGGAAAACTTTATAGCTTCTCAACAGCAAACCAATAAAGATTTCTTAAACCAGAATGTACACACTGGCGAACAAATTAAACAACTAGCAAGTAAAGTAGATGCCCTGGCTACTATTAACAAAATGCTGGAAACGCAAATTTCACAAGTAGCTCAACAACAAGCGCCTACTGCTGCCCCAACTGGTACATTTCCTGGCCAACCCCAACCTAACCCAAGAAGCCACGCTCATGCAATTATACTGAGAAGTGGAACGGAAGTGGAAGGACCGTCTGACCCAAGGATAGAAAACCAAAACTCTAAAAAGTCAACTGAGGAGGAAAGTGAACCTAAGGAAAAGGAAGAGAGTAACAAGGAAACCGTAGAAAAGAAGGAACCTTATGTACCTCCACCACCTTATAAACCGCCTATCCCTTACCCTCAAAGGCTTATTAAAACCAAAGATGCGGGCCAATTCAAAAAATTTGTTGACCTACTAAAACAATTAAACGTCACAATTCCGTTTACAGAAGCTATTACGCAGATGCCCTCATATGCTAAGTTTTTAAAAGAAATTCTTTCTAATAAAAGGAAACTTGAAGATAGCAAAACCGTTACACTCACCGCTGAATGTAGCGCTATAATCCAGAATATGCCTCCTAAACTTAAAGACCCAGGTAGTTTCTCTATACCCTGTCACATAGGAAAATTTGTCATTGACAAAGCCTTATGCGATTTAAGAGCCGGTATTAGTGTTATGCCTTTATCCATATGCAAGAGACTTGAAATGGGAGAATTACAACCAACTAAAATGTCTGTGCAACTAGCAGATCGTTCCGTCAAATATCCTGTAGGAATTCTTGAAAACGTTCCAGTGCGCATAGGTCAATTCTACATTCCAACAGATTTTATAATTATGGATATTAGAGAAGATGAAGTTACACCCATTATACTAGGAAGACCGTTCTTAGCAACTGCGGGTGCAATCATAGACGTGAAACGAGGACGACTCACTTTTGAAGTAGGAGAAGAGAAAATTGAGTTCATTCTTTCCCAATTTTTGAAAGCACCTGCAATAGAAGATACATGTTACTTCATGGATATCATCGATGAATGCATAAAAGAAACGGAGTTAGAAAAAGACAAATCATCTGACTATCTTGTAGAAGACAAACTTAACCAATGTTTAGCAATAACACCGGACCCTACGCAATGCCTTAAGAAACCAACCTTAGACCTGAAAACACTTCCCAAGAATCTGAGATATGAATTCCTAGACTTAGAGCTTGAACGACCAGTGATAGTTAATGCTGACCTAGGAAGACTCGAAACAGAAAAACTCCTGCATATCTTAAGAAAATATCCAACCGCACTAGGTTACAACATCACCGATCTTAAAGGAATAAGTCCCTCTATTTGTATGCACCGCATCATGCTAGAAGAAGACTGTAAAACTTCTAGGGAACACCAGAGGAGACTAAACCCGATCCTGAGTGAGGTAGTGAAGAAGGAAATAACCAAGTTATTAGAGGCAGGTATCATATATCCTATATCTGATAGCAAATGGGTTAGTCCTGTACACGTAGTACCAAAGAAAGGAGGTGTAACAGTCATTGAAAATGAGAAAGGAGAAACTATAACCAAACGAATCGAATCGGGATGGAGAATGTGCATTGACTATAGGAAACTAAACAAAGCAACCCGAAAAGATCATTTCCCTTTACCATTCATTGACCAGATGTTAGAACGATTAGCAAAACACTCTCATTTCTGCTATCCAGACGGTTACTCAGGTTTCTTTCAAATACCAATTCACCCTGATGACCAAGAAAAGACAACGTTCACGTGCCCTTTTGGTACCTTCGCTTATAGACGAATACCGTTTGGCTTGTGTAACGCTCCTGCAACTTTCCAAAGGTGCATGATGGCAATATTCTCCGATTTTCTAGAAAACATCATGGAAGTATTTATGGATGACTTTTCCGTATGCGGACAAAGCTTTGAAGAATGTCTTGAAAACCTAGAGAGAGTTCTAGAGCGATGTGTAAAAGTAAACCTAGTACTTAATTGGGAAAAATGTCACTTTATGGTACAAGAAGGAATTGTTTTAGGACACATCATCTCGAACAGAGGAATTGAAGTAGACAAAGCTAAAATAGAGGTAATCGAAAATCTTCAACCCCCGAAAACTGTGAGAGAAGTACAAAGCTTCTTAGGACATGCCGGTTTCTACCGACGATTCATTAAAGACTTCTCTAAAATAACTAAACCTTTAACCGGGTTATTAATGAAAGATGCTGAATTCATATTCGACAATAAATGTTTAGAAGCATTTCAAACGCTTAAACAAGCACTGATCTCCGCACCCATAATGCAGACACCAGATTGGAATGAACCATTCGAAATAATGTGTGATGCTAGTGATTACGTTGTAGGTGCTGTTTTGGGACAACGAAAGGATAAAAAGCTTCATGTTATATATTACGCAAGTAGAACTCTAGATGAAGCACAAATGAATTACGCCACAACCGAGAAAGAACTTCTAGCAGTAGTGTTTGCGCTAGATAAATTTCATTCTTACTTGGTCGGAGCCAAAATAATCATCTACACTGACCACGCTGCTATCAAATACCTCTTAACAAAAAAGGATGCTAAACCTAGACTCCTAAGGTGGATCCTTTGGCTACAAGAGTTCGATTTGGAAATCAAAGACAAGAAAGGAACTGAAAACGTAGTAGCAGATCACCTCTCTAGACTTGAGAACCTTGAACCGGAAAGAACATCGATCAACGATGATTTCTCGTACGATAAACTTATAGCTACTTTGGAAGAAAATAACGCTGATAAACAGGTAGAAACCACTTTAGCTATATCTGTTACACCGTGGTACGCTGACCTCGTCAATTATTTAGCTGCCGGAATAGTTCCACCTACCTTATCCTACCAACAGAAGAAACGATTCTTCTATGACATAAAACACTATTACTGGGATGACCCCTTACTTTTTAAAAGAGGCCCCGATGGTATTTTCCGTCGGTGTATACCCGAAGAAGAGGTAGAAAATATAATCCAACACTGTCACTCCGCTCCTTATGGTGGACACGCAAGTACATCCAAGACCTGCTCTAAAATCCTACAAGTCGGTTTCTATTGGCCAAATATATGGAAGGATGTACATGCAGCTATTAAGAAATGTGACCGATGTCAACGCACAGGAAACATATCTAGACGTGACGAGATGCCACAAAAGGGCATTTTGGAAGTAGAGATTTTCGACGTGTGGGGAATAGACTTCATGGGACCTTTTCCATCCTCTTTCGGTAACAAATACATACTCGTGGCAGTTGACTACGTATCGAAATGGATTGAAGCTATAGCTTCTCCAACAAACGACACACGAGTAGTAACTAGACTCTTTAAGAATATAATATTTCCAAGGTTTGGTGTCCCAAGAATAGTAGTCAGTGATGGTGGATCGCATTTCATATCCAAGGTACTCGAAAAACTACTGCTTAAGTATGGCGTAAGACATAGAGTAGCGACACCTTACCACCCTCAAACCAGTGGGCAAGTGGAAGTGTCTAACAGAGAAATCAAACAGATACTAGAGAAAACAGTCGCCACTTCAAGGAAAGACTGGTCATTAAAATTACCATAAGCTTTATGGGCTTACCGAACTGCTTACAAAACTCCCATAGGGACAACCCCATTTAAGCTAATTTATGGAAAATCCTGTCACCTCCCGGTAGAATTAGAACATAAAGCCTATTGGGCTATTAAAAATCTAAATTTAAACTATAAAGCCGCCGGCGAAAAGAGAATCCTTGATATAAGCGAATTAGAGGAACTCAGAAGAGACGCTTACGAAAATGCCAAAATCTACAAAGAAAGAACAAAACAATGGCATGACAAGCGTATATCAAGGAAAATCTTCAAACAAGGCGATACAGTCCTTTTATTTAACTCCAGACTAAAGTTATTCCCGGGAAAACTATGATCTAGATGGTCAGGTCCTTTTCAAATCACCAATGTTTTTCCCAGTGGAGCAGTAGAAATTAAAGGCAAATCTATGGAACCATTTACCGTAAACGGGCAACGTCTAAAACATTATCACTATGCAGAAAACACTGAAGATTCGCAAGTCTTGCACTTAGACGAAATGCCTCAAGAACTTATAGATTATAATTGATAGTTTTTATGTCGAGCTTGCGACATTAAACAAAGCGCTTAGTGGGAGACAACCCACAAATATTTTATTATTTTCTTCTATTATTATTTTTCTATTTCTTCCTTAATTATTCTTTTAATTATTGTCTAGTATTCATTCTTAATTTATTTTAATTTATTAAAAACTTTTCTCTTCTTCTTTCGGCATTTGGCCAAATCCTGACTAAAACTCTTGTTTTTCTTTTCTCTAGCTAACACTAACCCGATGGGACAAATTGATCGTATGGGTATCAAATTCAGAGGAACAGCTCAGAAACAAAAGTTTGAGGAACTAGCCACGAGAGAGATGCTACCTAGTCTGTATGCTGATGACTGGGCAATGACTACCCTTGGACTAAGACAAAGTGTCCTGTATTTGCTGAGTCAGATAGGGTGGGAAACCGCTCCTATCCGTAGACAATTTGTCACTTACCGGAGACTGACTCTAGAATTCCTTAGCTCTCTGATCTATCTACCCAGCCATGGAAAAGGAATAAGCAGAGGTTTCATCCAGTTCAGAATGTTTAACATGGAGTATCAATTTAATATTCAAGACTTTACCAACCTTTTAGGTTTCCCTACATCCTTTGACACATTCACAGTGAGCCAAGAAGAACTTTTTGAATATAGAGAACTTGAACACTTTTGGGGTAACTTGACTGGAAATGACGATCCCGAGGAACATGAGTTTCTCTCTGGAAACATACATAACCCGGCCTTCCGTTATTTCCATAAGATCCTGACCCACACCTTATTTGGGAAGAAGCCAAACAGTACCACAGTTTCACGTGATGAACTCTTCATCATATTTTGTGCTTCCCAGAACCGTCCAGTAAACGATGCCACTTTTTTGTTGGTAAATTTAGACCACCTTATCCAAGATGAACGAGAACCAATTCGAATAGGTGGTTTGATAACCATGATTGGTAATGCTATCGGATTACGTCAGCCTATGCTTGACTTAAGCCCTTTTTGTGGCATTACTACTATGAGTATACCCTTCCTCTTCAACACTATGTTTATAGCAAACCTAGGATCTGAGGAGTTTGAGCTTATAATTAATAACCAAGTTCTTTGCCTATTCACCATGCCCGATCCTAGGACTAGTGTTCATAACCGTAATAACTGGCTCTACAATCTGAACGAAACCCCCTCTCCTGCTAGATCCACTGAATCCATCCAGGACTATGAGATTTGTGATGACCTGATTCCTTATGCTGAATCAGACCCTCAGACACCATCTGGTTATTATGATATTGATCCTCCTCCTCAACCTGTTCAGACCGAAGAATCGGCAATACCCGACCTTAGACATCATATGCCCGAAACTGATTATAACACTGCCATTGAAGCTTTGATGTCAGAACAAGACGCCCTCAGAGAAGAGTTCACTAGCTTGAGACACGAATTTCTGGGATACATGAACAGTATGACAAATCAATTTCACGAGTTACTATACCGTGTTAACTCCTTTGCTCCTCCGGCCAGAGATCATGCAGATGGATAGAAGCCGTTTTTCTTAGTTATCTAGTTTTAGTTAGTTTTATTATTTAATGTTATTTCAAATTATGTTCGTATTTGTTTCTCTTTCGCATTTTTGTTTTTCTCCATTGTTACATTATGATTATTTTATGAAGCTATTGAATTATCCTATTTTATTATGAATTATGCAATATTTATCAAAAAAAAAATGCTCTCTACTGTTGCTGCCTACATAAATTATTAACAATATAATACATTTATGCACTATTATACAAAGTAGAATAGCATGCAGGAAAATTAAATAGCAAAATAAAATAATCTGAAGCAAAACAAAATAAAAAATAATAAAAAAATAAATTACCAAAGTTATTCTGAAGAATGCTAGCAGAACCTTGCCAAAAAGACTGTGTGACGAGCGTCACACATTCTATCACGGACGTCACACAAAGTGCTTGTGACGCCCGTCATGCTCCTGTAACGAGCGTAACGCCATGTTAACGTTACAAAGACCGTTGGAGACGAACGTTACAACCATACACCTTTTTACCTTCCCCATTTATTCACATTTACCCACATTTATTTACTTTTCAACCACTCCCTTTCCAACTTCAAAATTTTTCCTATAAATACCCACCATACCTTTCTTCCTACATCACAACTATCCTTTACAATCAAATATATTTCTTTTCTTTCCTAATTACTTCTTCCAACTCATTCATCAGTATGGCGGGAAATCAAAATTTCGGAAATATCATCTTCCGATCCGAAGATGATAATTATCAAAGGGAGCAATTCGAGCACTTTCAACAACGAGGTGTCACTTCTACCAGGTATCCTGATTCAACTTGTTTACAACAATTAGGATTACTTCAAGGTATCGAGTGGATGCTCCGCCTTGCCGATCTAACCTTTCTATGCACGCATAATCAACCCACCTACCCATCCCTAACCTTAGAATTCTTAAGTTCATATGCGTACAACACTCCCACCGGTGAGGACGAATTCTTAACCGGTACCGCAACCTTCCGTATGTTCAATACCGAGTACTCCCTATCCCAAAACCAATTGAGTACCATGCTACAATTCCCCATAGAAGGTCCAGTCTACCCCAGAATCCCTCCAAACCTAAACTGGAGCACAGTTGCTGCTTTCGACCTCTTTAGGAAAATATCCGGTGTAGATGCCAACAACTGGGAAGAGCTCCTTGTTTCCCATATACATAACCCAACTATCCGGTACTTCATCCGCATCCTACAAAACACAGTTTTTGGAAGACCGAACAACAGCAAGGTCAACGCAAAGGAACTATTCTTCCTCGAATGCGTCTTCGAACCGAATGCTAAGGTAAACGCCGCCTCCTTCCTATTTCATCATATCCGCACCTTATGTGCTAGAGGCCATCAACCTTTTGTAATTGGTGGATTAATCACCACCATAGCACTTGGCTTAAACCTAGGGGACCGACTCCAAACTTTAGAATCTTTACCTCCCCTCTTTATGGATATAGGCTACTGTCGGTCCAGCCTCCTAATAAAGAACAGAGTAGGCGGAAAATATTACCTTATGGTGAATAACCAGGCAGTCCCAAGCGTTGTTCTACCCAACATTGCCTTAACCGATGTCACCAATCCCAACCGCCACCTCTATGATCTGAATGCTCCCGAAGCTACCGAGCCTTCACATACAAACCCGTCTGCAGACGAGTTTAAAGAAATAGAGCAAGGTGATAACGCTCCTGCACAACAATCAGTCCCGCTCAACCCTTCCGATACAGCAGCTGGCCCATCCTCCCGACGTCGTCGACGAAGAAGGCCTGCAACCAACGACGACATCATGGATGCTATTGATGGTATGCAAGCACAGAATCTCGAAATGATGCAAATGATGCGCCAAATGCAACAACAGTAGGAAGAGAGGAATGCCATAACCGACCAGCGGTTCACTGATTTGCTTAGCAGGTTCGACAACTTAGAAGTACGTCAAAGATCACCAGGTCCAAGAACAAGAGGCGGCAGGCAACCTTAACTTTAGTTTTTTTCCTTTCTTTATGTAATTCATTTTTTTTCCTTCAAACATTGAGGACAATGTTTCATTTAAGTATGGGGGGGAAAACCGTGTTCTTTCTATCTTCCCTTTTTTTCAAGTATGTATCTTTCTTCTCATTGTTATTTCCCTTATTTTAAAAAATAAATAAAACAAATATATATATATATATATATATATATATATATATATATATATATATATATATATATATATATAATAAAATAAATAATATTCTTATAATATATATTTATTTTAAGTTAAGTCCCAAACGTGAAAAATTTCTATTATCTATTCCCTCAAAAAATTTCATGAGCCATAACAAAAATTCAACACACTCAATAAGTATAAAAGTCGCTTATTTTATAAAACTTGAGTGAAATCAAGACAAAAATTATTACCATAACAACGCTCTAAGAACCTCAACATGTTAGATCAGGATAAGTACCTATTATACCAATCCCTTGAACTTTTAGTTTTATAGTAACCCCGAGTAGTTTATACGAGAAGTCAGCACCATCTTAATAGCAAACTACGTGGAGAGCCGATGAATATAAGTGAATGAGTCCCAAAGTAACATAAAAAATATATATATATATCAGGAAATGCACTAATTAAGTTAGGTGATCCTTACCAGATCATTTAATCTAAAGGTTGCAAATCATACAAATGCATAATATGAAAGATCCATTATGAGTTGGTTCAGCAGGTATCTGGTACTGAACTTGGTAGGGCGGACTACGGTCCGATCCCCCACAATTTGCAATGGACTGAATAACGAAGTTATCCGACTTATGTACCAGAACTTTCAGCTAAAAGGGGATCAGAATCACTAACCGGTTACTCCACTATGTGCGCGAAAAGATAAAGGGCTTAATGTGATTTCGCTAGAATGAAAACGGGTGAAATAAGAGTAAAGGAACTAGGATAGCTATAATGGCATTACTCGAACTGGTTTGCATAAGGTGAGGTTATCTGAGGTTGTGACGGTGGTTGTTGATGTCAAGATTAAAACCAAGTTACTTCTAAACAAGGTTCACATGTAACCTAGTAAGAATTGATGTGTGTTTCGAAATTTCATCTGGCTAAAATTTTTAAAACAAGTTCTATACTGTATTTTGCTTGAGGACAAGCAAAGATCTAAGTATGGGGGAGTTCGATAACATGAAATAGTATCATATTCTAGGACTAAATTTAATTAAATTATATTATTATTTACTTCAATTTATTTCATTTTATTAGATATTACGCGGTATTTTCTTTCTATTTATGTCAGGTGGTTTATTTGAAGCACAAGTAAAAAAGGAAGAAAAGGAGGTGCAAAAAGGAATGAAAAGAAGCTAATATCAAAAGCCAAAGCCCAGCCCAAAAAGCACAGGCGCTGTGCCTGTGACGAGCGTCACAAAGGCTGTGACGAGCGTCACAAAGGCTGTGACGAGCGTCACGCTTTGCACACTCTTGTGACGAGCGTCACACATGGTGTGACGGACGTCACACCGTTCCCCTATATTTTTGGCACCAGGAACGCAACTGACCACGTTGAAATAGACCACGTTGACGCTACTTCCACGCTTGACCCTCGGAACGTAAAGACCGTGTACACGGAAAACCCTTGGAAGCAGTTACACAAGTAGCAGTATAAATAGTAGCTTTTTGGAAAGCTCTCGGTTCGAAGCTTTTTCCAGATTTCTTTACCGTTTTCGCTTTTTCAGATTTTTTCTTTTCCAGCAGTACGAGCACATTTTTTACAGCATAGCTTTTACGATTTTTATTTTGTTTCCCTTGCAATTTCTATTTTCCTTTTTAGCATTTAATTAATTCTTTTTCGCACAATAGTTTCTACATCGGAAACTATTGTGTACCTTTTACCAGATCTAACCTTACGTTAGAATCTAGTTTTTTTATTCCTTCGCTTTTATTTTCCTGCCTGATTATAGAATTCAAGAACAAATCCAACCGACATGTGGTGGAGTGTTCAAGACTGCTATTTAATTTCTCAGGTTCTTTAATTATTGTTTGAATTTATATATGCCCCTATTTTACTGTTTATTTATATTATTTGCCTGAGATGAATCTGTTCATGCATGATAATTATTTAAGTCTGTTTAGCATGTCTGGCTGATTTACTTAGGTATCGGTATGTAGAGTAAGCGGAATGAAGGAATCAAAACCAAATTGGTTTAATTAAGTTTAAAATTAAAATCACTCTTTTTACGGTCTCAATTTACAGGTTTAATAACAAGGTTTTTGTACGAAAGTAAAAGACATAAAGAAGTCAAAAGCAATAGAGCGAGAGTTTGAGTTTTTGACTGGACAGTGTAAATTGGACATTAATTCTAGATCAGGGCGAGAGCAATTTTTAGAGTTAATTAAATTCTAACCTTTTTCAAAAAGTATTTTAAAAGATTGAATGTGAGGACGAGAGTTAAGCATTTGAATTTAATTATATAACCTAAGTCAACAGAGCGAGAGTTTGAGATAAGGGTGTTTAAACGATTAGTGTTTTCTTAAAAAGAGTTTCTACGGATCCTATTGTTTTCAAAAAGTGGTTTTTGACTTAACTATAAGTGACAGCTACGTTAATATAAAATCATAGTTTATTCAACAGAGCGAGAGTTTGAGATAAGACTTTTAATCAATAGCGTCAACTGAAAAGATTTATTTTAAAACCAAGAAACCAACAAAGAATTGATTCCCTAATTACGACGAACTACATACCGATATCCGCTTATTAGATATTTATTTTAGATCTTATTTTAGTTTTAGCTTTTCCCCCAAACAATCAAAGTATTACCTGCCATAGCTTTACGAAGTAACCTTAGATAGCGGTATATCGATTCATAAGTCCCTGTGGGATCGATATCTTTTAAAACTACGCGATAGAACTGTGCACTTGCAGTTTGTACCCCAAATTCGACTCATAAAGTCGCGATCAAGTTTTTGGCGCCGTTGTCGGGGACTTTTATTTAGTCGATATCGTAACTCTTCTGTTACACTGTAGAGACTAAGGCTTTTCTTTCTCTTTTCTTTCTTTCGTTGATTTGTATGCCACACACTCGCTCTCAAGGCGAACCGTTCTACTTACGAATCAACGATATCGAACTATATCTCCGAGTCTTACGACGAATTCGGGAATATCGTGCTGCAAACAATCTCCCTCCTGTTGAACTTCCTGATTTCAAAAATATTTTCCCTTCGATACCCGAGATGGCAGAACTAGCTCGTGCTCTTAGAGATTACGCCGCTCCATCGCAAGATGAGCCGTATTCAAGTATTGCTCCACCCGCAATCGAAGCAAACAACTTTGAACTCAAACCTTCACTGTTGCAGGCAGTACAACAGAACCAATTCTATGGAAATCCTACCGAGGATCCAAACCTTCATTTATCCGTATTTGTCCAATACGCTGATACTGTTAAAGCTAATGGTGTCACTTCAGAGGCAATTCGACTTCGTCTTTTTCCTTTCTCATTAAGAGATAGCGCTAGAAGATGGCTTCAATCTCTTCCTTCAAACTCAGTCACCACATGGAACGAGTTGAAGAAAGTTTTTCTTGCTCGATATTTTCCGCCAAGCAAAACAGCTATGTTAAGAGCCCAGGTAAATGGATTTAAACAGAAAGATAACGAGTCTCTTTTCGAAGCATGGGAAAGATACAAAGATATGATGAGACTTTGTCCACACCATGGTTTAGAGGACTGGTTAGTAATTCATACCTTCTATAATAGTCTCCTGTACAACACGAGGTTAACAATAGATGTCGCCGCAGGTGGTGCACTAATGAACAAACCTTATGCTGACGCTTACCAACTTATCGAAAGCATGGCTCAAAACCACTATCAGTGGGGAAGCGAACAAACAATGGTAGAAAAACCTCAAACGAAAACTGGCATGTACGAGATAAGTAACCTTGATCATGTTAATGCAAAAGTGGATGCTCTGGTCCAGAAAATTGAAAGTTTAAATGTATCACCTCCAGCAACCGTAGTTGCCATAACTCAGAGTTGCGAAGTCTGTGGAATCCAAGGTCACACTCCTGCAGATTGTCAACTCATAACAGGAATCCAAGCGGAGCAAGTAAACTATGCTCAAGGAAGCCCCTACTCGCACACCTATAACTCAAATTGGAAGAATCATCCCAATTTTTCATATAAGAGTAATAATGCTTTATACGCACCTGGACAATCTCCAAATCAAGCCCCAGCTATACCTCCGGGATATCAGAAGCCGATCCCATCTACACCTAACAATAACGCCCCTAGGAAATCCAACTTGGAAATCATGATGGAAAACTTTATAGCTTCTCAACAGCAAACCAATAAAGATTTCTTAAACCAGAATGTACACACTGGCGAACAAATTAAACAACTAGCAAGTAAAGTAGATGCCCTGGCTACTCATAACAAAATGCTGGAAACGCAAATTTCACAAGTAGCTCAACAACAAGCGCCTACTGCTGCCCCAACTGGTACATTTCCTGGCCAACCCCAACCGAACCCAAGAAGCCACGCTCATGCAATTATACTGAGAAGTGGAACGGAAGTGGAAGGACCGTCTGACCCAAGGATAGAAAACCAAAACTCTAAAAAGTCAACTGAGGAGAAAAGTGAACCTAAGGAAAAGGAAGAGAGTAACAAGGAAACCGTAGAAAAGAAGGAACCTTATGTACCTCCACCACCTTATAAACCGCCTATCCCTTACCCTCAAAGGCTTATTAAAACCAAAGATGCGGGCTAATTCAAAAAATTTGTTGACCTACTAAAACAATTAAACATCACAATTCCGTTTACAGAAGCTATTACGCAGATGCCCTCATATGCCAAGTTTTTAAAAGAAATTCTTTCTAATTAAAGGAAACTTGAAGATAGCAAAACCGTTACACTCACCGCTGAATGTAGCGCTATAATCCAGAATATGCCTCATAAACTTAAAGACCCAGGCAGTTTCTCTATACCCTGTCACATAGGAAAATTTGTCATTGACAAAGCCTTATGCGATTTAGGAGCCGGTATTAGTGTTATGCCTTTATCCATATGCAATAGACTTGAAATGGGAGAATTAAGACCAACTAAAATGTCTGTGCAACTAGCAGATCGTTCCGTCAAATATCCTGTAGGAATTCTTGAAAACGTTCCAGTGCGCATAGGTCAATTCTACATTCCAACTGATTTTATAATTATGGATATTAGAGAAGATGAAGTTACACCCATTATACTAGGAAGACCGTTCTTAGCAACTGTCGGTGCAATCATAGACGTGAAACGAGGACGACTCACTTTTGAAGTAGGAGAATAGAAAATTGAGTTCATTCTTTCCCAATTTTTGAAAGCACCTGCAATAGAAGATACATGTTACTTCATGGATATCATCGATGAATGCATAAAAGAAACGGAGTTAGAAAAAGACAAATCATCTGACTATCTTGTAGAAGACAAACTTAACCAATGTTTAGCAATAACACCGGACCCTACGCAATGCCTTAAGAAACCAACCTTAGACCTGAAAACACTTCCCAAGAATCTGAGATATGAATTCCTAGACTTAGAGCTTGAACGACCAATGATAGTTAATGCTGACCTAGGAAGACTCGAAACAGAAAAACTCCTGCATATCTTAAGAAAATATCCAACCGCACTAGGTTACAACATCACCGATCTTAAAGGAATAAGTCCCTCTATTTGTATGCACCGCATCATGCTAGAAGAAGACTGTAAAACTTCTAGGGAACACCAGAGGAGACTAAACCCGATCCTGAGTGAGGTAGTGAAGAAGGAAATAACCAAGTTATTAGAGGCAGGTATCATATATCCTATATCTGATAGCAAATGGGTTAGTCCTGTACACGTAGTACCAAAGAAAGGAGGTGTAACAGTCATTGAAAATGAAAAAGGAGAAACTATAACCAAACGAATCGAATCGGGATGGAGAATGTGCATTGACTATAGGAAACTAAACAAAGCAACCCGAAAAGATCATTTCCCTTTACCATTCATTGACCAGATGTTAGAACGATTAGCAAAACACTCTCATTTCTGCTATCTAGACGGTTACTCAGGTTTCTTTCAAATACCAATTCACCCTGATGACCAAGAAAAGACAACGTTCACGTGCCCTTTTGGTACCTTCGCTTATAGACGAATGTCGTTTGGCTTGTGTAACACTCCTGCAACTTTCCAAAGGTGCATGATGGCAGTATTCGCCGATTTTCTAGAAAACATCATGGAAGTATTTATGGATGACTTTTCCGTATGCGGACAAAGCTTTGAAGAATGTCTTGAAAACCTAGAGAGAGTTCTAGAGCGATGTGTAAAAGTAAACCTAGTACTTAATTGGGAAAAATGTCACTTTATGGTACAAGAAGGAATTGTTTTAGGACACATCATCTCGAACAGAGGAATTGAAGTAGACAAAGCTAAAATAGAGGTAATCGAAAATCTTCAACCCCCGAAAACTGTGAGAGAAGTACGAAGCTTCTTAGGACATGTCGGTTTCTACCGACGATTCATTAAAGACTTCTCTAAAATAACTAAACCTTTAACCGGGTTATTAATGAAAGATGCTGAATTCATATTCGACAATAAATGTTTAGAAGCATTTCAAACGCTTAAACAAGCACTGATCTCCGCACCCATAATGCAGACACCAGATTGGAATGAACCATTCGAAATAATGTGTGATGCTAGTTATTACGCTGTTTTGGGACAACGAAAGGATAAAAAGCTTCATGTTATATATTACGCAAGTAGAACTCTAGATGAAGCACAAATGAATTACGCCACAACCGAGAAAGAACTTCTAGCAGTAGTGTTTGCGCTAGATAAATTTCGTTCTTACTTGGTCGGAGCCAAAATAATCATCTACACTGACCACGCTGCTATCAAATACCTCTTAACAAAAAAGGATGCTAAACCTAGACTCCTAAGGTGGATCCTTTTGCTACAAGAGTTCGATTTGGAAATCAAAGACAAGAAAGGAACTGAAAACGTAGTAGCAGATCACCTCTCTAGACTTGAGAACCTTGAACCGGAAAGAACATCGATCAACGATGATTTCTCGTACGATAAACTTATAGCTACTTTGGAAGAAAATAACGCTGATAAACAGGTAGAAACCACTTTAGCTATATCTGTTACACCGTGGTACGCTGACCTCGTCAATTATTTAGCTGCCGGAATAGTTCCACCTACCTTATCCTACCAACAGAAGAAACGATTCTTCTATGACATAAAACACTATTACTGGGATGACCCCTTACTTTTTAAAAGAGGCCCCGATGGTATTTTCCGTCGGTGTATACCCGAAGAAGAGGTAGAAAATATAATCCAACACTGTCACTCCACTCCTTATGGTGGACACGCAAGTACATCCAAGACCTGCTCTAAAATCCTACAAGCCGGTTTCTATTGGCCAAATATATTGAAGGATGTACATGCAGCTATTAAGAAATGTGACCGATGTCAACGCACAGAGAAACATATCTAGACGTGACGAGATGCCACAAAAGGGCGTTTTGGAAGTAGAGATTTTCGACGTGTGGGGAATAGACTTCATGGGACCTTTTCCATCGTCTTTCGGTAACAAATACATACTCGTGGCAGTTGACTACGTATCGAAATGGATTGAAGCTATAGCTTCTCCAACAAATGACACACGAGTAGTAACTAGACTCTTTAAGAATATAATATTTCCAAGGTTTGGTGTCCCAAGAATAGTAGTCAGTGATGGTGGATCGCATTTCATATCCAAGGTACTCGAAAAACTACTGCTTAAGTATGGCGTAAGACATAGAGTAGCGACACCTTACCACCCTCAAACCAGTGGGCAAGTGGAAGTGTCTAACAGAGAAATCAAACAGATACTAGAGAAAACAGTCGCCACTTCAAGGAAAGACTGGTCATTGAAATTACCATAAGCTTTATGGGCTTACCGAACTGCTTACAAAACTCCCATAGGGACAACCCCATTTAAGCTAATTTATGGAAAATCCTGTCACCTCCCGGTAGAATTAGAACATAAAGCCTATTGGGCTATTAAAAATCTAAATTTAAACTATAAAGCCGCCGGCGAAAAGAGAATCCTTGATATAAGCGAATTAGAGGAACTCAGAAGAGACGCTTACGAAAATGCCAGAATCTACAAAGAAAGAACAAAACAATGGCATGACAAGCGTATATCAAGGAAAATCTTCAAACAAGGCGATACAGTCCTTTTATTTAACTCCAGACTAAAGTTATTCCCGGGAAAACTACGATCTAGATGGTCAGGTCCTTTTCAAATCACCAATGTTTTTCCCAGTGGAGCAGTAGAAATTAAAGGCAAATCTATGGAACCATTTACCGTAAACGGGCAACGTCTAAAACATTATCACTATGCAGAAAACACTGAAGATTCGCAAGTCTTGCACTTAGACGAAATGCCTCAAGAACTTATAGATTATAATTGATAGTTTTTATGTCGAGCTTGCGACATTAAACAAAGCGCTTAGTGGGAGACAACCCACAAATATTTTATTATTTTCTTCTATTATTATTTTTCTATTTCTTCCTTAATTATTCTTTTAATTATTGTCTAGTATTCATTCTTAATTTATTTTAATTTATTAAAACTTTTCTCTTCTTCTTTCGGCATTTGGCCAAATCCTGACTAAAACTCTTGTTTTTCTTTTCTCTAGCTAACACTAACCCGATGGGACAAATTGATCGTATGGGTATCAAATTCAGAGGAACAACTCAGAAACAAAAGTTTGAGGAACTAGCCACGAGAGAGATGCTACCTAGTCTGTATGCTGATGACTGGGCAATGACTACCCTTGGACTAAGACAAAGTGTCCTGTATTTGCTGAGTCAGATAGGGTGGGAAACCGCTCCTATCCGTAGACAATTTGTCACTTACCGGAGACTGACTCTAGAATTCCTTAGCTCTCTGATCTATCTACCCAGCCATGGAAAAGGAATAAGCAGAGGTGTCATCCAGTTCAAAATGTTTAACATGGAGTATCAATTTAATATTCAAGACTTTACCAACCTTTTAGGTTTCCCTACATCCTTTGACACATTCACAGTGAGCCAAGAAGAACTTTTTGAATATAGAGAACTTGAACACTTTTGGGGTAACTTGACTGGAAATGACGATCCCGAGGAACATGAGTTTCTCTCTGGAAACATACATAACCTGGCCTTCCGTTATTTCCATAAGATCCTGACCCACACCTTATTTGGGAAGAAGCCAAACAGTACCACAGTTTCACATGATGAACTCTTCATCATATTTTGTGCTTCCCAAAACCGTCCAGTAAACGGTGCCACTTTTATGTTGGCAAATTTAGACCACCTTATCCAAGATGAACGAGCACCAATTCGAATAGGCGGTTTGATAACCATGATTGGTAATGCTATCGGATTACGTCAGCCTATGCTTGACTTAAGCCCTTTTTGTGGCATTACTACTATGAGTATACCCTTCCTCTTCAACACTATGTTTATAGCAAACCTAGGATCTGACGAGTTTGAGATTATAATTAATAACCAAGTTCTTTGCCTATTCACCATGCCCGATCCTAGGACTAGTGTTCATAACCGCAATAACTGGCTCTACAATCTGAACGAAACCCCCTCTCCTGCTAGATCCACTGAATCCATCCAGGACTATGAGATTTGTGATGACCTGATTCCTTATGCTGAATCAGACCCTCAGACACCATCTGGTTATTATAATATTGATCCTCCTCCTCAACCTGTTCAGACCGAAGAATCGGCAATACCCGACCTTAGACATCATATGCCCGGAACTGATTATAACACTGCCATTGAAGCTTTAATGTCAGAACAAGACGCCCTCAGAGAAGAGTTCACTAGCTTGAGACACGAATTTCTGGGATACATGAACAGTATGACAAATCAATTTCACGAGTTACTATACCGTGTTAACTCCTTTGCTCCTCCGGCCAGAGATCGTGCAGATGGATAGAAGCCGTTTTTCTTAGTTATCTAGTTTTAGTTAGTTTTATTATTTAATGTTATTTCAAATTATGTTCGTATTTGTTTCTCTTTCGCATTTTTGTTTTTCTCCATTGTTACATTATGATTATTTTATGAAGCTATTGAATTATCCTATTTTATTATGAATTATGCAATATTTATCAAAAAAAAATGCTCTCTACTGTTGCTGCCTACATAAATTATTACCAATATAATACATTTATGCACTATTATACAAAGTAGAATAGCATGCAGGAAAATTAAATAGCAAAATAAAATAATCTGAAGCAAAACAAAACAAAAAATAATAAAAAGATAAATTACCAAAGTTATTCTGAAGAATGCTAGCAGAACCTTGCCAAAAAGACTGTGTGACGAGCGTCACACATTCTATCACGGACGTCACACAAAGTGCTTGTGACGCCCGTCATGCTCCTGTAACGAGCGTAACGCCATGTTAACGTTACAAAGACCGTTGGAGACGAACGTTACAACCATACACCTTTTTACCTTCCCCATTTATTCATATTTACCCACATTTATTTACTTTTCAACCACTCCCTTTCCAACTTCAAAATTTTTCCTATAAATACCCACCATACCTTTCTTCCTACATCACAACTATCCTTTACAATCAAATATATTTCTTTTCTTTCCTAATTACTTCTTCCAACTCATTCATCAGTATGGCGGGAAATCAAAATTTCGGAAATATCATCTTCCGATCCGAAGATGATAATTATCAAAGGGAGCAATTCGAGCGCTTTCAACAACGAGGTGTCACTTCTACCAGGTATCCTAATTCAACTTGTTTACAACAATTAGGATTACTTCAAGGTATCGAGTGGATGCTCCGCCTTGCCGATCTAACCTTTCTATGCACGCATAATCAACCCACCTACCCATCCCTAACCTTAGAATTCTTAAGTTCATATGCGTACAACACTCCCACCGGTGAGGACGAATTCTTAACCGGTACCGCAACCTTCCGTATGTTCAATACCGAGTACTCCCTATCCAAAAACCAATTGAGTACCATGCTACAATTCCCCATAGAAGGTTCAGTCTACCCCAGAATCCCTCCAAACCTAAACTGGAGCACAGTTGCTGCTTTCGACCTCTTTAGGAAAATATCCGGTGTAGATGCCAACAACTGGGAAGAGCTCCTTGTTTCCCATATACATAACCCAACTATCCGGTACTTCATCCGCATCCTACAAAACACAGTTTTTGGAAGACCGAACAACAGCAAGGTCAACGCAAAGGAACTATTCTTCCTCGAATGCGTCTTCGAACCGAATGCTAAGGTAAACGCCGCCTCCTTCCTATTTCATCATATCCGCACCTTATGTGCTAGAGACCGTCAACCTTTTGTAATTGGTGGATTAATCACCACCATAGCACTTGGCTTAAACCTAGGGGACCGACTCCAAACTTTAGAATCTTTACCTCCCCTCTTTCTAGATATAGGCTACTGTCGGTCCAGCCGCCTAATAAAGAACGGAGTAGGCGGAAAATATTACCTTATGGTGAATAACCAGGCAGTCCCAAGCGTTGTTCTACCCAACATTGCCTTAACCGATGTCACCAATCCCGACCGCCACCTCTATGATCTGAATGCTCCCGAAGCTACCGAGCCTTCACATACAAACCCGTCTGCAGACGAGTTCAAAGAAATGGAGCAAGGTGATAACGCTCCTGCACAACAATCAGTCTTGCTCAACCCTTCTGATACTGCAGCTGGCCCATCCTCCCGACGTCGTCGACGAAGAAGGCCTGCAACCAACGACGACATCATGGATGCTATTGATGGTATGCAAGCACAGAATCTCGAAATGATGCCAATGATGCGCCAAATGCAACAACAGCAGGAAGAGAGGAATGCCATAACCGACCAGCGGTTCACTGATTTGCTTAGCAGGTTCGACAACTTAGAAGTACGTCAAAGATCACCTGGTCCAAGAACAAGAGGCGGCAGGCAACCTTAACTTTAGTTTTTTTCCTTTCTTTTTGTAATTCATTTTTTTTCCTTCAAACATTGAGGACAATGTTTCATTTAAGTATGGGGGAAAACCGTGTTCTTTCTATCTTCCCTTTTTTTCAAGTATGTATCTTTCTTCTCATTGTTATTTCCCTTATTTAAAAAAAATAAATAAATATATATATATATATATATATATATATATATATATATATCTATATATATATATATATATATATATAGATATATATATATATATATATATATCTATATATATATATATATATATATATATATATATAATAAAATAATATTTCTTATAATATAGATTTATTTAAGTTAAGTCCCAAACGTGATAAATTTCTATTATCTATTCCCTCAAAAATTTTCATGAACCATAACAAAAATTCAACACACTCAATAAGTATAAAAGTCGCTTATTTTATAAAACTTGAGTGAAATCAAGACAAAAATTATTACCATAACAACGCTCTAAGAACCTCAACATGTTAGATCAGGATAAGTACCTATTATACCAATCCCTTGAACTTTTAGTTTTATAGTAACCCCGAGTAGTTTATACGAGAAGTCAGCACCATCTTAATATATATATATATATATATATATATATATATATATATATATATATATATATATATATATATATATATATATATATATATATATATATATATATATATATATATATATATATATATAAGTGAATGAGTCCCAAAGTAACATAAAATATATATATATATATATATATATATATATATATATATATATATATATATATATATATATATATATATATATATATATATATATATATATCAGGAAATGCACTAATTAAGTTAGGTGATCCTTACCAAATCATTTAATCTAAAGGTTGCAGATCATACAAAAGCATAATATGAAAGATCCATTATGAGTTGGTTCAGCAAGTATCTGGTACTGAACTTGGTAGGGCGGACTACGGTCCGATCCCCCGCAATTTGCAATGGACTGAATAACGAAGTTATCCGACTTATGTACCAGAACTTCTAGCTAAAAGGGGATCAGAATCACTAACCGGTTACTCCACTATGTGCGCGAAAAGATAAGGGCTTAATGTGATTTCGCTAGAATGAAAACGGGTGAAATAAGAGTAAAGGAACTAGGATAGCTATAATGGCATTACTCGAACTGGTTTGCATAAGGTGAGGTTATCTGAGGTTGTGACGGTGGTTGTTGATGTCAAGATTAAAACCAAGTTACTTCTAAACAAGGTTCACATGCAACCTAGTATGAATTGATGTGTGTTTCGAAATTTCATCTGGCTAAAATTTTAAAACAAGTTCTATACTGTATTTTGCTTGAGGACAAGCAAAGATCTAAGTATGGGGGAGTTTGATAACATGAAATAGTATCACATTCTAGGACTCAATTTAATTAAATTATATTATTATTTACTTCAATTTATTTCATTTTATTAGATATTACGCGGTATTTTCTTTCTATTTATCTCAGGTGGTTTATTTGAAGCACAAGTAAAAAAGGAAGAAAATGAGGTGCAAAAAGGAATGAAAAGAAGCTAATATCAAAAGCCAAAGCCCAGCCCAAAAAGCACAGGCGTTGTGCCTGTGACGAGCGTCACAAAGGCTGTGACGAGCGTCACGCTTTGCACACTCCTGTGACGAGCGTCACACATGGTGTGACGGACGTCACACCGTTCCCCTATATTTTTGGCACCAGGAACGCAACTGACCACGTTGAAACAGACCACGTTGAAGCTACTTCCACGCTTGACCCTCGGAACGTAAAGACCGTGTACACGGAAAACCCTTGGAAGCAGTTACACAAGTAGCAGTATAAATAGTAGCTTTTGGAAAGCTCTCGGTTCGAAGCTTTTTCCAGATTTCTTTACCGTTTTCGCTTTTTCGCATTTTTTCTTTTCCAGCAGTACGAGCACATTTTTTACAGCATAGCTTTTACGATTTTTATTTTGTTTCCCTTGCAATTTCTATTTTCCTTTTTAGCATTTAATTAATTCTTTTTCGCACAATAGTTTCTACACCGAAAACTATTGTGTACCTTTTACCGGATCTAACCTTACGTTAGAATCTAGTTTTTTATTCCTTCGCTTTTATTTTCCTGCCTGATTGAAGAAATTCAAGAACAAATCCAACCGACCTGTGGTGGAGTGTTCAAGACTGCTATTTAATTTCTCAGGTTCTTTAATTATTGTTTGAATTTATATATGCCCTGTTTTACTGTTTATTTATATTATTTGCCTGAGATGAATCTGTTCATGCATGATAATTATTTAAGTCTGTTTAGCATGTCTGGCTGATTTACTTAGGTATCGGTATGTAGAGTAAGCGGAATGAAGGAATCAAAACCAAATTGGTTTAATTAAGTTTAAAATTAAAATCACTCTTTTTACGGTCTCAATTTACAGGTTTAATAACAAGGTTTTTGTACGAAAGTAAAAGACATAAAGAAGTCAAAAGCAATAGAGCGAGAGTTTGAGTTTTTGACTGGACAGTGTAAATTGGACATTAATTCTAGATCAGGGCGAGAGCAATTTTTAGAGTTAATTAAATTCTAACCTTTTTCAAAAAGTATTTTTAAAGATTGAATGTGAGGACGAGAGTTAAGCATTTGAATTTAATTATATAACCTAAGTCAACAGAGCGAGAGTTTGAGATAAGGGTGTTTAAACGATTAGTGTTTTCTTAAAAAGAGTTTCTACGGATCCTATTGTTTTCAAAAAGTGGTTTTTGACTTAACTATAAGTGACAGCTACGTTAATATAAAATCATAGTTTATTCAACAGAGCGAGAGTTTGAGATAAGACTTTTAATCAATAGCGTCAACTGAAAAGATTTATTTTAAAACCAAGAAACCAACAAAGAATTGATTCCCTAATTACGACGAACTACATACCGATATCCGCTTATTAGATATTTATTTTAGATCTTATTTTAGTTTTAGCTTTTCCCCCAAACAATCAAAGTATTACCTGCCTTAGCTTTACGAAGTAACCTTAGATAGCGGTATATCGATTCATAAGTCCCTGTGGGATCGATATCTTTTAAAACTACGCGATAGAACTGTGCACTTGCAGTTTGTACCCCAAATTCGACTCATAAAGTCGCGATCAACTCTTAATAGCAAACTACGTGGAGAGCCGATGACTATAAGTGAATGAGTCCCAAAGTAACATAAAAAATATATATATCAGGAAATGCACTAATTAAGTTAGGTGATCCTTACCAGATCATTTAATCTAAAGGTTGCAGATCATACAAAAGCATAATATGAAAGATCCATTATGAGTTGGTTCAGCAGGTGTCTGGTACTGAACTTGGTAGGGCGGACTACGGTCCGATCCCCCGCAATTTGCAATGGACTGAATAACAAAGTTATCCGACTTATGTACCAGAACTTCTAGCTAAAAGGGGATCAGAATCACTAACCGATTACTCCACTATGTGCGCGAAAAGATAAAGGGCTTAATGTGATTTTGCTAGAATGAAAACGGGTGAAATAAGAGTAAAGGAACTAGGATAGCTATAATGGCATTACTCGAACTGGTTTGCATAAGGTGAGGTTATATGAGGTTGTGACGGTGGTTGTTGATGTCAAGATTAAAACCAAGTTACTTCTAAACAAGGTTCACATGCAACCTAGTACGAATTGATGTGTGTTTCGAAATTTCATCTGGCTAAAATTTTTAAAACAAGTTCTATACTGTATTTTGCTTGAGGACAAGCAAAGATCTAAGTATGGGGGAGTTTGATAACATGAAATAGTATCACATTCTAGGACTCAATTTAATTAAATTATATTATTATTTACTTCAATTTATTTCATTTTATTAGATATTACGCGGTATTTTCTTTCTATTTATCTCAGGTGGTTTATTTGAAGCACAAGTAAAAAAGGAAGAAAATGAGGTGCAAAAAGGAATGAAAAGAAGCTAATATCAAAAGCCAAAGCCCAGCCCAAAAAGCACAGGCGTTGTGCCTGTGACGAGCGTCACAAAGGCTGTGACGAGCGTCACGCTTTGCACACTCCTGTGACGAGCGTCACACATGGTGTGACGGACGTCACACCGTTCCCCTATATTTTTGGCACCAGGAACGCAACTGACCACGTTGAAACAGACCACGTTGAAGCTACTTCCACGCTTGACCCTCGGAACGTAAAGACCGTGTACACGGAAAACCCTTGGAAGCAGTTACACAAGTAGCAGTATAAATAGTAGCTTTTTGGAAAGCTCTCGGTTCGAAGCTTTTTCCAGATTTCTTTACCGTTTTCGCTTTTTCGCATTTTTTTTTTCCAGCAGTACGAGCACATTTTTTACAGCATAGCTTTTACGATTTTTATTTTGTTTCCCTTGCAATTTCTATTTTCCTTTTTAGCATTTAATTAATTCTTTTTCGCACAATAGTTTCTACACCGAAAACTATTGTGTACCTTTTACCGGATCTAACCTTACGTTAGAATCTAGTTTTTTATTCCTTCGCTTTTATTTTCCTGCCTGATTGAAGAAATTCAAGAACAAATCCAACCGACCTGTGGTGGAGTGTTCAAGACTGCTATTTAATTTCTCAGGTTCTTTAATTATTGTTTGAATTTATATATGCCCTGTTTTACTGTTTATTTATATTATTTGCCTGAGATGAATCTGTTCATGCATGATAATTATTTAAGTCTGTTTAGCATGTCTGGCTGATTTACTTAGGTATCGGTATGTAGAGTAAGCGGAATGAAGGAATCAAAACCAAATTGGTTTAATTAAGTTTAAAATTAAAATCACTCTTTTTACGGTCTCAATTTACAGGTTTAATAACAAGGTTTTTGTACGAAAGTAAAAGACATAAAGAAGTCAAAAGCAATAGAGCGAGAGTTTGAGTTTTTGACTGGACAGTGTAAATTGGACATTAATTCTAGATCAGGGCGAGAGCAATTTTTAGAGTTAATTAAATTCTAACCTTTTTCAAAAAGTATTTTTAAAGATTGAATGTGAGGACGAGAGTTAAGCATTTGAATTTAATTATATAACCTAAGTCAACAGAGCGAGAGTTTGAGATAAGGGTGTTTAAACGATTAGTGTTTTCTTAAAAAGAGTTTCTACGGATCCTATTGTTTTCAAAAAGTGGTTTTTGACTTAACTATAAGTGACAGCTACGTTAATATAAAATCATACTTTATTCAACAGAGCGAGAGTTTGAGATAAGACTTTTAATCAATAGCGTCAACTGAAAAGATTTATTTTAAAACCAAGAAACCAACAAAGAATTGATTCCCTAATTACGACGAACTACATACCGATATCCGCTTATTAGATATTTATTTTAGATCTTATTTTAGTTTTAGCTTTTCCCCCAAACAATCAAAGTATTACCTGCCTTAGCTTTACGAAGTAACCTTAGATAGCGGTATATCGATTCATAAGTCCCTGTGGGATCGATATCTTTTAAAACTACGCGATAGAACTGTGCACTTGCAGTTTGTACCCCAAATTCGACTCATAAAGTCGCGATCAACTCTTAATAGCAAACTACGTGGAGAGCCGATGACTATAAGTGAATGAGTCCCAAAGTAACATAAAAAATATATATATCAGGAAATGCACTAATTAAGTTAGGTGATCCTTACCAGATCATTTAATCTAAAGGTTGCAGATCATACAAAAGCATAATATGAAAGATCCATTATGAGTTGGTTCAGCAGGTGTCTGGTACTGAACTTGGTAGGGCGGACTACGGTCCGATCCCCCGCAATTTGCAATGGACTGAATAACAAAGTTATCCGACTTATGTACCAGAACTTCTAGCTAAAAGGGGATCAGAATCACTAACCGATTACTCCACTATGTGCGCGAAAAGATAAAGGGCTTAATGTGATTTTGCTAGAATGAAAACGGGTGAAATAAGAGTAAAGGAACTAGGATAGCTATAATGGCATTACTCGAACTGGTTTGCATAAGGTGAGGTTATATGAGGTTGTGACGGTGGTTGTTGATGTCAAGATTAAAACCAAGTTACTTCTAAACAAGGTTCACATGCAACCTAGTACGAATTGATGTGTGTTTCGAAATTTCATCTGGCTAAAATTTTTAAAACAAGTTCTATACTGTATTTTGCTTGAGGACAAGCAAAGATCTAAGTATGGGGGAGTTTGATAACATGAAATAGTATCACATTCTAGGACTCAATTTAATTAAATTATATTATTATTTACTTCAATTTATTTCATTTTATTAGATATTACGCGGTATTTTCTTTCTATTTATCTCAGGTGGTTTATTTGAAGCACAAGTAAAAAAGGAAGAAAATGAGGTGCAAAAAGGAATGAAAAGAAGCTAATATCAAAAGCCAAAGCCCAGCCCAAAAAGCACAGGCGTTGTGCCTGTTACGAGCGTCACAAAGGCTGTGACGAGCGTCACGCTTTGCACACTCCTGTGACGAGCGTCACACATGGTGTGACGGACATCACACTGTTCTCCTATATTTTTGGCACCAGGAACGCAACTGACCACGTTGAAGCTACTTCCACGCTTGACCCTCGAAACGTAAAGACCGTGTACACGGAAAACCCTTGGAAGCAGTTACACAAGTAGCAGTATAAATAGTAGCTTTTTGGAAAGCTCTCGATTCGAAGCTTTTTCCAGATTTCTTTACCGTTTTCGCTTTTTCGCATTTTTTCTTTTCCAGCAGTACGAGCACATTTTTTACAGCATAGCTTTTACGATTTTTATTTTGTTTCCCTTGCAATTTCTATTTTCCTTTTTAGCATTTAATTAATTCTTTTTCGCACAATAGTTTCTACACCGAAAACTATTGTGTACCTTTTACCGGATCTAACCTTACGTTAGAATCTAGTTTTTTATTCCTTCGCTTTTATTTTCCTGCCTGATTGAAGAATTCAAGAACAAATCCAACCGACCTGTGGTGGAGTGTTCAAGACTGCTATTTAATTTCTCAGGTTCTTTAATTATTGTTTGAATTTATATATGCCCTGTTTTACTGTTTATTTATATTATTTGCCTGAGATGAATCTGTTCATGCATGATAATTATTTAAGTCTGTTTAGCATGTCTGGCTGATTTACTTAGGTATCGGTATGTAGAGTAAGCGGAATGAAGGAATCAAAACCAAATTGGTTTAATTAAGTTTAAAATTAAAATCACTCTTTTTACGGTCTCAATTTACAGGTTTAATAACAAGGTTTTTGTACGAAAGTAAAAGACATAAAGAAGTCAAAAGCAATAGAGCGAGAGTTTGAGTTTTTGACTGGACAGTGTAAATTGGGCATTAATTCTAGATCAGGGCGAGAGCAATTTTTAGAGTTAATTAAATTCTAACCTTTTTCAAAAAGTATTTTTAAATATTGAATGTGAGGACGAGAGTTAAGCATTTGAATTTAATTATATAACCTAAGTCAACAGAGCGAGAGTTTGAGATAAGGGTGTTTTATACTATTAGTGTTTTCTTAAAAAGAGTTTCTACGGATCCTATTGTTTTCAAAAAGTAGATTTTGACTTAACTATAAGTGACAGCTACGTTAATATAAAATCATAGTTTATTCAACAGAGCGAGAGTTTGAGATAAGACTTTTAATCAATAGCGTCAATTGAAAAGATTTATTTTAAAACCAAGAAACCAACAAAGAATTGATTCCCTAATTACGACGAACTACATACCGATATCCGCTTATTAGATATTTATTTTAGATCTTATTTTAGTTTTAGCTTTTCCTCCAAACAATCAAAGTATTACCTGCCTTAGCTTTACGAAGTAACCTTAGATAGCGGTATATCGATTCATAAGTCCCTGTGGGATCGATATCTTTTAAAACTACGCGATAGAACTGTGCACTTGCAGTTTGTACCCCAAATTCGACTCATAAAGTCGCGATCAACTCTTAATAGCAAACTACGTGGAAAGTCGATGAATATAAGTGAATGAGTCCCAAAGTAACATAAAAAATATATATATATCAGGAAATGCACTAATTAAGTTAGGTGATCCTTACCAGATCATTTAATCTAAAGGTTGCAGATCATACAAAAGCATAATATGAAAGATCCATTATGAGTTGGTTCAACAGGTATCTGGTACTGAACTTGGTAGGGCGGACTACAGTCTGATCCCCCGCAATTTGCAATGGACTGAATAACAAAGTTATCCGACTTATGTACCAGAACTTCTAGCTAAAAGGGGATCAGAATCACTAACCGGTTACTCCACTATGTGCGCGAAAAGATAAAGGGCTTAAAGTGATTTCTCTAGAATGAAAACGGGTGAAATAAGAGTAAAGGAACTAGGATAGCTATAATGGCATTACTCGAACTGGTTTGCATAAGGTGAGGTTATCTGAGGTTGTGACGGTGGTTGTTGATGTCAAGATTAAAACCAAGTTACTTCTAAACAAGGTTCACATGCAACCTAGTACGAATTGATGTGTGTTTCGAAATTTCATCAGGCTAAAATTTTTAAAACAAGTTCTATACTGTATTTTGCTTGAGGACAAGCAAAGATCTAAGTATGGGGGAGTTTGATAACATGAAATAGTATCACATTCTAGGACTCAATTTAATTAAATTATATTATTATTTACTTCAATTTATTTCATTTTATTAGATATTACGCGGTATTTTCTTTCTATTTATCTCAGGTGGTTTATTTGAAGCACAAGTAAAAAAGGAAGAAAATGAGGTGCAAAAAGGAATGAAAAGGAGTTAATATCAAAAGCCAAAGCCCAGCCCAAAAAGCACAGGCGCTGTGCCTGTGACGAGCGTCACAAAGGCTGTGACGAGCGTCACGCTTTGCACACTCCTGTGACGAGCGTCACACATGGTGTGACGGACGTCACACCGTTCCCCTATATTTTTGGCACCAGGAACGCAACTGACCACGTTGAAACAGACCACGTTGAAGCTACTTCCACGCTTGACCCTCGGAACGTAAAGACCGTGTACACAGAAAACCCTTGGAAGCAGTTACACAAGTAGCAGTATAAATAGTAGCTTTTTGGAAAGCTCTCGATTCGAAGCTTTTTCCAGATTTCTTTACCGTTTTCGCTTTTTCGCATTTTTTCTTTTCCAGCAGTACGAGCACATTTTTTACAGCATAGCTTTTACGATTTTTATTTTGTTTCCCTTGCAATTTCTATTTTCCTTTTTAGCATTTAATTAATTCTTTTTCGCACAATAGTTTCTACACCGAAAACTATTGTGTACCTTTTACCGGATCTAACCTTACGTTAGAATCTAGTTTTCTATTCCTTCGCTTTTATTTTCCTGCCTGATTGAAGAATTCAAGAACAAATCCAACCGACCTGTGGTGGAGTGTTCAAGACTGCTATTTAATTTCTCAGGTTCTTTAATTATTGTTTGAATTTATATATGCCATGTTTTACTGTTTATTTATATTATTTGCCTGAGATGAATCTGTTCATGCATGATAATTATTTAAGTCTGTTTAGCATGTCTGGCTGATTTACTTAGGTATCGGTATGTAGAGTAAGCGGAATGAAGGAATCAAAACCAAATTGGTTTAATTAAGTTTAAAATTAAAATCACTCTTTTTACGGTCTCAATTTACAGGTTTAATAACAAGGTTTTTGTACGAAAGTAAAAGAGATAAAGAAGTCAAAAGCAATAGAGCGAGAGTTTGAGTTTTTGACTGGACAGTGTAAATTGGACATTAATTCTAGATCAGGGCGAGAGCAATTTTTAGAGTTAATTAAATTCTAACCTTTTTCAAAAAGTATTTTTAAAGATTGAATGTGAGGACGAGAGTTAAGCATTTGAATTTAATTATATAACCTAAGTCAACAGAGCGAGAGTTTGAGATAAGGGTGTTTAAACTATTAGTGTTTTCTTAAAAAGAGTTTCTACGGATCCTATTGTTTTCAAAAAGTGGTTTTTGACTTAACTATAAGTGACAGCTACGTTAATATAAAATCATAGTTTATTCAACAGAGCGAGAGTTTGAGATAAGACTTTTAATCAATAGCGTCAACTGAAAAGATTTATTTTAAAACCAAGAAACCAACAAAGAATTGATTCCCTAATTACGACGAACTACATACCGATATCCGCTTATTAGATATTTATTTTAGATCTTATTTTAGTTTTAGCTTTTCCCCCAAACAATCAAAGTATTACCTGCCTTAGCTTTACGAAGTAACCTTAGATAGCGGTATATCGATTCATAAGTCCCTGTGGGATCGATATCTTTTAAAACTACGCGATAGAACTGTGCACTTGCAGTTTGTACCCCAAATTCGACTCATAAAGTCGCGATCAACTCTTAATAGCAAACTACGTGGAAAGTCGATGAATATAAGTGAATGAGTCCCAAAGTAACATAAAAAATATATATATATCAGGAAATGCACTAATTAAGTTAGGTGATCCTTACCAGATCATTTAATCTAAAGGTTGCAGATCATACAAAAGCATAATATGAAAGATCCATTATGAGTTGGTTCAGCAGGTATCTGGTACTGAACTTGGTAGGGCGGACTACAGTCCGATCCCCCGCAATTTGCAATGGACTGAATAACAAAGTTATCCGACTTATGTACCAGAACTTCTAGCTAAAAGGGGATCAGAATCACTAACCGGTTACTCCACTATGTGCGCGAAAAGATAAAGGGCTTAAAGTGATTTCGCTAGAATGAAAACGGGTGAAATAAGAGTAAAGGAACTAGGATAGCTATAATGGCATTACTCGAACTGGTTTGCATAAGGTGAGGTTATCTGAGGTTGTGACGGTGGTTGTTGATGTCAAGATTAAAACCAAGTTACTTCTAAACAAGGTTCACATGCAACCTAGTACGAATTGATGTGTGTTTCAAAATTTCATCTGGCTAAAATTTTTAAAACAAGTTCTATACTGTATTTTGCTTGAGGACAAGCAAAGATCTAAGTATGGGGGAGTTTGATAACATGAAATAGTATCACATTCTAGGACTCAATTTAATTAAATTATATTATTATTTACTTCAATTTATTTCATTTTATTAGATATTACGCGGTATTTTCTTTCTATTTATCTCAGGTGGTTTATTTGAAGCACAAGTAAAAAAGGAAGAAAATGAGGTGCAAAAAGGAATGAAAAGAAGCTAATATCAAAAGCCAAAGCCCAGCCCAAAAAGCACAGGCGATGTGCCTGTGACGAGCGTCACAAAGGCTGTGACGAGCGTCACGCTTTGCACACTCCTGTGACGAGCGTCACACATGGTGTGACGGACGTCACACCGTTCCCCTATATTTTTGGCACCAGGAACGCAACTGACCACGTTGAAACAGACCACGTTGAAGCTACTTCCACGCTTGACCCTCGGAACGTAAAGACCGTGTACACGGAAAACCCTTGGAAGCAGTTACACAAGTAGCAGTATAAATAGTAGCTTTTTGGAAAGCTCTCGGTTCGAAGCTTTTTCCAGATTTCTTTACCGTTTTCGCTTTTTCGCATTTTTTCTTTTCCAGCAGTACGAGCACATTTTTTACAGCATAGCTTTTACGATTTTTATTTTGTTTCCCTTGCAATTTCTATTTTCCTTTTTAGCATTTAATTAATTCTTTTTCGCACAATAGTTTCTACACCGAAAACTATTGTGTACCTTTTACCGGATCTAACCTTACGTTAGAATCTAGTTTTTTATTCCTTCGCTTTTATTTTCCTGCCTGATTGAAGAATTCAAGAACAAATCCAACCGACCTGTGGTGGAGTGTTCAAGACTGCTATTTAATTTCTCAGGTTCTTTAATTATTGTTTGAATTTATATATGCCATGTTTTACTGTTTATTTATATTATTTGCCTGAGATGAATCTGTTCATGCATGATAATTATTTAAGTCTGTTTAGCATGTCTGGCTGATTTACTTAGGTATCGGTATGTAGAGTAAGCGGAATGAAGGAATCAAAACCAAATTGGTTTAATTAAGTTTAAAATTAAAATCACTCTTTTTACGGTCTCAATTTACAGGTTTAATAACAAGGTTTTTGTACGAAAGTAAAAGACATAAAGAAGTCAAAAGCAATAGAGCGAGAGTTTGAGTTTTTGACTGGACAGTGTAAATTGGACATTAATTCTAGATCAGGGCGAGAGCAATTTTTAGAGTTAATTAAATTCTAACCTTTTTCAAAAAGTATTTTTAAAGATTGAATGTGAGGACAAGAGTTAAGCATTTGAATTTAATTATATAACCTAAGTCAACAGAGCGAGAGTTTGAGATAAGGGTGTTTAAACTATTAGTGTTTTCTTAAAAAGAGTTTCTACGGATCCTATTGTTTTCAAAAAGTGGTTTTTGACTTAACTATAAGTGACAGCTACATTAATATAAAATCATAGTTTATTCAACAGAGCGAGAGTTTGAGATAAGACTTTTAATCAATAGCGTCAACTGAAAAGATTTATTTTAAAACCAAGAAACCAACAAAGAATTGATTCCCTAATTACGACGAACTACATACCGATATCCGCTTATTAGATATTTATTTTAGATCTTATTTTAGTTTTAGCTTTTCCCCCAAACAATCAAAGTATTACCTGCCTTAGCTTTACGAAGTAACCTTAGATAGCGGTATATCGATTCATAAGTCCCTGTGGGATCGATATCTTTTAAAACTACGCGATAGAACTGTGCACTTGCAGTTTGTACCCCAAATTCGACTCATAAAGTCGCGATCAACTCTTAATAGCAAACTACGTGGAAAGTCGATGAATATAAGTGAATGAGTCCCAAAGTAACATAAAAAATATATATATATCAGGAAATGCACTAATTAAGTTAGGTGATCCTTACCAGATCATTTAATCTAAAGGTTGCAGATCATACAAAAGCATAATATGAAAGATCCATTATGAGTTGGTTCAGCAGGTATCTGGTACTGAACTTGGTAGGGCGGACTACAGTCCGATCCCCCGCAATTTGCAATGGACTGAATAACAAAGTTATCCGACTTATGTACCAGAACTTCTAGCTAAAAGGGGATCAGAATCACTAACCGGTTACTCCACTATGTGCGCGAAAAGATAAAGGGCTTAATGTGATTTCGCTAGAATGAAAACGGGTGAAATAAGAGTAAAGGAACTAGGATAGCTATAATGGCATTACTCGAACTGGTTTGCATAAGGTGAGGTTATCTGAGGTTGTGACGGTGGTTGTTGATGTCAAGATTAAAACCAAGTTACTTCTAAACAAGGTTCACATGCAACCTAGTACGAATTGATGTGTGTTTCGAAATTTCATCTGGCTAAAATTTTTAAAACAAGTTCTATACTGTATTTTGCTTGAGGACAAGCAAAGATCTAAGTATGGGGGAGTTTGATAACATGAAATAGTATCACATTCTAGGACTCAATTTAATTAAATTATATTATTATTTACTTCAATTTATTTCATTTTATTAGATATTACGCGGTATTTTCTTTCTATTTATCTCAGGTGGTTTATTTGAAGCACAAGTAAAAAAGGAAGAAAATGAGGTGCAAAAAGGAATGAAAAGAAGCTAATATCAAAAGCCAAAGCCCAACCCAAAAAGCACAGGCGCTGTGCCTGTGACGAGCGTCACAAAGGCTGTGACGAGCGTCACGCTTTGCACACTCCTGTGACGAGCGTCACACATGGTGTGACGGACGTCACACATGGTGTGACGGACGTCACACATGGTGTGACGGACGTCACACATGGTGTGACGGACGTCACACCGTTCCCCTATATTTTTGGCACCAGGAACGCAACTGACCACGTTGAAACAGACCACGTTGAAGCTACTTCCACGCTTGACCCTCGGAACGTAAAGACCGTGTACACGGAAAACCCTTGGAAGCAGTTACACAAGTAGCAGTATAAATAGTAGCATTTTGGAAAGCTCTCGGTTCGAAGCTTTTTCCAGATTTCTTTACCGTTTTCGCTTTTTCGCATTTTTTCTTTTCCAGCAGTACGAGCACATTTTTTACAGCATAGCTTTTACGATTTTTATTTTGTTTCCCTTGCAATTTCTATTTTCCTTTTTAGCATTTAATTAATTGTTTTTCGCACAATAGTTTCTACACCGAAAACTATTGTGTACCTTTTACCGGATCTAACCTTACGTTAGAATCTAGTTTTTTATTCCTTCGCTTTTATTTTCCTGCCTGATTGAAGAATTCAAGAACAAATCCAACCGACCTGTGGTGGAGTGTTCAAGACTGCTATTTAATTTCTCAGGTTCTTTAATTATTGTTTGAATTTATATATGCCATGTTTTACTGTTTATTTATATTATTTGCCTGAGATGAATCTGTTCATGCATGATAATTATTTAAGTCTGTTTAGCATGTCTGGCTGATTTACTTAGGTATCGGTATGTAGAGTAAGCGGAATGAAGGAATCAAAACCAAATTGGTTTAATTAAGTTTAAAATTAAAATCACTCTTTTTACGGTCTCAATTTACAGGTTTAATAACAAGGTTTTTGTACGAAAGTAAAAGACATAAAGAAGTCAAAAGCAATAGAGCGAGAGTTTGAGTTTTTGACTGGACAGTGTAAATTGGACATTAATTCTAGATCAGGGCGAGAGCAATTTTTAGAGTTAATTAAATTCTAACCTTTTTCAAAAAGTATTTTTAAAGATTGAATGTGAGGACAAGAGTTAAGCATTTGAATTTAATTATATAACCTAAGTCAACAGAGCGAGAGTTTGAGATAAGGGTGTTTAAACTATTAGTGTTTTCTTAAAAAGAGTTTCTACGGATCCTATTGTTTTCAAAAAGTGGTTTTTGACTTAACTATAAGTGACAGCTACGTTAATATAAAATCATAGTTTATTCAACAGAGCGAGAGTTTGAGATAAGACTTTTAATCAATAGCGTCAACTGAAAAGATTTATTTTAAAACCAAGAAACCAACAAAGAATTGATTCCCTAATTACGACGAACTACATACCGATATCCGCTTATTAGATATTTATTTTAGATCTTATTTTAGTTTTAGCTTTTCCCCCAAACAATCAAAGTATTACCTGCCTTAGCTTTACGAAGTAACCTTAGATAGCGGTATATCGATTCATAAGTCCCTGTGGGATCGATATCTTTTAAAACTACGCGATAGAACTGTGCACTTGCAGTTTGTACCCCAAATTCGACTCATAAAGTCGCGATCAACTCTTAATAGCAAACTACGTGGAAAGTCGATGAATATAAGTGAATGAGTCCCAAAGTAACATAAAAAATATATATATATCAGGAAATGCACTAATTAAGTTAGGTGATCCTTACCAGATCATTTAATCTAAAGGTTGCAGATCATACAAAAGCATAATATGAAAGATCCATTATGAGTTGGTTCAGCAGGTATCTAGTACTGAACTTGGTAGGGCGGACTACAGTCCGATCCCCCGCAATTTGCAATGGACTGAATAACAAAGTTATCCGACTTATGTACCAGAACTTCTAGCTAAAAGGGGATCAGAATCACTAACCGGTTACTCCACTATGTGCGCGAAAAGATAAAGGGCTTAAAGTGATTTCGCTAGAATGAAAACAGGTGAAATAAGAGTAAAGGAACTAGGATAGCTATAATGGCATTACTCGAACTGGTTTGCATAAGGTGAGGTTATCTGAGGTTGTGACGGTGGTTGTTGATGTCAAGATTAAAACCAAGTTACTTCTAAACAAGGTTCACATGCAACCTAGTACGAATTGATGTGTGTTTCGAAATTTCATCTGGCTAAAATTTTTAAAACAAGTTCTATACTGTATTTTGCTTGAGGACAAGCAAAGATCTAAGTATGGGGGAGTTTGATAACATGAAATAGTATCACATTCTAGGACTCAATTTAATTAAATTATATTATTATTTACTTCAATTTATTTCATTTTATTAGATATTACGCGGTATTTTCTTTCTATTTATCTCAGGTGGTTTATTTGAAGCACAAGTAAAAAAGGAAGAAAATGAGGTGCAAAAAGGAATGAAAAGAAGCTAATATCAAAAGCCAAAGCCCAGCCCAAAAAGCACAGGCGATGTGCCTGTGACGAGCGTCACAAAGGCTGTGACGAGCGTCACGCTTTGCACACTCCTGTGACGAGCGTCACACATGGTGTGACGGACGTCACACCGTTCCCCTATATTTTTGGCACCAGGAACGCAACTGACCACGTTGAAACAGACCACGTTGAAGCTACTTCCACGCTTGACCCTCGGAACGTAAAGACCGTGTACACGGAAAACCCTTGGAAGCAGTTACACAAGTAGCAGTATAAATAGTAGCTTTTTGGAAAGCTCTCGGTTCGAAGCTTTTTCCAGATTTCTTTACCGTTTTCGCTTTTTCGCATTTTTTCTTTTCCAGCAGTACGAGCACATTTTTTACAGCATAGCTTTTACGATTTTTATTTTGTTTCCCTTGCAATTTCTATTTTCCTTTTTAGCATTTAATTAATTCTTTTTCGCACAATAGTTTCTACACCGAAAACTATTGTGTACCTTTTACCGGATCTAACCTTACGTTAGAATCTAGTTTTTTATTCCTTCACTTTTATTTTCCTGCCTGATTGAAGAATTCAAGAACAAATCCAACCGACCTGTGGTGGAGTGTTCAAGACTGCTATTTAATTTCTCAGGTTCTTTAATTATTGTTTGAATTTATATATGCCATGTTTTACTGTTTATTTATATTATTTGCCTGAGATGAATCTGTTCATGCATGATAATTATTTAAGTCTGTTTAGCATGTCTGGCTGATTTACTTAGGTATCGGTATGTAGAGTAAGCGGAATGAAGGAATCAAAACCAAATTGGTTTAATTAAGTTTAAAATTAAAATCACTCTTTTTACGGTCTCAATTTACAGGTTTAATAACAAGGTTTTTGTACGAAAGTAAAAGACATAAAGAAGTCAAAAGCAATAGAGCGAGAGTTTGAGTTTTTGACTGGACAGTGTAAATTGGACATTAATTCTAGATCAGGGCGAGAGCAATTTTTAGAGTTAATTAAATTCTAACCTTTTTCAAAAAGTATTTTTAAAGATTGAATGTGAGGACGAGAGTTAAGCATTTGAATTTAATTATATAACCTAAGTCAACAGAGCGAGAGTTTGAGATAAGGGTGTTTAAACGATTAGTGTTTTCTTAAAAAGAGTTTCTACGGATCCTATTGTTTTCAAAAAGTGGTTTTTGACTTAACTATAAGGGACAGCTACGTTAATATAAAATCATAGTTTATTCAACAGAGCGAGAGTTTGAGATAAGACTTTTAATCAATAGCGTCAACTGAAAAGATTTATTTTAAAACCAAGAAACCAACAAAGAATTGATTCCCTAATTACGACGAACTACATACCGATATCCGCTTATTAGATATTTATTTTAGATCTTATTTTAGTTTTAGCTTTTCCCCCAAACAATCAAAGTATTACCTGCCTTAGCTGTACGAAGTAACCTTAGATAGCGGTATATCGATTCATAAGTCCCTGTGGGATCGATATCTTTTAAAACTACGCGATAGAACTGTGCACTTGCAGTTTGTACCCCAAATTCGACTCATAAAGTCGCGATCAACTCTTAATAGCAAACTACGTGGAAAGTCGATGAATATAAGTGAATGAGTCCCAAAGTAACATAAAAAATATATATATATATCAGGAAATGCACTAATTAAGTTAGGTGATCCTTACCAGATCATTTAATCTAAAGGTTGCAGATCATACAAAAGCATAATATGAAAGATCCATTATGAGTTGGTTCAGCAGGTATCTGGTACTGAACTTGGTAGGGCGGACTACAGTCCGATCCCCCGCAACTTGCAATGGACTGAATAACAAAGTTATCCGACTTATGTACCAGAACTTCTAGCTAAAAGGGGATCAGAATCACTAACCGGTTACTCCACTATGTGCGCGAAAAGATAAAGGGCTTAATGTGATTTCGCTAGAATGAAAACGAGTGAAATAAGAGTAAAGGAATTAGGATAGCTATAATGGCATTACTCGAACTGGTTTGCATAAGGTGAGGTTATCTGAGGTTGTGACGGTGGTTGTTGATGTCAAGATTAAAACCAAGTTACTTCTAAACAAGGTTCACATGCAACCTAGTACGAATTGATGTGTGTTTCGAAATTTCATCTGGCTAAAATTTTTAAAACAAGTTCTATACTGTATTTTGCTTGAGGACAAGCAAAGATCTAAGTATGGGGGAGTTTGATAACATGAAATAGTATCACATTCTAGGACTCAATTTAATTAAATTATATTATTATTTACTTCAATTTATTTCATTTTATTAGATATTACGCGGTATTTTCTTTCTATTTATCTCAGGTGGTTTATTTGAAGCACAAGTAAAAAAAGAGAAAATGAGGTGCAAAAAGGAATGAAAAGAAGCTAATATCAAAAGCCAAAGCCCAGCCCAAAAAGCACAGGCGATGTGCCTGTGACGAGCGTCACAAAGGCTGTGACGAGCGTCACGCTTTGCACACTCCTGTGACGAGCGTCACACATGGTGTGACGGACGTCACACCGTTCCCCTATATTTTTGGCACCAGGAACGCAACTGACCACGTTGAAACAGACCACGTTGAAGCTACTTCCACGCTTGACCCTCGGAACGTAAAGACCGTGTACACGGAAAACCCTTGGAAGCAGTTACACAAGTAGCAGTATAAATAGTAGCTTTTTGGAAAGCTCTCGGTTCGAAGCTTTTTCCAGATTTCTTTACCGTTTTCGCTTTTTCGCATTTTTTCTTTTCCAGCAGTACGAGCACATTTTTTACAGCATAGCTTTTACGATTTTATTTTTTGTTTCCCTTGCAATTTCTATTTTCCTTTTTAGCATTTAATTAATTCTTTTTCGCACAATAGTTTCTACACCGAAAACTATTGTGTACCTTTTACCGGATCTAACCTTACGTTAGAATCTAGTTTTTTATTCCTTCGCTTTTATTTTCCTGCCTGATTGAAGAATTCAAGAACAAATCCAACCGACCTGTGGTGGAGTGTTCAAGACTGCTATTTAATTTCTCAGGTTCTTTAATTATTGTTTGAATTTATATATGCCCTGTTTTACTGTTTATTTATATTATTTGCCTGAGATGAATCTGTTCATGCATGATAATTATTTAAGTCTGTTTAGCATGTCTGGCTGATTTACTTAGGTATCGGTATGTAGAGTAAGCGGAATGAAGGAATCAAAACCAAATTGGTTTAATTAAGTTTAAAATTAAAATCACTCTTTTTACGGTCTCAATTTACAGGTTTAATAACAAGGTTTTTGTACGAAAGTAAAAGACATAAAGAAGTCAAAAGCAATAGAGCGAGAGTTTGAGTTTTTGACTGGACAGTGTAAATTGGACATTAATTCTAGATCAGGACGAGAGCAATTTTTAGAGTTAATTAAATTCTAACCTTTTTCAAAAAGTATTTTTAAAGATTGAATGTGAGGACGAGAGTTAAGCATTTGAATTTAATTATATAACCTAAGTCAACAGAGCGAGAGTTTGAGATAAGGGTGTTTAAACGATTAGTGTTTTCTTAAAAAGAGTTTCTACGGATCCTATTGTTTTCAAAAAGTGGTTTTTGACTTAACTATAAGTAACAGCTACGTTAATATAAAATCATAGTTTATTCAACATAGCGAGAGTTTGAGATAAGACTTTTAATCAATAGCGTCAACTGAAAAGATTTATTTTAAAACCAAGAAACCAACAAAGAATTGATTCCCTAATTACGACGAACTACATACCGATATCCGCTTATTAGATATTTATTTTAGATCTTATTTTAGTTTTAGCTTTTCCCCCAAACAATCAAAGTATTACCTGCCTTAGCTTTACGAAGTAACCTTAGATAGCGGTATATCGATTCATAAGTCCCTGTGGGATCGATATCTTTTAAAACTACGCGATAGAACTGTGCACTTGCAGTTTGTACCCCAAATTCGACTCATAAAGTCGCGATCAACTCTTAATAGCAAACTACGTGGAAAGTCGATGAATATAAGTGAATGAGTCCCAAAGTAACATAAAAAATATATATATATATCAGGAAATGCACTAATTAAGTTAGGTGATCCTTACCAGATCATTTAATCTAAAGGTTGCAGATCATACAAAAGAATAATATGAAAGATCCATTATGAGTTGGTTCAGCAGGTATCTGGTACTGAACTTGGTAGGGCGGACTACGGTCCGATCCCCTGCAATTTGCAATGGACTGAATAACAAAGTTATCCGACTTATGTACCAGAACTTCTAGCTAAAAGGGGATCAAAATTACTAACCGATTACTCCACTATGTGCGCGAAAAGATAAAGGGCTTAATGTGATTTCGCTAGAATGAAAACGGGTGAAATAAGAGTAAAGGAACTAGGATAGCTATA
Source organism: Lathyrus oleraceus (assembly GCF_024323335.1). Lineage (NCBI taxonomy): Eukaryota > Viridiplantae > Streptophyta > Magnoliopsida > Fabales > Fabaceae > Lathyrus > Lathyrus oleraceus. The sequence continues at coordinate 554,622,512 of NC_066583.1, read as the reverse complement.
ATGGCATTACTCGAACTGGTTTGCATAAGGTGAGGTTATCTGAGGTTGTGACGGTGGTTGTTGATGTCAAGATTAAAACCAAGTTACTTCTAAACAAGGTTCACATGCAACCTAGTACGAATTGATGTGTGTTTCGAAATTTCATCTGGCTAAAATTTTTAAAACAAGTTCTATACTGTATTTTGCTTGAGGACAAGCAAAGATCTAAGTATGGGGGAGTTTGATAACATGAAATAGTATCACATTCTAGGACTCAATTTAATTAAATTATATTATTATTTACTTCAATTTATTTCATTTTATTAGATATTACGCGGTATTTTCTTTCTATTTATCTCAGGTGGTTTATTTGAAGCACAAGTAAAAAAGGAAGAAAATGAGGTGCAAAAAGGAATGAAAAGAAGCTAATATCAAAAGCCAAAGCCCAGCCCAAAAAGCACAGGCGATGTGCCTGTGACGAGCGTCACAAAGGCTGTGACGAGCGTCACGCTTTGCACACTCCTGTGACGAGCGTCACACATGGTGTGACGGACGTCACACCGTTCCCCTATATTTTTGGCACCAGGAACGCAACTGACCACGTTGAAACAGACCACGTTGAAGCTACTTCCACGCTTGACCCTCGGAACGTAAATACCGTGTACACGGAAAACCCTTGGAAGCAGTTACACAAGTAGCAGTATAAATAGTAGCTTTTTGGAAAGCTCTCGGTTCAAAGCTTTTTCCATATTTCTTTACCGTTTTCGCTTTTTCGCATTTTTTCTTTTCCAGCAGTACGAGCACATTTTTTACAGCATAGCTTTTACGATTTTTATTTTGTTTCCCTTGCAATTTCTATTTTCCTTTTTAGCATTTAATTAATTCTTTTTCGCACAATAGTTTCTACACCGAAAACTATTGTGTACCTTTTACCGGATCTAACCTTACGTTAGAATCTAGTTTTTTATTCCTTCGCTTTTATTTTCCTGCCTGATTGAAGAATTCAAGAACAAATCCAACCGACCTGTGGTGGAGTGTTCAAGACTGCTATTTAATTTCTCAGGTTCTTTAATTATTGTTTGAATTTATATATGCCCTGTTTTACTGTTTATTTATATTATTTGCCTGAGATGAATCTGTTCATGCATGATAATTATTTAAGTCTGTTTAGCATGTCTGGCTGATTTACTTAGGTATCGGTATGTAGAGTAAGCGGAATGAAGGAATCAAAACCAAATTGGTTTAATTAAGTTTAAAATTAAAATCACTCTTTTTACGGTCTCAATTTACAGGTTTAATAACAAGGTTTTTGTACGAAAGTAAAAGACATAAAGAAGTCAAAAGCAATAGAGCGAGAGTTTGAGTTTTTGACTTGATAGTGTAAATTGGACATTAATTCTAGATCAGGGCGAGAGCAATTTTTAGAGTTAATTAAATTCTAACCTTTTTCAAAAAGTATTTTTAAAGATTGAATGTGAGGACGAGAGTTAAGCATTTGAATTTAATTATATAACCTAAGTCAACAGAGCGAGAGTTTGAGATAAGGGTGTTTAAACGATTAGTGTTTTCTTAAAAAGAGTTTCTACGGATCCAATTGTTTTCAAAAAGTGGTTTTTGACTTAACTATAAGTGACAGCTACGTTAATATAAAATCATAGTTTATTCAACAGAGCGAGAGTTTGAGATAAGACTTTTAATCAATAGCGTCAACTGAAAAGATTTATTTTAAAACCAAGAAACCAACAAAGAATTGATTCCCTAATTACGACGAACTACATACCGATATCCGCTTATTAGATATTTATTTTAGATCTTATTTTAGTTTTAGCTTTTCCCCCAAACAATCAAAGTATTACCTGCCTTAGCTTTACGAAGTAACCTTAGATAGCGGTATATCGATTCATAAGTCCCTGTGGGATCGATATCTTTTAAAACTACGCGATAGAACTGTGCACTTGCAGTTTGTACCCCAAATTCGACTCATAAAGTCGCGATCAACTCTTAATAGCAAACTACGTGGAAAGTCGATGAATATAAGTGAATGAGTCCCAAAGTAACATAAAAAATATATCTATATATCAGGAAATGCACTAATTAAGTTAGGTGATCCTTACCAGATCATTTAATCTAAAGGTTGCAGATCATACAAAAGCATAATATGAAAGATCCATTATGAGTTGGTTCAGCAGGTATCTGGTACTGAACTTGGTAGGGCGGACTACGGTCCGATCCCCCGCAATTTGCAATGGACTGAATAACAAAGTTATCCGACTTATGTACCAGAACTTCTAGCTAAAAGGGGATCAGAATTACTAACCGATTACTCCACTATGTGCGCGAAAAGATAAAGGGCTTAATGTGATTTCGCTAGAATGAAAACGGGTGAAATAAGAGTAAAGGAACTAGGATAGCTATAATGGCATTACTCGAACTGGTTTGCATAAGGTGAGGTTATCTGAGGTTGTGACGGTGGTTGTTGATGTCAAGATTAAAACCAAGTTACTTCTAAACAAGGTTCACATGCAACCTAGTACGAATTGATGTGTCTTTCGAAATTTCATCTGGCTAAAATTTTTAAAACAAGTTCTATACTGTATTTTGCTTGAGGACAAGCAAAGATCTAAGTATGGGGGAGTTTGATAACATGAAATAGTATCACATTCTAGGACTCAATTTAATTAAATTATATTATTATTTACTTCAATTTATTTCATTTTATTAGATATTACGCGGTATTTTCTTTCTATTTATCTCAGGTGGTTTATTTGAAGCACAAGTAAAAAAGGAAGAAAATGAGGTGCAAAAAGGAATGAAAAGAAGCTAATATCAAAAGCCAAAGCCCAGCCCAAAAAGCACAGGCGATGTGCCTGTGACGAGCGTCACAAAGGCTGTGACGAGCGTCACGCTTTGCACACTCCTGTGACGAGCGTCACACATGGTGTGACGGACGTCACACCGTTCCCCTATATTTTTGGCACCAGGAACGCAACTGACCACGTTGAAACAGACCACGTTGAAGCTACTTCCACGCTTGTCCCTCGGAACGTAAAGACCGTGTACACGGAAAACCCTTGGAAGCAGTTACACAAGTAGCAGTATAAATAGTAGCTTTTTGGAAAGCTCTCGGTTCGAAGCTTTTTCCAGATTTCTTTACCGTTTTCGCTTTTTCGCATTTTTTCTTTTCCAGCAGTTCGAGCACATTTTTTACAGCATAGCTTTTACGATTTTTATTTTGTTTCCCTTGCAATTTCTATTTTCCTTTTTAGCATTTAATTAATTCTTTTTCGCACAATAGTTTCTACACCGAAAACTATTGTGTACCTTTTACCGGATCTAACCTTACGTTAGAATCTAGTTTTTTATTCCTTCGCTTTTATTTCCTGCCTGATTGAAGAATTCAAGAACAAATCCAACCGACCTGTGGTGGAGTGTTCAAGACTGCTATTTAATTTCTCAGGTTCTTTAATTATTGTTTGAATTTATATATGCCCTGTTTTACTGTTTATTTATATTATTTGCCTGAGACGAATCTGTTCATGCATGATAATTATTTAAGTCTGTTTAGCATGTCTGGCTGATTTACTTAGGTATCGGTATGTAGAGTAAGCGGAATGAAGGAATCAAAACCAAATTGGTTTAATTAAGTTTAAAATTAAAATCACTCTTTTTACGGTCTCAATTTACAGGTTTAATAACAAGGTTTTTGTACGAAAGTAAAAGACATAAAGAAGTCAAAAGCAATAGAGCGAGAGTTTGAGTTTTTGACTGGACAGTGTAAATTGGACATTAATTCTAGATCAGGGCGAGAGCAATTTTTAGAGTTAATTAAATTCTAACCTTTTTCAAAAAGTATTTTTAAAGATTGAATGTGAGGACGAGAGTTAAGCATTTGAATTTAATTATATAACCTAAGTCAACAGAGCGAGAGTTTGAGATAAGGGTGTTTAAACTATTAGTGTTTTCTTAAAAAGAGTTTCTACGGATCCAATTGTTTTCAAAAAGTGGTTTTTGACTTAACTATAAGTGACAGCTACGTTAATATAAAATCATAGTTTATTCAACAGAGCGAGAGTTTGAGATAAGATTTTTAATCAATAGCGTCAACTGAAAAGATTTATTTTAAAACCAAGAAACCAACAAAGAATTGATTCCCTAATTACGACGAACTACATACCGATATTCGCTTATTAGATATTTATTTTAGATCTTATTTTAGTTTTAGCTTTTCCCCCAAACAATCAAAGTATTACCTGCCTTAGCTTTACGAAGTAACCTTAGATAGCGGTATATCGATTCATAAGTCCCTGTGGGATCGATATCTTTTAAAACTACGCGATAGAACTGTGCACTTGCAGTTTGTACCCCAAATTCGACTCATAAAGTCGCGATCAAGTTTTTGGCGCCGTTGTCGGGGACTTTTATTTAGTCGATATCGTAACTCTTCTGTTACGCTGTAGAGACTAAGGCTTTTCTTTCTCTTTTCTTTCTTTCGTTGATTTGTATGCCACACACTCGCTCTCAAGGCGAACCGTTCTACTTACGAATCAACGATATCGAACTATATCTCCGAGTCTTACGACGAATTCGGGAATATCGTGCTGCAAACAATCTCCCTCCTGTTGAACTTCCTGATTTCAAAAATATTTTCCCTTCGATACCTGAGATGGCAGAACCAGCTCGTGCTCTTAGAGATTACGCCGCTCCATCGCAAGATGAGCCGCATTCAAGTATTGCTCCACCCGCAATCGAAGCAAACAACTTTGAACTCAAACCTTCACTGTTGCAGGCAGTACAACAGAACCAATTCTCTGGAAATCCTACCGAGGATCCAAACCTTCATTTATCCGTATTTGTCCAATACGCTGATACTGTTAAAGCTAATGGTGTCACTTCAGAGGCAATTCGACTTCGTCTTTTTCCTTTCTCATTAAGAGATAGCGCTAGAAGATGGCTTCAATCTCTTCCTTCAAACTCAGTCACCACATGGAACGAGTTGAAGAAAGTTTTTCTTGCTCGATATTTTCCGCCAAGCAAAACAGCTATGTTAAGAGCCCAGATAAATGGATTTAAACAGAAAGATAACGAGTCTCTTTTCGAAGCATGGGAAAGATACAAAGACATGATGAGACTTTGTCCACACCATGGTTTAGAGGACTGGTTAGTAATTCATACCTTCTATAATGGTCTCCTGTACAACACGAGGTTAACAATAGATGCCGCCGCAGGTGGTGCACTAATGAACAAACCTTATGCTGACGCTTACCAACTTATCGAAAGCATGGCTCAAAACCACTATCAGTGGGGAAGCGAACGAACAATGGTAGAAAAACCTCAAACGAAAACTAGCATGTACGAGATAAGTAACCTTGATCATGTTAATGCAAAAGTGGATGCTCTGGTCCAGAAAATTGAAAGTTTAAATGTATCACCTCCAGCAACCGTAGTTGCCATAACTCAGAGTTGCGAAGTCTGTCGAATCCAAGGTCACACTCCTGCAGATTGTCAACTCATAATAGGAATCCAAGCGGAGCAAGTAAACTATGCTCAAGGAAGCCCCTACTCGCACACCTATAACTCAAATTGGAAGAATCACCCCAATTTTTCATATAAGAGTAATAATGCTTTATACGCACATGGACAATCTCCAAATCAAGCCCCAGCTATACCTCTGGGATATCAGAAGCCGATCCCATCTACACCTAACAATAACGCCCCTAGGAAATCCAACTTGGAAATCATGATGGAAAACTTTATAGCTTCTCAACAGCAAACCAATAAAGATTTCTTAAACCAGAATGTACACACTGGCGAACAAATTAAACAACTAGCAAGTAAAGTAGATGCCCTGGCTACTCATAACAAAATGCTGGAAACGCAAATTTCACAAGTAGCTCAACAACAAGCGCCTACTGCTGCCCCAACTGGTACATTTCCTGGCCAACCCCAACCTAACCCAAGAAGCCACGCTCATGCAATTATACTGAGAAGTGGAACGGAAGTGGAAGGACCGTCTGACCCAAGGATAGAAAACCAAAACTCTAAAAAGTCAACTGAGGAGGAAAGTGAACCTAAGGAAAAGGAAGAGAGTAACAAGGAAATCGTAGAAAAGAAGGAACCTTATGTACCTCCACCACCTTATAAACCGCCTATCCCTTACCCTCAAAGGCTTATTAAAACCAAAGATGCGGGCCAATTCAAAAAATTTGTTGACCTACTAAAACAATTAAACGTCACAATTCCGTTTACAGAAGCTATTACGCAGATGCCCTCATATGCCAAGTTTTTAAAAGAAATTCTTTCTAATAAAAGGAAACTTGAAGATAGCAAAACCGTTACACTCACCGCTGAATGTAGCGCTATAATCCAGAATATGCCTCCTAAACTTAAAGACCCAGGTAGTTTCTCTATACCCTGTCACATAGGAAAATTTGTCATTGACAAAGCCTTATGCGATTTAGGAGCCGGTATTAGTGTTATGCCTTTATCCATATGCAAGAGACTTGAAATGGGAGAATTACGACCAACTAAAATGTCTGTGCAACTAGCAGATCGTTCCGTCAAATATCCTGTAGGAATTCTTGAAAACGTTCCAGTGCGCATAGGTCAATTCTACATTCCAACTGATTTTATAATTATGGATATTAGAGAAGATGAAGTTACACCCATTATACTAGGAAGACCGTTCTTAGCAACTGCCGGTGCAATCATAGACGTGAAACGAGGACGACTCACTTTTGAAGTAGGAGAAGAGAAAATTGAGTTCATTCTTTCCCAATTTTTGAAAGCACCTGCAATAGAAGATACATGTTACTTCATGGATATCATCGATGAATGCATAAAAGAAACGGAGTTAGAAAAAGACAAATCATCTGACTATCTTGTAGAAGACAAACTTAACCAATGTTTAGCAATAACACCGGACCTTACGCAATGCCTTAAGAAACCAACCTTAGACCCGAAAACACTTCCCAAGAATATGAGATATGAATTCTTAGACTTAGAGCTTGAACGACCAGTGATAGTTAATGCTGACCTAGGAAGACTCGAAACAGAAAAACTCCTGCATATCTTAAGAAAATATCCAACCGCACTAGGTTACAACATCACCGATCTTAAAGGAATAAGTCCCTCTATTTGTATGCACCGCATCATGCTAGAAGAAGACTGTAAAACTTCTAGGGAACATCAGAGGAGACTAAACCCGATCCTGAGTGAGGTAGTGAAGAAGGAAATAACCAAGTTATTAGAGGCAGGTATCATATATCCTATATCTGATAGCAAATGGGTTAGTCCTGTACACGTAGTACCAAAGAAAGGAGGTGTAACAGTCATTGAAAATGAAAAAGGAGAAACTATAACCAAACGAATCGAATCGGGATGGAGAATGTGCATTGACTATAGGAAACTAAACAAAGCAACCCGAAAAGATCATTTCCCTTTACTATTCATTGACCAGATGTTAGAACGATTAGCAAAACACTCTCATTTCTGCTATCTAGACGGTTACTCAGGTTTCTTTCAAATACCAATTCACCCTGATGACCAAGAAAAGACAACGTTCACGTGCCCTTTTGGTACCTTCGCTTATAGACGAATGCCGTTTGGCTTGTGTAACGCTCCTGCAACTTTCCAAAGGTGCATGATGGCATATTCGCCGATTTTCTAGAAAACATCATGGAAGTATTTATGGATGACTTTTCCGTATGCGGACAAAGCTTTGAAGAATGTCTTGAAAACCTAGAGAGAGTTCTAGAGCGATGTGTAAAAGTAAACCTAGTACTTAATTGGGAAAAATGTCACTTTATGGTACAAGAAGGAATTGTTTTAGGACACATCATCTCGAACAGAGGAATTGAAGTAGACAAAGCTAAAATAGAGGTAATCGAAAATCTTCAACCCCCGAAAACTGTGAGAGAAGTACGAAGCTTCTTAGGACATGCCGATTTCTACCGACGATTCATTAAAGACTTCTCTAAAATAACTAAACCTTTAACCGGGTTATTAATGAAAGATGCTGAATTCATATTCGACAATAAATGTTTAGAAGCATTTCAAACGCTTAAACAAGCACTGATCTCCGCACCCATAATGCAGACACCAGATTGGAATGAACCATTCGAAATAATGTGTGGTGCTAGTTATTACGCTGTTTTGGGACAACGAAAGGATAAAAAGCTTCATGTTATATATTACGCAAGTAGAACTCTAGATGAAGCACAAATGAATTACGCCACAACCGAGAAAGAACTTCTAGCAGTAGTGTTTGCGCTAGATAAATTTCGTTCTTACTTGGTCGGAGCCAAAATAATCATCTACACTGACCACGCTGCTATCAAATACCTCTTAACAAAAAAGGATGCTAAACATAGACTCCTAAGGTGGATCCTTTTGCTACAAGAGTTCGATTTGGAAATCAAAGACAAGAAAGGAACTGAAAACGTAGTAGCAGATCACCTCTCTAGACTTGAGAACCTTGAACCGGAAAGAACATCAATCAACGATGATTTCTCGTACGATAAACTTATAGCTACTTTGGAAGAAAATAACGCTGATAAACAGGTAGAAACCACTTTAGCTATATCTGTTACACCGTGGTACGCTGACCTCGTCAATTATTTAGCTGCTGGAATAGTTCCACCTACCTTATCCTACCAGCAGAAGAAATGATTCTTCTATGACATAAAACACTATTACTGGGATGACCCCTTACTTTTTAAAAGAGGCCCCGATGGTATTTTCCGTCAGTGTATACCCGAAGAAGAGGTAGAAAATATAATCCAACACTGTCACTCCACTCCTTATGGTGGACACGCAAGTACATCCATAACCTGCTCTAAAATCCTACAAGCCGGTTTCTATTGGCCAAATATATGGAAGGATGTACATGCAGCTATTAAGAAATGTGACCGATGTCAACGCACAGGAAACATATCTAGACGTGACGAGATGCCACAAAAGGGCGTTTTGGAAGTAGAGATTTTCGACGTGTGGGGAATAGACTTCATGGGACCTTTTCCATCGTCTTTCGGTAACAAATACATACTCGTGGCAGTTGACTACGTATCGAAATGGATTGAAGCTATAGCTTCTCCAACAAACGATACACGAGTAGTAACTAGACTCTTTAAGAATATAATATTTCCAAGGTTTGGTGTCCCAATAATAGTAGTCAGTGATGGTGGATCGCATTTCATATCCAAGATACTCGAAAAACTACTGCTTAAGTATGGCGTAAGACATAGAGTAGCGACACCTTACCACCCTCAAACCAGTGGGCAAGTGGAAGTGTCTAACAGAGAAATCAAACAGATACTAGAGAAAACAGTCGCCACTTCAAGGAAAGACTGGTCATTGAAATTACCAGAAGCTTTATGGGCTTACCGAACTGCTTACAAAACTCCCATAGGGACAACCCCATTTAAGCTAATTTATGGAAAATCTTGTCACCTCCCGGTAGAATTAGAAGATTAAGCCTATTGGGCTATTAAAAATCTAAATTTAAACTATAAAGTCGCCGGCGAAAAGAGAATCCTTGATATAAGCGAATTAGAGGAACTCAGAAGAGACGCTTACGAAAATGCCAGAATCTACAAAGAAAGAACAAAACAATGGCATGACAAGCGCATATCAAGGAAAATCTTCAAACAAGGAGATACAGTCCTTTTATTTAACTCCAGACTAAAGTTATTCCCGGGAAAACTACGATCTAGATGGTCAGGTCCTTTTCAAATCACCAATGTTTTTCCCAGTGGAGCAGTAGAAATTAAAGGCAAATCTATGGAACCATTTACCGTAAACGGGCAACGTCTAAAACATTATCACTATGCAGAAAACACTGAAGATTCGCAAGTCTTGCACTTAGACGAAATGCCTCAAGAACTTATAGATTATCATTGATAGTTTTTATGTCGAGCTTGCGACATTAAACAAAGCGCTTAGTGGGAGACAACCCACAAATATTTTATTATTTTCTTCTATTATTATTTTTCTATTTCTTCCTTAATTATTCTTTTAATTTTTGTCTAGTATTCATTCTTAATTTATTTTAATTTATTAAAAACTTTTCTCTTCTTCTTTCGGCATTTGGCCAAATCCTGACTAAAACTCTTGTTTTTCTTTTCTCTAGCTAACACTAACCCGATGGGACAAATTGATCGTATGGGTATCAAATTCAGAGGAACAGCTCAGAAACAAAAGTTTGAGGAACTAGCCACGAGAGAGATGCTACCTAGTCTGTATGCTGATGACTGGGCAATGACTGCCCTTGGACTAAGACAAAGTGTCCTGTATTTGCTGAGTTAGATAGGGTGGGAAACCGCTCTTATCCGTAGATAATTTGTCACTTACCGGAGACTGACTCTAGAATTCCTTAGCTCTCTGATCTATCTACCCAGCCATGGAAAAGGAATAAGCAGAGGTTTCATCCAGTTCAGAATGTTTAACATGGAGTATCAATTTAATATTCAAGACTTTACCAACCTTTTAGGTTTCCCTACATCCTTTGACACATTCACAGTGAGCCAAGAAGAACTTTTTGAATATAGAGAACTTGAACACTTTTGGGGTAACTTGACTGGAAATGACGATCCCGAGGAACATGAGTTTCTCTCTGGAAACATACATAACCCGGCCTTCCGTTATTTCCATAAGATCCTGACCCACACCTTATTTGGGAAGAAGCCAAACAGTACCACAGTTTCACGTGATGAACTCTTCCTCATATTTTGTGCTTCCCAGAACCGTCCAGTAAACGGTGCCACTTTTATGTTGGCAAATTTAGACCACCTTATCCAAGATGAACGAGCACCAATTCGAATAGGCGGTTTGATAACCATGATTGGTAATGCTATCGGATTACGTCAGCCTATGCTTGACTTAAGCCCTTTTTGTGGCATTACTACTATGAGTATACCCTTCCTCTTCAACACTATGTTTATAGCAAACCTAGGATCTGACGAGTTTGAGCTTATAATTAATAACCAAGTTCTTTGCCTATTCACCATGCCCGATCCTAGGACTAGTGTTCATAACCACAATAACTGGCTCTACAATCTGAACGAAACCCCCTCTCCTGCTAGATCCACTGAATCCATCCAGGACTATGAGATTTGTGATGACCTGATTCCTTATGCTGAATCAGACCCTCAGACACCATCTGGTTATTATGATATTGATCCTCCTCCTCAACCTGTTCAGACCGAAGAATCGGCAATACCCGACCTTAGACATCATATGCCCGGAACTAATTATAACACTGCCATTGAAGTTTTGATGTCAGAACAAGACGCCCTCAGAGAAGAGTTCACTAGCTTGAGACACGAATTTCTGGGATACATGAACAGTATGACAAATCAGTTTCACGAGTTACTATACCGTATTAACTCCTTTGCTCCTCCGGCCAGAGATCGTGCAGATGGATAGAAGCCGTTTTTCTTAGTTATCTAGTTTTAGTTAGTTTTATTATTTAATGTTATTTCAAATTATGTTCGTATTTGTTTCTCTTTCGCATTTTTGTTTTTCTCCATTGTTACATTATGATTATTTTATGAAGCTATTGAATTATCCTATTTTATTATGAATTATGCAATATTTATCACAAAAAAAATGCTCTCTACTGTTGCTGCCTACATAAATTATTAACAATATAATACATTTATGCACTATTATACAAAGTAGAATAGCATGCAGGAAAATTAAATAGCAAAATAAAATAATCTGAAGCAAAACAAAATAAAAAATAATAAAAAAATAAATTACCAAAGTTATTCTGAAGAATGCTAGCAGAACCTTGCCAAAAAGACTGTGTGACGAGCGTCACACATTCTATCACGGACGTCACACAAAGTGCTTGTGACGCCCGTCATGCTCCTGTAACGAGCGTAACGCCATGTTAACGTTACAAAGACCATTGGAGACGAACGTTACAACCATACACCTTTTTACCTTCCCCATTTATTCACATTTACCCACATTTGTTTACTTTTCAACCACTCCCTTTCCAACTTCAAAATTTTTCCTATAAATACCCACCATACCTTTCTTCCTACATCACAACTATCCTTTACAATCAAATATATTTCTTTTCTTTCCTAATTACTTCTTCCAACTCATTCATCAGTATGGCGGGAAATCAAAATTTCGGAAATATCATCTTCCGATCCGAAGATGATAATTATCAAAGGGAGCAATTCGAGCGCTTTCAACAACGAGGTGTCACTTCAACCAGGTATCCTGATTCAACTTGTTTACAACAATTAGGATTACTTCAAGGTATCGAGTGGATGCTCCGCCTTGCCGATCTAACCTTTCTATGCACGCATAATCAACCCACCTACCCATCCCTAACCTTAGAATTCTTAAGTTCATATGCGTACAACACTCCCACCGGTGAGGACGAATTCTTAACCGGTACCGCAACCTTCCGTATGTTCAATACCGAGTACTCCCTATCCCAAAACCAATTGATTACCATGCTACAATTCCCCATAGAAGGTCCAGTCTACCCCGGAATCCCTCCAAACCTAAACTGGAGCACAGTTGCTGCTTTCGACCTCTTTAGGAAAATATCCGGTGTAGATGCCAACAACTGGGAAGAGCTCCTTGTTTCCCATATACATAACCCAACTATCCGGTACTTCATCCGCATCCTACAAAACACAGTTTTTGGAAGACCGAACAACAGCAAGGTCAACGCAAAGGAACTATTCTTCCTCGAATGCGTCTTCGAACCGAATGCTAAGGTAAACGCCGCCTCCTTCCTATTTCATCATATCCGCACCTTATGTGCTAGAGACCGTCAACCTTTTGTAATTAGTGGATTAATCACCACCATAGCACTTGGCTTAAACCTAGGGGACCGACTCCAAACTTTCGAATCTTTACCTCCCCTCTTTATTGATATAGGCTACTGTCGGTCCAGCCGCCTAATAAAGAACAGAGTAGGCGGAAAATATTACCTTATGGTGAATAACAAGGCAGTCCCAAGCGTTGTTCTACCCAACATTGCCTTAACCGATGTCACCAATCCCAACCGCCACCTCTATGATCTGAATGCTCCCGAAGCTACCGAGCCTTCACATACAAACCCGTCTGCAGACGAGTTCGAAGAAATGGAGCAAGGTGATAACGCTCCTGCACAACAATCAGTCCCGCTCAACCCTTCCGATACAGCAGCTGGCCCATCCTCCCGACGTCATCGACGAAGAAGGCCTGCAACCAACGACGACATCATGGATGCTATTGATGGTATGCAAGCACAGAATCTCGGAATGATGCAAATGATGCGCCAAATGCAACAACAGCAGGAAGAGAGGAATGCCATAACCGACCAGCGGTTCACTAATTTTCTTAGCAGGTTCGACAACTTAGAAGTACGTCAAAGATCACCAGGTCCAAGAACAAGAGGCGGCAGGCAACCTTAACTTTAGTTTTTTTCCTTTCTTTTTGTAATTCATTTTTTTTCCTTCAAACATTGAGGACAATGTTTCATTTAAGTATGGGGGGGAAAACCGTGTTCTTTCTATCTTCCCTTTTTTTCAAGTATGTATCTTTCTTCTCATTGTTATTTCCCTTATTTAAAAAAAAAAAAAATATATATATATTATATATATATATATATATATATATATATATATATATATATATATATATATATATATATATATATATATATATATATATATATATATATATATATATATATATATATATATATATATAATAAAATAATATTTCTTATAATATAGATTTATTTGAAGTTAAGTCCCAAACGTGAAAAATTTCTATTATCTATTCCCTCAAAAAATTTCATGAGCCATAACAAAAATTCAACACACTCAATAAGTATAAAAGTCGCTTATTTTATAAAACTTGAGTGAAATCAAGACAAAAATTATTACCATAACAACGCTCTAAGAACCTCAACATGTTAGATCAGGATAAGTACCTATTATACCAATCCCTTGAACTTTTAGTTTTATAGTAACCCCGAGTAGTTTATACGAGAAGTCAGCACCATCTTAATAGCAAACTACGTGGAGAGCCGATGAATATAAGTGAATGAGTCCCAAAGTAACATAAAAAATATATATATATATATATCCGGAAATGCACTAATTAAGTTAGGTGATCCTTACCAGATCATTTAATCTAAAGGTTGCAGATCATACAAAAGCATAATATGAAAGATCCATTATGAGTTGGTTCAGCAGGTATCTGGTACTGAACTTGGTAGGACGGACTACGGTCCGATCCCCCGCAATTTGCAATGGACTGAATAACGAAGTTATCCGACTTATGTACCAGAACTTCTAGCTAAAAGGGGATCAGAATCACTAACCGGTTACTCCACTATGTGCGCGAAAAGATAAAGGGCTTAATGTGATTTCGCTAGAATGAAAACGGGTGAAATAAGAGTAAAGGAACTAGGATAGCTATAATGGCATTACTCGAACTGGTTTGCATAAGGTGAGGTTATCTGAGGTTGTGACGGTGGTTGTTGATGTCAAGATTAAAACCAAGTTACTTCTAAACAAGGTTCACATGCAACCTAGTACGAATTGATGTGTGTTTCGAAATTTCATCTGGCTAAAATTTTTAAAACAAGTTCTATACTGTATTTTGCTTGAGGACAAGCAAAGATCTAAGTATGGGGGAGTTTGATAACATGAAATAGTATCACATTCTAGGACTCAATTTAATTAAATTATATTATTATTTACTTCAATTTATTTCATTTTATTAGATATTACGCGGTATTTTCTTTCTATTTATCTCAGGTGGTTTATTTGAAGCACAAGTAAAAAAGGAAGAAAAGGAGGTGCAAAAAGGAATGAAAAGAAGCTAATATCAAAAGCCAAAGCCCAGCCCAAAAAGCACAGGCGTTGTGCCTGTGACGAGCGTCACAAAGGCTGTGACGAGCGTCACGCTTTGCACACTCCTGTGACGAGCGTCACACATGGTGTGACGGACGTCACACCGATCCCCTATATTTTTGGCACTAGGAACGCAACTGACCACGTTGAAACAGACCACGTTGAAGCTACTTCCACGCTTGACCCTCGGAACGTAAAGACCGTGTACACGGAAAACCCTTGGAAGCAGTTACACAAGTAGCAGTATAAATAGTAGCTTTTTGGAAAGCTCTCGGTTCGAAGCTTTTTCCAGATTTCTTTACCTTTTTCGCTTTTTCGCATTTTTTCTTTTCCAGCAGTACGAGCACATTTTTTACAGCATAGCTTTTACGATTTTTATTTTGTTTCCCTTGCAATTTCTATTTTCCTTTTTAGCATTTAATTAATTCTTTTTCCCACAACTACACCGGAAACTATTGTGTACCTTTTACCGGATCTAACCTTACGTTAGAATCTAGTTTTTTTATTCCTTCGCTTTTATTTTCCTGCCTGATTGAAGAATTCAAGAACAAATCCAACCGACCTGTGGTGGAGTGTTCAAGACTGCTATTTAATTTCTCAGGTTCTTTAATTATTGTTTGAATTTGTATATGCCCTGTTTTACTGTTTATTTATATTATTTGCCTGAGATGAATCTGTTCATGCATGATAGTTATTTAAGTCTCTTTAGCATGTCTGGCTGATTTACTTAGGTATCGGTATGTAGAGTAAGCGGAATGAAGGAATCAAAACCAAATTGGTTTAATTAAGTTTAAAATTAAAATCACTCTTTTTACGGTCTCAATTTACAGGTTTAATAACAAGGTTTTTGTACGAAAGTAAAAGACATAAAGAAGTCAAAAGCAATAGAGCGAGAGTTTGAGTTTTTGACTGGACAGTGTAAATTGGACATTAATTCTAGATCAGGGCGAGAGCAATTTTTAGAGTTAATTAAATTCTAACCTTTTTCAAAAAGTATTTTTAAAGATTGAATGTGAGGACGAGAGTTAAGCATTTGAATTTAATTATATAACCTAAGTCAACAGAGCGAGAGTTTGAGATAAGGGTGTTTAAACGATTAGTGTTTTCTTAAAAAGAGTTTCTACGGATCCTATTGTTTTCAAAAAGTGGTTTTTGACTTAACTATAAGTGACAGCTACGTTAATATAAAATCATAGTTTATTCAACAGAGCGAGAGTTTGAGATAAGACTTTTAATCAATAGCGTCAACTGAAAAGATTTATTTTAAAACCAAGAAACCAACAAAGAATTGATTCCCTAATTACGACGAACTACATACCGATATCCGCTTATTAGATATTTATTTTAGATCTTATTTTAGTTTTAGATTTTCCCCCAAACAATCAAAGTATTACCTGCCTTAGCTTTACAAAGTAACCTTAGATAGCGGTATATCGATTCATAAGTCCCTGTGGGATCGATATCTTTTAAAACTACGCGATAGAACTGTGCACTTGCAGTTTGTACCCCAAATTCGACTCATAAAGTCGCGATCAGTGAAGCAATGACGTGTTGATCAATCATACTGAATTAACAATCGAGATGTGTTTGACAGTCTGAAATTGGTGCATCAGGGTTAGTGACGACACAAGGGTTGTGTTGTCAGAGAGTTATGCGATTGGGGTATGACTGCACAAGAGTTGTGCGTTCTAAACACTTTTCGAACAGTGTTAATCGGTTAACGCGTATGGTTAACCGGTTAACGCAATGCGAAATAAAAAATTTTGAGTTTTCAAACAGTGTTAACCGGTTAACGCTTTTGGTTAACCGATTAACGCAAGACGAAATTCAGTTTTCTGAGTTTTTCAAATAGTGTTAACCGGTTAACGCATATGGTTAACCGGTTAACACAAGGCAGAAAAGAATTTTCTAAAAGTTTTCAAACAGTGTTAACCGGTTAACGCATATGGTTAACCGGTTAACGCAAGGAAATTTTCACCCGTTCGGCTAACTCAGTGTTTTAAAAGTGTCAAGTGTTGATACGAAAAGCGACATCGATTTTAAATGAATTGTTCATTAAAATGTGATGATCGGTCGTCGAAATTTAACTTGATTTTAATTAATTAAAGGAATTAATAATAATAATAATAATAAAGTGTTTATTATTGTCTTGTGGTGATCGGTTATGGCCTTAGTTTTCCTTTGTTTTGTTTTGGGTTTTTTAAAATACGACCTGCGTGTCGTGCCTCTCTCTTAATCTCCCAAATGTAACTTCTTTTCTCATCTCACTCCCTCGTATGTAAAACGAGTTTCTTTCATGTAATGTAATGATATGAAGAAAGCAAAGAAGTCAGTGCCAAAGGAGGACAACCTTGAAGATCTTGCTTGGAGAAGCTTAGATCGTTGTAGGTTAGCTTAGGTTCTCTCATTGGCTTGGGAGAACTATTGCGCTAGGGGCCATAACTGTTTCATTTTGTTTGTATGTATGTTGATGCATGCGAATGTATGTTGATGCATGTGAGAGACGGTTTATATGATAAACAAGCCGGTGAGATCAAATTTTTTTTGCAATTCCCTCAAAATAAATATTAAGTTTTAAGCTTTCCAAGTTTTAACACTCATCAAGACTAGTATCGAATAATGTAGGTTTCGCCTACGCGAGGTGCATGTTCTATATTAGTAAGGTGCGATGGGATAATTGTAATATCCAACTGTTAAAACAATGGGTCAAACTTAACTAAACAAATTATAATAAGATTGTATATATGTTTAGAAGCAAGAGTTGGTTATGATCCATATGATGGATTGGAATAAGGAGTTATTCACCCAACTGAAATTTTCGAGAGTTGTATGAGATACAATTGGAAGGAGTTCCTACCTAAATAACCTAGTTTTGTGTAATCCGCCTACGCGGACTTAGAACGAAGTGAAATATGGATCTCGACCCACTAGAAAATCTTCCAACGGGATTTTCCGAATCAAATGATGAGGGTCATTTGTTTTGAATAAAATAGTGGGAGCATGTTTAATTAAAGGCCTAATTAAATATGTCAATGATACTTATATTTTCATTAATCCTTGTGTAGATTACCATGACAACAAACACCTCTAACAACATATTGCGATCAAACCCTGAGAAATAAAAATTGTCTGGGACAAATTTTCTAGATTGGTACCGAGACATGAGGACTGTCCTCAAACATGATAAAGGGAAAGGCAAGGAAGTTGCCAAACCCAAACCCACTAGTGCTGCTTTGAAGCCTAGTGGAAGCATAGAAAAGGAAGGCACCTGCTTCCATTGCGGTAAGACCGCACACTGGAAGAGGAACTGCCCAAAGTACCTGGAAGATAGGAAGAATGGAGTAGAGACTCCAACTTCAGGTATTTTTGTTATTGAAATTAATTTATCTACTTCTGCATCATGGGTATTAGATACTGGATGCGGTTCTCACATTTGTACAAATGTGCATGGACTGAAAAGGAGTAGAGATTTGGCAAAAGGTGAAGTCGACCTACGAGTTGGCAATGGAGCAAAGGTTGCTGCCTTAGCCGTAGGAACTTATGAATTGACTTTACCTAGTGGTTTAATAATTCAGTTAGAGAACTGTTATTATGTACCAGCAATTAGCAGGAATATTATCTCTGTTTCTTGTTTGGACAAGTTCGGTTTTTCATTCATAATAAAGAACAATTGTTGTTCAATTTATTTGAATGATATATTCTATGCTACTGCTCAAATGAACAATGGATTATATGTCCTTGATCTTGAAGTGCCAATTTATAACATTAATACTAAAAGGATGAAACCTAATGAGTTAAATCCAACTTACCTTTGGCATTGTCGATTAGGCCACATAAATGAGAAACGCATTTCCAAACTCCATAAAGATGGACTGTTGGACTCTTTTGATTATGAATCATATGAGACATGCAGATCTTGTTTAATTGGAAAGATGACAAAGTCTCCATTCACAGGAAAAGGTGAAAGAGCTAATGATCTTTTGGCCCTCATACATACTGATGTATGTGGACCACTGAACATACTAGCCAGAGGAGGTTTTCAGTACTTCATCACATTCACTGATGATTTCAGTAGATATGGTTATGTGTATTTAATGAAACACAAATCAGAGTCCTTTGAAAAGTTCAAGGAATTCAAGAATGAAGTACAAAACCAACTGGGTAAGAATATTAAAACTCTTCGATCAGATCGAGGTGGTGAATATTTAAGCCTAGAGTTTGATGACCATCTGAAAGAGTGTGGGATCCTATCCCAACTCACTCCTCCTGGAACACCCCAATGGAATGGTGTGTCTGAGAGAAGAAATCGAACCCTGTTGGACATGGTCCGATCCATGATGAGTCAAGCCGATCTTCCAAACTCCTTTTGGGGACATGCGCTGTTGACCGCAGCTTACACACTTAACCGTGTTCCATCCAAAAAGGTTGATAAGACACCATATGAGATATGGAGTGGTGAGAAACCACATATGTCTTACATGAAGATTTGGGGTTGCGAAGTTTATGTGAAACGACAAATTTCAACTAAGCTTGAGCCCAAATCTGACAAATGCTTATTTGTGGGATATCCTAAAGAAACAAGAGAATATTACTTCTACAATCCTTCTGAGGGCAAAGTGTTTGTCGCTCGAACTGGAGTTTTCCTAGAAAAGGATTTTATTTCCAAAGGAACCAGTGGGAGGAAAGTAGAGCTTGAAGAAATTCAATAATCACAAAGCATCAATACACCTATGGAGGAATTAGAGCAGGAAACACAAATGGTTGTGGAAGAGCAACCTGCTCAAGTAGAACAAGACCAGCGTAGGTCAGACAGGATACGTCACCTACCTGAGAGATATGGATATCTCATAACAGATCAAGGTGACGTATTACTCATGGATCAAGATGAGCCTGTGACCTACCAAGAGGCCATAACTGGTCCCGAGTCTGAGAAGTGGCTAGAGGCCATGAAATTCGAAATAGATTCCATTTACACGAACCAAGTTTGGAACTTGGTAGAGCCTCCTGTAGGAGTTAATCCTATAGGATGCAAGTGGGTCTTCAAAAAGAAGAATGACATGGACGGTAAGCTACATACCTATAAGGCAAAAGACTGGTTGCAAAAGGATATAAACAAATTCATGGTGTTGATTATGATGAAACCTTTTCACCAGTTGCAATGCTTAAATCTGTTCGGATTTTACTTGCTATCGCTGCATATCATGATTATGAATTATGGCAGATGGATGTCAAAACTGCTTTCCTTAATGGGAATCTTCTTGAGGATGTGTACATGACACAGCCTGAAGGATTTGACATACCAGAAGAAGCCCATAAGATATGTAAGCTACAAAGATCAATCTATGGATTGAAGCAAGCTTCCAGAAGCTGGAATCTTCGTTTTGATGAAACGGTAAAACAATATGGATTCATCAAGAACGAAGATGAGCCTTGTGTCTACAAGAAGGTTAGTGGGAGCATGATCGTGTTCCTGGTGTTATATGTAGATGACATATTACTCATTGGAAACGATGACCCTACCCTGTAACAAGTAAAGACTTGGTTGGGGAAATGCTTTTCTATGAAGGACCTAGGTGAAGCAGCCTATATATTAGGAATCAGAATCTATAGAGATAGATCACAAAAACTGCTTGGCCTAAGTCAGAGTACATACATAGACAAAGTGTTGAGACGCTTTAATATGCATGATTCCAAGAAAGGATTCATACCTATGCAACATGGCCTGTGTCTATCAAAAACACAATCCCCTTCAACTAAGGAAGAAAGGGAACGCATGAATAAGATTCCATATGCATCTGCAATAGGATCTATCATGTATGCCATGTTATGTACTCGACCAGATGTCTCGTATGCTTTAAGTACAACGAGTAGGTACCAATCTGATCCTGGTGATGCCCATTGGGTAGCTGTTAAGAATATCCTTCAGTACTTGAGAAGGACTAAGGAATCATTCTTGATATATGGAGGTCAGGAAGAGTTGGCTGTAATTGGTTACACTGATGCTAGCTTCCAGACAGATAAGGATGACTTTAGATCGCAATCTGGTTATGTGTTTTGCTTGAACGGTGGCGCTGTGAGCTGGAAAAGTTCGAAGCAAGATACAGTTGCTGATTCTACAACCGAGGCCGAGTATATTGCTGCCTCAAGTGCAGCAAAGGAAGTTGTTTAGATCAGGAAGTTCATTAGTGAACTTGGCATAATCCCTAGCGTTGTGGATCCCATTGGTCTCTATTGTGATAACAATGGTGCTATCGCACAAGCTAAGGAGCCTAGATCTCACCAACGATCCAAACACATACTTAGGCGTTATCATCTCATTCGAGAGATAATAGATAGAGGAGATGTGAAAATATGTAAAGTACCTACACTTGACAATATAGCTGACCCATTGACAAAGCCTCTTGCGCAGCAGAAGCATGATGGCCATACTAGATCAATGGGCATACGGGGTATGCCTGATTGGCTCTAGTGCTAGTGGGAGATTGTTGGTGTAAGCCCTAGAGGCCAATACTTTTGGTACTTGTATCGAATTATTTATTAATAATAAAAGGCATTTTCTTTATTATGGTTGATTAATAAATTCCCTAGAATAGATAGTCCGTTTAATGTATTAAGTGTGACTTAATCATGAGAACACATTAAACATAAGGGCACTATTCTTAAAGTATCCGTAGTCGAGCTTTAGTGTGAAGTGGGATAACATTAAAGCATTAAGACTATTATGGTTGTAGACTGATGATCACATCTCATGGATCATGGATAAAGAGTTATCAAGTCTTAAACATAGGTATGAATATTAGGAGTAATATTTATACCGGATTGACCCGCTATGAGAATACTATATAGAAAGTTATGTAAAGTGTCATAAGTTATTCTCATGGTGATAATAGTGTATACCACTCTTCGACCTGAAACCACTATGGATCCTAGATATAGAGTCAAGTGCTTTATTGCTGATCCAACGTTGTCTGTAACTGGATAACCATAAAGACAGTTGATGGGTACTCCACAAAGCATGCTGAGGGACATGAGTGTCCTAGATGGAATTTGCCAATCCTGCGTAACAGGATAAATGTCTATGGGCCCAATATTGAACTGGACAAGGGTGACACGGTCTATACTTTGTGTTCAATATAGACATAAGGGCAAAGGGGTAATTATACACATAATTATTATCACAGGAGGTTTTGTCAGATCACATGACATTTTCGTGACTTGGGTAGCAGTGATGTGTTGCTAGATACCGCTCACTGTTTATTATGTTAAATGCGTGATTTAATATAATTTCCAACGCCGCGAAAACCTATAGGGTCACACACAAAGGACGGATTGATGAGAGATAGAGTAACTAAGGAACACCGTAAGGTACGGTGCACTTAAGTGGGAGACGAAATATGGTAAGGTACCAAATACTTAAGTGATTTTGGGCATATTATAAGATATGGGGCAAAATACACTTAAGTGGGTTTTTTAGCTTGAAGCCCACACAAGTGGTTCTATAAATAGAACCCCTTGGGTAGAAGCATTGTCACTCCACTCCACTCAGACAGAAATTTAAGTAGAGACTTGGAATTTTGTTTCCCTCTTTCTCTCACTCAAAGCCTTTATTCATAACAGCTAGCACTGCGATTGAAGGAATCCGTTCGTGTGGACTGAGTAGAGACGTTGTCATCGTTCAACGTTCGTGATCGCCCCGTGGATCTGTATCAAAGGTTTTGATCATTATCAGAGATCTGCACCAAAGGTTTGAATCGCCACAAGAGGTAACGATTCTATCACTGATCATGCCCATTCGTAAGGATCACTAAATGGAGAAATTTTTAAATTCCGTTGCGCCTTGGATGGCTATTCTCCTTCAATATTAGTAAAGGAGTTTATTGTCAATGTGTCTGAAGAATGTGCTGATGGAAAGTCTAGGGAATTCAGAAAAGTATATGTGCAAGGCAAGTGTGTGAACTTCTCTCCCTCAGTAATCAACATGTATTTGGGAAGGCCTGATGTAGCTCAACCCGAGATTGAGGTGACTGACAACAAAATCTGTCAAGTCATCACTGCTAATCAAGTTAGGAAGTGGCCTCTAAAAGGTAAGTTGGTGGCCAGCAAACTAAGTGTCAAGTATGCTATGCTGCACAAAATTGGAGCTGCTAACTGGGTGCCCACCAATCACAAATCTACAGTGGCTGTAATGCTTGGAAAGTTCATATATGATGTTGGAACCAAAGCCAAGTTTGACTATGGAACCTATATTTTTAATCAAACCATGAAACATGCAGGAAGCTTCAGTGTGAAGGGGCCTATAGCCTTTCCTTCCCTCATATGTGGCATTGTGTTGAATCAATTTCCAAACATATTAACAGAGAATGATTTTGTGAAAAGAAGAGAGAGCCCCTTGGCCTTCAATCATAAACTGTTCCTAGGTACGCATATTTCTGACATTGCCATGGCAACAGGAGAGACATCAAGTGCTTGCAATCAACCAGGTAAAGCTGCTGTCATTGCAATACTCAAAGAAACGTGCAAGGAGTTAGAGGCAAGGAAGCTCACTTTGGAAAATTTGATCATCAAGTTGGAGATGACTGAAGGTGATGTGCTTGGTGAAGCTGCTGATGATGCAGAAGGAGCTGCAAGACAAAGTGCAGAGGGAGAAGAGGATGCCAGTCCTGATGATGGCACTGATGATAATGCTGACTCTGAGTCAGATGAATAGAGCATTTTCCGTGTTTCTAAAAATTTGGGTGTAATTTATTTTGTTTTTGGTCTGTATTATTAGGTGTTGCTTTGGCAACATTTTTGACAAAAAGGGGGAGTAACACCTGTACCCCAGGACAACAGATTTATTTGCTTGAACAGATGTTGAAGATCCTCTAATCCAGAGGGTGTGCTGCAGCTTGATGTTCAACTTCTATGTGTGATGAGTATGAGTGTGTTGCTGTTTGCTATCTACTTGTGCGCTGCTGTTTGAAATTTTTATTTAACTTCTATGTGTGCTGAGTGTGTTGTTGTTCTGAGTGTATTAGCTATGTTAATTCATCTGCATGGATGTGTGTTTTCCGCTGCTGTGAACTCTGTTGTGATGCCAAGTTGTTTTAGCCAAAAATTTGCCAAAGGGGGAGTTTGTAGATGTTTGATTGGCTGCATTTTGTGTTAAAACACTAACTGTACTCTGATGTCTTGATTGATGTCATGACATGCTTGAGTAGTATGCTGCAGGTTTAGCTAATACAGGATTTACTGAATGTCAAACTGGATGTTATGACATTCAACCATGACAGCAGATACTGAACTATAGAAGAGTTCAGTCTGTTTTTCTGTTATAGCTCAGTATTGAGTTCAGTCTGTTTTTCAGGAGAGTAACAGACCTGACATATAGCCTATTGTCTGAATGTCAAACTGAATGTTATGACATTCATCCTTGATAGCAGATACTGAATTATAGGCAGGTTGGTTTTTCTGCTACAGTTCAGTATTTATTTTAGTCTGTTTTTCAGAAGAATAACAGACCTGGCATATGGCCTATTGTCTAAATGTCAAACTGAATGTTATGACATTTATCTCTGACAGCTGATACTGAATTATAGACTGGTTGGTCTTTCTGTTACAGTTCAGCATTTAGTACAGTCTGTTTTACAGGAGAATAACAGACCTAGCATATGGCCTATGTTCTGGACGTCAAACTAAATGTTATGACATTCATTCCTGACAGCATATGCTAAAGTGTAGGATAGTTAGTTTTTCTGTTTTAGTATTTTTCTCAGGCTATTTTTCAGGAATCTAACAGCTGAGCTAAAATCCAGGAAACTAACAACTGAGCTACAATTAATGGACCTAACAAATAGCCTATTTGTTAGCACCTAATATGTGGAAATCAGGTTAACCTGCTTAACCTTAATTTTAGGAAATACAAGTACAACGCCCAAGTGCTGCAATATAAAAGGATGGCAATCCTACTTTCAGCAACTCAGAGGTTTTAAGCGTGAAGCATTCATTGTACCATCATACTTCACTGTTGTATTCTTATGTGTGTCTTGTATTAGGTTTTACTTGTGAGCCAAGCAATTATCACCTAGATGATTGCATTGGACTAGGGTGTTCATTGAGTTGTAAGTGTTGTGTCACTCTAAGCTTTTAAGCGTGAGTGTTGTGTATCTTGATTAAAGCTGGTAAGCACAATCAAGAGTTGTTTGAAGTATAACTTCGCCATTAACTTTAAACTAATTAAAGGTTGTAATCACTGTGGTGATTGAGGGGGAGTGAGTAGGAACTCTGGTCTTAGTTTAGATTGAAATTGCATTGGGTAGGTATTAAGTGATAGGATTAAACAATTGGTTTAAGGCCTGAATTAATACTGCTAATAGTGGATTTCCTCCCTGGCTTGGTAGCCCCCAGACGTAGGTGTGTTTGTCATCGAACTGGGTAAACAATTGTCTGTGTTATTTACTGTCCTTTACATTTACCTGCTGTATACGTTCCTGTGTGCGGAGAATCGAATGTCATAACTTCCAGTGTGACATTGATAATCTGTTAACTAGAATTTCAATGAGGACTGAAGTACTCTGGCTTTGGCTCTTATGTGTTTGTTTGTGCTTCTAGTTTTTTGTTTGTAGGCTTTTCCCTTAATATTTATGCACTGTATAGTGCTCTTGGTCTGCAACCTTTCTTTTGATTACTCTGCTACATCTCACGTTTGTTTGAGTTTATCAACTTTTTTGGCTAAAAAGGG
The DNA here is from genome assembly GCF_024323335.1 of Lathyrus oleraceus. NCBI lineage: Eukaryota > Viridiplantae > Streptophyta > Magnoliopsida > Fabales > Fabaceae > Lathyrus > Lathyrus oleraceus. The sequence continues at coordinate 554,596,940 of NC_066583.1, read as the reverse complement.
GGAGTAGTTGTGTTTGATTAGTTCTGTGATTGTTTGTTTGATAGCCCTGCCATGACTCTCGCCCCTTGAGGGGAGTACTTATGGAGGGGGGTATCTCTTTCCACTGGTGGTGATAGGCTAGTTTCGTATGAAATTCCGGTTTTAACAAAGTCGGATAAAATGTCTTGACATCCTGTGTAAAGAGAATTCACTTTTCTCTTAAGCAGGTGATTTGTGTGAGAGTTTATCTCTCTCTGTTGTGAGGCTATGTTCTTTTCTACTGCGCCTTCCTCTGTTGTTTTTGGGTGGTAAAGGATTTTTTTCTTGTGTGGTGGCTTTGTCGCTGTGATCCTTACCCTCTTTCTAATTGGCCTATGCAAAGGTTGTTTTAGCCAAAATTGCCAAAGAGGGAGATTGTTAGGTCTGGTATGAAGTGATTTGCTGCATTTTGGAAAAACAAGTATTCAATTCAGATGTTGGGCAAAGATGTCCTAACATTTTGGTTCAACATTGGAGTATGCCCTATTTTAGTTTCGTGTAAGATTTGTTTCTATTTATGAGATATTTGAAGATACGCTGAAGATTCATTTCACGAGATTCATGAGTCCAGTAGCATGTTTTCTAAAAAGTAAAAGATTGTTTTGCATTGACTCATTTTCGAAGTAAAAATGTCAAAACATTTTAGGAAACATCTGATTTGATTGAAATCAAATAAGTAGAAGATTGTGCAGAGTCCTTAGATCTGTTGTGGATCAAGCCCGAAGCCCATGTTTTTCCACTTCTATTTATAGATCGTTTCTAAACCTAAAAAGGCATCGAAACAACGCTGAATATTGTATGTGTTAGGGTTTAGTTGTCTTTGCTTTGTGTGAGCCATTCAAGTATCTCCTTAATACTTGAATTGAACTTGTTTGATTGAGTTGTAATTGTCAATCCCTCATAAGCTTTTAAGTAAGAGTGGATTGTGTTTTCTGATAAGTTATTGTCAGTGTGGTGTGATCAAAGGGAAGTGATAGGGGTCTCATATCTACGAGAGTCTTAGATAGAAACATTCACGGGTAGAGATTAGGTGAGAAGTTTGTAAAATCTGAGGTTGTTTAAAGCTTCGAACTAATTTTGTGATAGTGGATTTCTTTCCTGGCTTGTTAGCCCCCAGATGCAGGTGACGTTGCACCAAACTGGGTTAACAACTACATGTGTTATTTACTTACGCGTTGTTATTTAAATCATGATATTTTTTATGGTGTGATAATGTGCTGGCCCTGGTGTCGTGACATTGTGTACGACATCCAGGATCTGCTTACCAGAATTTTAGAACATAATTGAATTCCTCATCAACCATAAACTCCAAATCATGGCCATCCATATCAAACTTTCCTACGACCTTTTCACCTTCCTTCTCCCAGTCACCCGAAAACCAAAGAAATTCCAAATACACTCATTGAATCCCACCTCCTCCATATTCAACCAAATGAAAAGCTTCTTCCAAACCTTTTTCCCAACTCTACAACTAACTAAAAGGTGAGAAAGAGTTACATCTTCCTCAAAAAAATATGTGCAAACCTTTTCGTGACTATTATGAATCATTCCTCTCTTCACAAGTTGACCTCTTATTGGGATTATATCCAAAGATGCTCTCCAGAAAAAAGATTTTGATTTTAGACGGAACTTTTTGTTATCCAAACTTGTCTCAATGCTTTCATAACCTCTTTTTCACACTTGTCTTCCTCAGCCACAAACTTAACTTTATATAACTGCTCTTAACAGAGAAGTCACCATCGATACTATTTCTCCGTCGTAAAACATCAGCAAAATCGAGAGTTAACAAAATACCTTTTAAAATTTCCATCAATTTTGCGCTTTCCTCTGCCACTTCATCAATGTCAACACTTGTTACTAAGTTGAAATTCCACTCCCAACTTCCATCGACTCAAGCTCTGACGTCAGCTAATACTACATCTTTGTTCGTACACATCTGAAACAACTCCTGAAAGGAAAATCTCAACGGTATATATCCTAACCACCTATACTTCCAAAACAGGATTATGTTTCGAGCTCCAACTTTGCTTGAAATGTTCTCCACAAACCAATTTTTACTCAACATAAAATTCCTTCCTAATAAATGAATATCTTTCCACCAATTTGAGAATTTTTAGTGCCTCTCGGAACTTCCCTTTCCATGACTTACTGTTGCAAATTAACATATCTCGCTGACAGTATATCCCTCCAAATGGCATCATCTTCTTGCAAAAACCTCCATTTCCATTTATAGAATGAAGTTTCATTGAATGACTCAAAGTTTCTGACACCTAATCATCATTCTTCTTTCAATTTGCAAACATTACTCCACTTTATTCAATTTATTCCCCTATTCTCTTCAGAGTCGTGCCACAAAAATCTTGTATGGATTTGATTTATCTCTTTGATTATCTTCTTTGGAGCTTTATAGAGCAACATGAGATATGTCAGAAGGCTATAAAGAATTGAGTTCAAAATAATATCTCTACCTCTAATTGTGAGACTTCTACATTTCCAAGCCATGAACTTCCAGTTGAAGCTACTTATTAAAGGCTTCCACATTTCACATCTTCTAGGATTACATCCTACCAGAATGCACAAAAACTTGAACGGAACAATATCGATATTACAAGATAAAAAGTGAGATGCAGCCTTCAAAAATGCCTCCTTAATGCTTACTTCACACAACATACTTTTGAAGAAGTTTACTTTTAACCCTGACACCATTTTGAAACCCCTCAAAGTCACCTATATACTTCACATATTCTCCCAACTGTCTCTCATAGAATGATCGTATCATCTGCAAATAGAAGGATCATGTGCTCAATGCAATTATCGTATCCGAAGCCTTCAACTCACCTATACTTATAGCCTTGTTGATTAGGCAAACTAATCCTTCTGCTTCTAAAACAAAGAGAAACAGGGATATAGGATCCCTTGCCCCAATCCACTTTCTACCTTGAAATCATTTGTTGGACTTCCATTAACAAAAACAAACATGCTAGTGTTGAATACACTCACTTTCATCCACTTCAACCACTTCGCCCCACAACCAATGCTCATTAAGTTAAATCTGAGATAATTCTAATTCACACAATCATAGGCTTGTTCAAAGTCGACTTTCAGCAACAAATACTCCTTCATTTCCTTCTTTGCTATATCTAAGATCTCATTAAGCACAAGAACGAGGTCTAACAACTTTCTTCCCAGAACAAAGGGTGTTTAAGATCGGGAAACAACCTTACAAAGAACCCTTTTTATTCTAGCTGCAAACACTTTTGACAGGATTTTGTGAAGACGTCCCATTAGGCATATGGGCCTATAGTCTCCTCATTGTTTAGGATATAGAACCAGTTGGGAGACTACATGCCCATATGAAACTCATTCATAATCTTAACCAAATCAGCTTCCAACAAACTCCAGAATTTTTGAATAAATTTGAAATTTAAACCATCCGACTCGGGGCTTTTAGAACCAGCAATATCCCAAACAACACTCCTAATCTCTTCGAGGGAAAACAGATCTCCAAGCTTCAAACTCTCTTCTAGAGACAACTTTCTAAACAAAGAAACATCCATAACAGGTTTGTGTCTGTCATGCTCAACCTTTCTTTTCACCTTGTCCTTCACACATTTCACATCCTCAATGCTACCATCCCCAACCTTTGGTACAGATAATTGAATTATTGTTTCTTCTCTCCTTCAAAGTCGAATGAAAGAATCTAGTGTTAAGATCCTCATCCTTTAACCATGTTATGCTTGACTTTTGGCGGAGCTTTCCTTCAAGTTAAGGTCTCTCCGAATATCACTATATATATATTCTTCCTTCTAAACCCAACTCCTCCTCAGGCGATGGGTCAAAATTGTATAATAGTTCATCAATCTATTAAACTCTTTCACTATCGATCCAATCCTCAAACCCAGTCAACCAAACACTTCAATAATACAAACTTTGAACTTTTGATGCAATAGTTTGAATTTTTTTAAAGCACATATGCCTGCATTCCCTCCACTTATGACGGGCCTCCACCACAAAATTCTTGAAGTCTTTATTGGATCCCAATTTAGATCATTAGTCTTAATCCAAACTGGCGCATGATCAAGTATGTCTTTGTCGCCAATCTCCTACCTTACTACTTTCCAACCGGCCACCACACTCTCCAAAAACAAGAACCTATCCAACCTACTTCTAACAGTTCCCGCACTATTAGACCAAATAAAAAAATTGCCTAAAGTTGGAATATCACTAAGCTCCATACATTGTGTCCGATATTCATTTATTTATTTTTATTGATAAACACCATATGAAAACGCCCCCACATTGTTGACTCTTCACCATGACAATTCAAACTCGGTGATAAAATATGTTGCCACGTATCCATTTCTTGCGGTTTCTTCAATATTCTAAAATTTCATTCTCAAGATATATTAGTATATTAGTAAAAAACTCTTACTAGTCAAGGCCCATGGGGCTATATATATGTCTTACGATCATCACATATATATCAAACACATACATATAATATAACATATTAGTAAGTGTTATTGAAGTGAGTTATATTTAAGTTTATATATTCATACCACTACTTAAGCCATGGAGAAGAAAGCAGTAGCTGCCTTGTCCTTCCTCTTTCTCGTTCTCTTTGTTGCACGTAAGTAATCATATCTGCTTACTTCAATATTCATAATTACTTTATACCAATTAATAGTATTTGTTGTATTGTTGTCTTGATGCAGAAGAAATAGCGGTGAGTGAGGCAAAAACTTGTGAGAATTTGTCTGGGACATTCAAGGGACCATGCATCCCAGATGGTAACTGCAACAAACATTGCAGGAACAACGAGCACTTACTCAGTGGGAGGTGCAGGGATGATTTTCGCTGCTGGTGCACTCGAAACTGTTAACTCAGTTTTCTCCAACACGCAGGGACATTATATGTATAAATATAAATAAAACTATGATATGAATAAATAAAATAACATGCAGTATTTGTACTGCACCTGTATGTTGTACTGCGTGATTGTGAATTATGTGTGTACTCAATATCGTGCATAACGTCTTTGTTATGCACTTTGTTATATGGAATAAAACACTAGTAATCATAAGTTCCTTTACTTTCTTTTTGTCTGTTTTGTTATTATTATTTGTGTCTATAATTTCAGCCTTTTACTTTATGCTCCTCGATCATTATTATAATTTTTGAAAAAAATATTTTTTAAATAATTAATTTTTAAAAATTATATAAAAAATATTAAGTTATATTTAATTAAAAAATTATATTTAGTGAAAAAGTTCACACAACTACATTAAATATTTTTATATCTCAATGAAAAACGTAATTAAAAAAAATATAGTATTGAGAAAAAACTAATATCCAATAACCTAAAGAGAAAAAAAAAGTGAAAACAAATAAGAACTCCAAATACATAATTTTTCAAGAGATGGGCTTTTACTCGATCAGTTAAACAAGTTATTTAGGACATGTTTGAAATGTATTTTAAAAACTCTTTTTTAGTTTTTGAAAATTTAAAATTTAAAAACTTATTTGAATATAATGTTTTTCAAAAGTGTTTTTAAAAACTCTTTTCTATTTTTCAGTTTTTAAAAGCAAAAAAGTGAAACAGTTTAGTTGTGTTTTGCTTTTTACTTTTTAGTTTTTAGTATTATAAAACTTAAAGAAAAAACATAAAAAATTATAATTTTTATTAATAGCATTAATGTAATTTTAATAATTTTTATATTTTAAAAATAAAATAGAAAAATGTATTTGAAAGAGTATGGGCCTGTTTGAAACACTTTTCAATTTTAGTTCTTAAAATTTGTTTTTCAAATCTATTTTAAAAAACTATTTTTAAGAAGAAAATTAACAAAAATTTTGTTTGATAAAGTAATTTTTAAAAACTGTTTTAAAAATATGAAAATGAAAAAACTTGTTTGATAATCTAATCTTTTAAATCACATTAACGTTATAAATGAAAATTATAAATTTTTTATGTTTTTTCTTCAAGTTTTATAATACTAAAAACTAAAAAGTGAGAAGCAAAACACAACTAAACTGTTTCACTTTTTTACTTTTAAAAACTGAAAAATAGAAAAGAGTTTTTAAAAACACTTTTGCAAAACATTATATTCAAACAAGTTTTTAAATTTTAAATTTTCAAAAACTAAAAAAGAGTTTTTAAGATTCATTTCAAACAGGCCCTATGTTATTTCTTTTATTTATGCTCTTTTTATGTATAAGTAACCTTTTCAAAATGTTTATTCATTTTACTTAATTTTTTTTGTGTTTCTTAATTATTTTTTCTATATAATTTTTTTTCTATTAAACGTGGAATCCCGTTTTTTATTTGTTTTTTCTTATTATTATTACAAACAAGTGTTATGTGATTTGTAAAATTAAAAATTGATTTAACCCAATTATTTGTATTCGACCAAATATCAGTTAATTTTCTTAAGTTTGTAATATTTTATACAATAAAATAGATTTTAAAAGTAAAGGACAAAATATGCATTTTTATTCTCTTCTTAAAATACTATTAAAAGATTATATTATTAAACAAGTTTTTTCATTTTCATATTTTCAAAACAGTTTTTAAAAATTAGTTTATCAAACAAATTTTTTGTTAATTTTCTTCTTAAAAATAGTTTTTTAAAATAGATTTTAAAAATAAATTTTAAAAATTAAAATTGAAAAGTATTTCAAACAGGCCCTTAATGTTTACTTTGATAGTTGATTTTTTTTAATAATTGTTACTTCTTGATCACTTTGTGAAGCTCATTTTAGCTTATGCGTTTTTTCCTGAAGACAGGCATTTCTTTTTGTGCCCTTTTCTTCGGAGCTGATAAACCTTGGAATAGAATTAGAAAATGATGTTTTTTATACCACTTCTTCCGGTCTCAATAAAAAGTGTGCATTTTTTTTTTATATTCTGACCTCAGAGGAAGGGTTTTTGAAGGAACATTTATTTTCTTTTGGGAAGAGTTTGGGCTATGAGAATGGAGTCGATCCCTTTGAAATGTCGTCTACTGGAAAAAAAAGATGTTTATTAACATGCGGTAGTTGTAGAAGTAGCTAATGCTCAAGAGTTGATGAGAAGGATAGTGAATCTGTCTTTTAATTTTTCTTTGTAGTTCATTTTCTATAGTATTCGTTCTGGTTGTATTATTCAATTTGTCTTGTAGATAAGAAGGGGTTGGTAATTTGTGACTTATTTAAGAGAAAGATAACTCAAGCAACTAAAAATACATCTTCATCTCCCTCTTCGAACTCCACTTGTACTCGACTGAGACAATGAGGGGGGCAACCAAGGAGGCGGATAATGTTGGGAAAACACAGTTGGATCTGTTGGGAGATTTTTTTACTAGGGAGCATTGAACATTGTGGGACTTCTTCTTTTTAGAGCAACATCTTTGTGAGAGACATATCACATATTCACCCAAAACTTTAAGGTGATATGTGGGTGAATTCTCTCACTTATAAATGTCCAAGTCTCCATATTTCCAATCAATGTGAGATTATGATACATACTACTCACATTTGATACATTCTCAACAAGATCAAGTTATATAAGATAATAGGTTGTACCAGGGGCGTCCATCTTCAGAAATCTAGAGTAAAAGTCACATGACTGATCCAAGTCTTATGCTAGTGAAACAGTCAAGGGAGATTGTGACAAGGGTCCAACTCATGAAAAAATTTGCAAAATATTCTAAGTCCTCGTGGCCCATCTCTGAGAAAGCTACTCATGAGAAATCCTTCACTTCCTGAGTGTGTTTTTTTTCCTGGAAATCCCGCACGACCAAGGAAGTCCAATCTTGCCTACCATAAGAAGATCATGCCTACATTAGGAATCTATTTGATACACCTAAGTTAGTGTGTCATTGGTGTCTATAGGATCTACTGATTGGGGTGAAGTATTGCCACCCGCCAATCTGGAGAAGGAGAATGAGTTTCTTAAAGGTTAGTACAACATTGTCTTTTATGACCTAAATTAACTCTAGGAACAACTCACTGGTCTTCAAAAGGATATAGGGGAACATGGTGTTCCTTCCGAACTTGCTGCAAAGGTCACCATCCTAGAAAGGTCAATGGCAAAGAAGGAGAAAACCCTAAGGGAGGTCCAAGTTTATTTGGCTAAAGTTGACACAAAATTGGAAGAAGCTCAAGAAACACTTGACTTCTTCTTTTTCCAAGGTCATAGAGAGTGAGGCTCCCCCTTAAAAATAGAAAGATGACTTTTCTACGAAGGTGAAAGCTTATGAGGATCATCTGGCATAGTTGAAGAAGGAATTTAAAGACTCTTTCAATGCTATACTCAGTGTTATGCATGATATTTTTCGTAATACTTTAAACCAAGTGGAGTTGTTCCGTCCTAGTGTAGAAATTCCTCGAGAATCGTTAAACTCGGAAAGAAGTGGTGGAAAGGGAGCTTGTAGTGAGGAGGAATGAGCTTTATTGCCCTGTTTATTGATAAATTCTCATTTGTTGCTAGTTTCGTAATAACATTCGCTTGGATATTTCATTATTCCAAATTTATAGTTGAATAATTCTTTCCCTTTATTGTTTTTTATTTTTCGCTTCCTTTAATGGATAATTCCACTCCCTTCCGCGTGCTCTAATTGACTTTTTTTCATTGCTTAGCTTTGCATGACTTTATTTCGTTCTGTAATATTTCATGATTTTATTTCATCATATACGCTTTCATGATTTTATTTCATCATACAATCTTTCATGATTTTATTTCATCATATATTCTTCTTGTATAGTTTTATTTCATCATATTTGCGGCATTAATGAGTTAGGCATCCACTTTTCTTTGACGTCTCTAGGGACCGTTCCCGGTAAAAGGTAGGTTCCCCTTCCCTGCCCTTAGGTGACAACTTGGTTTGAGGAGAACATATTCATGGCTCCACTGCCTACACTCTAGAGTGGTTAGCTACCAAGAGGGGGGTGCTAATTGCACATTTGTTCGCCCTGTTCATCATATATCTCGTTCTTCGATTAAGAAAGACAATTATGTAATTCAACAAAGTTTATTGCATTACTTATATAAAAATTATTACATTAGATGACAACTCCAATTTGCGTTCGTAAAACCTGGGGAAGATTTAATTAAAAAAACCGTTTAAGTTTGGTAACATTCCACGTTTTTGGGATTGATTCTCTGGGCAAGGTCTCCATAGTGTCATGTCATTTTCCAGTGCTAGCCTTAATCCTCTATGGTCCTTCCTAATTGGTTAGAAGTTTCCTGTCACCAATATTTTTCCTTTTTAATATTGGCACATCTTAACCCCAGGTCGCAAAGTTGGAACTCTTGAGGTCAGATCGCTTGTTATACGTGATTGTAATTGTCTATTTCACAACTGCACTCATGAGGGAGGCATAAGCTCTACTTTATTCCAATAATCTTTTACCTGATAGCTTGTGTGTTATCTTCCTACGATAAGGGGTATGTCATTCTTTAACTCAATTATCTTATCTTGACGGGGTTGACAACTTCAATTCTGTCAGTGAGTCAGAAGGGTATCTAACCCGTTGTTGAAATATGTGTTGTCCTATAATCCTAAAGAACGTTCCGAAGCTCTTGGTCCTACTTTCCCTTAGCTGCTTCAAGCCTTTTCTTTAACCCTATTAATGTAACTAGTTCACTACTTTTGTTTTCTTGTTCATTTGAGGATAATCAACTTAGGTGAAATGTTGCTTGACATTCATATCTTCTAATAGCTTCCTAAAATTCTTATATGTGAATTTTGTTCCATTTTCCTTATGATATATTGATGTATTAAATATATAGACAAAACATTTTTCTTAAAGAACTCAAGTTTGTTGGTTGCAGCTTTTTACTAATGCTTCTGCCTTGACACACTTTGTAAAGTAATTCACCATTACAATCAGGAGTTTCACCTAATTTATGGCCAGAGCAAAAGGACCTAGAATATCTATGACCCACATTGTGGATCTATGTGCTAACAAATATGATTAAGAAGTGAACCAAGAAGATAAAGCTCATTGATAGCAATATTCAAGAAGTATCTACTTAGCTTTGATGATGTATGGTTTTGATGATGACAACACTTGAAGTCAAACAATTGCTAAAGTTAGCTCAAGAGGTCAAAGATGAACAATATGGTCGGTCATGACCAAGTTATCCTACTAAATCAAGATAAAGATCCACTACTACAAATGGTACATTTCATGACAAAACTTTCACCTCACATAACCAAAAACCGAGGGAAAATGCCAAGGCGCCATGTTTTATTTTTTAAAATAAATATCACATATTCATCGATTTATATATATAATCGAGGGGGAAAATAATTCAGGACATGCTTTGAGTTCCAGCAACAAAAATTTATGTTTTTATTTCTTTAAAAGTAGTGCATTTCTTTTCTTTTTTAATTTTGAAAATTTTAATTAATGAACTATATCTTTGGTTATATTTTAACGGTCAGGGAATTAGATTATCATATTTTATTATAAAAGCATTTGTTAATCAGATTTTACCCTAAACCTAACTTATATGTAGCCTCTCTAAAGTCTTACGCATCGTTCTTTGGGATGGATTGCAAGACAGAAAAAATCTTCAATGTTCCCCAATATTGAACAAAACCTTTTTTCTGCCCTTGCAATCTATCTCACATAATGACATTGATGTTTTGTCGTATTTTTGTAATAACCTTCCTACATTGTCAATCAAAGAAAATATTGAGAAACTTATTACTTTCGTCGGTTGACAACAGTTAGAAATTTATTTCTAAACACAAACATTCATTTCTCTTTCATGTTATCTTTCATATGAAACCATTTTTCATGAAAACATTTGCTCAAGATAATGAAATCTCTCTATGATGGATTGTAAGTACAGAAAAAAAATTCTCTTAGTCGAAACAGATAACTTCCCATAAATTTGAAAATATATGTTGTTCTTCAAGAATCCATTGTAAATATATTATTTTGTGTAAATAATGTAAATATATTTTTAAAAAAAGTTTTTTACCTTCGATTTTTAACAGAAAGCGGGAGTTATGTGTCCCTTGGAGTGGAACATATTTTATTGTATTTTTTATCTAAAAGGAAACATATTTTACCTCAGTTTTGAGGAATAACCAAGGAAAAATATAAGTGTGTTTATTCAGTTTCTTCATCGTCCTTAAACAATTCTTTAACTTCCATTTCATGAATATCAACACTTAAGACACTGTCATTAGTGGTCCTCGTGAAACCTAAAACCCTCATTATAAAATCATTCTAAATATTAAAAATTGATAATGAAACAGTTGACATGAAAACTTTGAAATTTAAAAAGGTGTTTATTTTGTTTGGGAAAAGTTCTCAAGGATGAATTGCAATAGCATAATATTTTTTGGGTTCAAGGTTTGTGTTCTTAAATAATCATATAACTGAATATTTATTTTATTTATCTAACCTTTTTTTTATATCAAACATTTGATCTTCCTCAAGATAAATGAAACGAAGATCCTCCAACATTTGCTCTTCTCCGAGATATCTAACATTTGTTCTTCACCGACAAAGATGACGATGAATTGGATTCAACATTTTATTCTCCAGCATTTATTCTTAATATTCTATGTAAATAATGTAATATTTTATGTAAAAAATCTAGTTTTTTTAAATAAATTAATTTATTAATATTTATTTTATCATTATCTCCCGTTAGTTATGTGAGAAAGAGTCACGCCATGTCTCCCTGAGAAATAGGTAGTCAATAGTCCCCTAATCATGGGGGAGTGGTTGTTGCCCCTAAGGGTTTCCTAAACCCTAGGCCCATAAAGCCTATATAAATACAGCTTCCCTAACGGGAGAAGGAGAGAGGTTTTAACTCACACACATAACACCTTACGTACTCTTACTCTAAAGCATTACACATATAGACAGAGTTTTTCACCTCGCGAGCAGGTCCTCTAAGCCACCATAAATACCACTATACATGACTTCTCGCCACCTTGGACAAGCCATAACCACCATACATCGTAATATACCTACTAAGACCTTTGAGTTCCCCTGAGCTTGCAGGGGTAACATGCACACCTGTACTTTATGACCAATATAGTGGCTCCCGCCATGGGGACTCTGTAAAACTAATATGGGCCACACCTTATTCATCATAATCACCACACTCATTGTCACCTCCCACTCCTAACCCTAGCTTATACCATTCATGTTTAACAGAAGGGTTGCATCCCCACGCTAGATGATACTAGTGGTATTGGTGATCCCAATGTCCTAGAGGAGATGCGCGCTGCTATGGAAGAACTACGTTGACAGATTAGACACTTGAGGATAATGTCCACAATATTAGACAACGATGACAAGAATCCAATCCCTCAGAGGAGATGGAAGTGTTGGATCCCTAGACACTCTCGGATAAGATATGGGACACACTTGTCCCTGAAGAATTCAAACCCTCCTTTCTGGCCATGTTTGATGGGCGTAACATGTCTCCTTCATCAACACACAAATGATAATCATTGGGGTATCTGACTCCCTGAAGCACAAACTATTGTCTTTCACCTTTAGGGACGCTAACCATTGATGGTATATGGGTCTACGTAGTGCCTCCATTGCCACCTATCAGGAGCTGGTAAAGAAATTTGTGCACTAATTCACCGCCAACCATCATGGGAAGATGTTCACCACCAGCTTGTTTAATACACGACATGGTCCATCAGAGTCGTTAAAGGACTATATTGGCCGATTTAAAGAAGCCAATATCAGGGTCGTTCCCTCAAGCCAAGAAATATGTGTGGGGGAATTCCAAAATAGACTTAAGGTAGGACACTTCGACGAGTCTCTCGCCCAGAAACCAACACTTTATTGGCAGAAGTGGTCACCAAAGCATAATGCTACATAAAGGGCGGGGAGAGAAACACCAAGAAGAAGGCACGAGAGGTCAAGGAACGTCTTCCCAAATGCGAAGGTTCACACCATCAGAGGAAGAATAATTATACCTCTCCCATAAAAGACAAAATTGAGTTCAAGATAATCAGCAAGATGGAGAAGAGCTTCACGCCTCTTAGCACTTATTATAAACAGATCTGGTGTGAGGTTCTTCACCTGCACAACATTCCCACGCCTCTAAGTCTGAAGGAGGATGTAATAGGTCCTAAACCATGACGATGGTACAAATTACATTAAGTCAAGGGAAACCTCACAAAGGATTGTTACCAATTCAAGAAATAAATCAAGAGGTTGATCTAGAAGGAGCACTTCAAGAAATATGTGAAGGGTGACTCTTCCCATAGTTCAGACAAGTCCAGCTTGCGATGGCAAGATTACATGGGAAGCCCCGGGCCCAACAAATAAGATAAGAAATTGCAATGAATGGGAAGTAAAGTTGTGTGCCACACGCTTAAAACCATAACAAGAGGATTCCCCAGGGGCGGTGAGACCATCTCTTCCTGTAGAAGGTGCGCTCGCCAAATTCTCAATATAGAAGATCTCCCCAATGCTGAAGGCGGGGAAAGGAGCAAGCAACCACGATCACCTTAGGCAATTGACCACTAAGATAGATAATGTTGTCACTCATAACAAGATGTTGGAGACCCAAATATCCCAAGTGGCACAACAATAATCCGCTTCTTTTATCCCTCCCAAATCATTACCGAGGCAGCCCAAACAAAATCCTAAGGGACATTTGAATGCAGTGACAACCCGTAGTGGTAAGGAAGTGGGTAGTTCTAGTTATGAAGAGATAGATGTTGAAGTTAGTGTGCCAACACCACCCTAAAAGGAGGTTGTTGAAGAGTTTGAAAAGGAAGCAACATATGTTTCTCCTCCTCCCTACAAACCTATTGTACTTTTATCATTATGCATATCAGTGAAGATTGTTAAATCCCTATGATTTTAAGAAGGCCCTTCTTAGTTACAGTAGAGGCCATCATAAATGTCAAGAAAGGGAAATTGACCTTTGAGGTAGGAGATGAGAAGATTAAATTCATTTTAGCAAGTTGTTGAAGAACCCTTATTTAAGGGACTCTTGTTACTTTGTTAATTTGTTAAGCAGTTGTGTTCAAGAAATTCCACCAGAATATCTTTCGATCGCTAAGTCGGAAGAGAGGTTACCTGATGATATTAAGGTTGAGAAAATTGATACCCAAGATAAGGGTTTTAAGGGAGCCTTTAGGGATAATTATATCCCCACTAACCAAGAAAATGATGTGTCTTTTATGGAAGATTGTAATTCCAAGGACAATAAGGCTCGTATACTGTAACACCCTTCTAAATTACCTCAAATATTTAATTAAAATAGCAACATATATCAATCAGAGTAAATATGCAATTAAGGGTGTCCCACAAACACTTCACACCATAATAACTGTCATGCTCTTTATTTAATTAAAATAACAATTTTTGCATAATTCGCAGCGGGTAGAAATCAAATCAATCATTTCAAAACATGTAGCATATTACATGTAACTGGTTCGCAACCAACAATAAAACATTTAAAACATCCCATCCCGATGTTACATCTACCAGAGCATGACCCACTAAGGAACTACACTAGACTCCAAGCACTAGCTCCTACTCAATCACTGCTCGTTACCTGAAAAATAGTTGTAAGGGTGAGTTCCTCAATTCATACTCAACACCAACACAAAACACACGTATAATATTGGAATACATCCATTCATATTATACGCCATACATATATTATGCAATGAGACTCCATGCATGCGGTACCGACTATTCGTGAACATATAGTTCAACTTCACCGACCAAATCCAGGTACGGCTACCAAGCTCACTAGTCTCACTCATTTGAGACCTAGTGACTCACATCACTAATTCCTCACCATGGGAATTAGCTACCACCCCAAGGGCCATGCTATGCACGCTAATTCACCTAGCATGCAAACATCAACAACAGTCCAAAATGACTAACATCACTAATTCCTCACCATGGGAATTAGCTACCACCATAAAGGCCACAATATGCATGCTAATTCACCTAGCAATGCAACATCATCAACAATAATCCACAATGGACATATGCTCACACTCTAAGCCATAAAATAGTCCATTCACAAACACATGCATAATATATACACTCATAGCATTATGCATACCATCATACATCATCAACACATTCATCAAAACATCATATCGTGTCAAATAATTAATCACAGTATTAGCACACTCTACTAATACCTATACTGCTCAAAACAGCGGAAATAATCCCTACTATATCACACACCGATATAGGTCACCCATCACATATACACATAACATTTAAAATATCCATTTTTCCACTTTTTGACAGTGTTAACCGGTTAACGCCCTGGGTTAACCGGTTAACGCAACACAGAACACACTTTCTGGCAAAACGCAACAGTGTTAACCGGTTAACGCCCTGGGTTAACCGGTTAACGCAGACAAAACAGCAGTTTTTCACAATTTATAACAGTGTTAACCGGTTAACACCCTGGGTTAACCGGTTAACGCAAGACAGAAAGCTGTTCCTGCGCTAACACAAAGCAGAATGCAGAATTCTCCGCATTTTCCGCCGTTGGAGGACTTCCGGACCTCCGATTCCAATTCCGTAAAAAGCTACACGTCCAGCAATTTACGACACACACCATTATCGATTCAATTACAGTTTTCACACAACTTATTCATCACAATTTCTCAGCATTCCAAATCCCAATTAGGGTCAATTCAACGGTTTATCACTACCCATTACATGCTAACCCATAATACCCATTAAACGACGATAAACCCCCTTACCTGATTAATCCGGCAATTCTTTGAGCTCCAAGTTTTTCTCTTCTCCAACCTTTGCCCTTGCTCTTCCTCTTTGCCCTTTCTCCACTTTCCACTTTTCAGCCGCTTCTCTGTTTCACGTAAAAACTCTTTTTACCAAAAATGGGATTCTTTTTCCTTATTTCACACTTATATATTTTCCAATAATTATTATTCCAAAATAATAATAATAATAATCCAATAAATTCCAATTATTTAATTAAATTAATAAATATAATATTAATTTAAATCAAATAATTATCTTATTTTTATTGGGGTGTTACAACTCTCCCCCACTAAAAGAGTTTTCGTCCTCGAAAACATACCTCAAGCGAATAATTCAGGATAAGATTCCTTCATCTGACTCTCAAGTTCCCAAGTCACATTGCCACCTGCTGGTCCTCCCCAAGCTACCTTCACCAAGGCAATCTCTTTACCCCGCAACTGCTTCAACTCTCGATCCTCGATCCTCATAGGTGATGTTTCAACAGTCAGGTTATCTCTCACCTGTACATCATCTACTTGGACTACATGCGACGGATCATGAATGTACCTCCTCAACTGAGACACATGAAAAACCTCATGCAAATTCGCAAGTGACGGCGGTAAAGCGATACGATAAGCTACTTCCCCTATCCTCTCCAAAATCTGATAAGGACCAATAAATCGAGGTGTCAACTTCTTTGACTTCAAAGCTCGACCAACCCCAGTTATCGGAGTAACACAAAGAAACACATGATCTCCCTCTTGAAACTCAAGTGACTTCCTCCTTTATCGTGATAACTCTTCTGACGACTCTGAGCAATTCTCATCTTCTCCTGAATCATCTTAATCTTTTCCGTAGTTTGTTGAACAATCTCCGGTCCAACCACAGCACTCTCACCGGACTCATACCAACATAGAGGCGTCCGACATCTTCTACCATACAAAGCTTCAAACGGTGCCATACCAATGCTCGAATGAAAACTATTGTTGTAGGTAAACTCAATCAAAGGCAAATAACAATCCCAAGCACCTCCCTTTTCCAAAACACAAGCTCTCAAAAGATCCTCTAATGACTGAATCGTCCTCTCAGTCTGACCATCAGTCTGCGGATGATATGCAGAACTCAATCTCAGCTTAGTTCCCAAAGCCCTCTGCAAACCTTCCCAGAACTTCGATGTAAATCTAGGATCTCTGTCCGAAACAATACTCGACGGAATACCATGCAAACTTACAATCTTCTCAATATACAACTCAGCTAATCTCTCTAACGGATAATCCATTCTGATCGGAATGAAATGAGCCGATTTCGTCAATCTGTCGACAATTACCCAAATAGCTTCAAAATTCTTAATCGTCCTCGGTAAACCAGAAACAAAATCCATACTGATACTATCCCACTTCCACTCTGGAATAGCCAACGGTTGCATTAGTCCAGACGGCTTCTGATGCTCAATCTTTGACTTCTGACAAGTCAAACAAGAATAAACAAAACTCGCAATTTCTCTTTTCATTCCCGGCCACCAAAATAACTTTTTCAAATCATGATACATCTTCGTAGCCCCAGGATGAATACTCAGGCCACTACGATGTCCTTCCTCAAGAATACTCTTCTTAAGTTCGGTAACATCCGGAATACACACCCGATTACCAAATTTCAAAACACCACTCTCATCGACTCTAAATTCACCACCTTGACCTTGATTCACTAAAGTCAACTTATCAACCAAAAGCACATCGGATTTCTGACCCTCTCTAATCTCATCCAGAATACCACTCGTTAACTTCAACATTCCCAATTTAACACTATTGTGAGTACTTTCACACACCAAACTCAAGTCTCTAAACTGCTCAATTAAATCCAATTCTTTAACCATTAACATAGACATATGCAATGATTTCCGACTCAATGCATCAGCCACTACGTTTGCTTTACCCGGATGGTAATTCAAACCAAAGTCATAATCCTTCAGAAACTCTAACCATCTCCTCTGTCTCATATTCAGCTCTTTCTGATCAAACAAATACTTTAAACTCTTATGGTCACTGAAAACCTCAAATCTCGACCCGTACAAGTAATGCCTCCATAACTTCAGAACAAATACCACAGCTGCCAACTCTAAATCGTGCGTCGGATAGTTCCTCTCATGAACCCTCAGCTGTCTCGAAGCATAAGCTATAACCTGCTTATTCTGCATCAACACACCACCCAAACCCAACAATGAAGCATCACAGTAAACCTCAAATGATTCCGACGAACTCGGTAATATCAGAATAGGAGCAGTAGTTAGCCTTCTCTTTAACTCTTGGAAACCTTCTTCACACTTTGAGTCCCAAACAAACGCTTGCCCCTTTCTAGTCAACATCGTCAACGGTAACGCCAACTTAGAAAATCCCTCAATAAACTTCCTATAATAACCAGCCAAACCAAGGAAACTTCGAATCTCAGCAACAGACTTCGGAGCTTCCCACTTAGATACCGCTTCTATCTTAGAAGGATCAACAGCAACACCACCTCTTGAAATCACATGACCAAGAAAACTAACCTCTTCTAACCAAAATTCACATTTCGACAGTTTAGCAAATAACTTCTTTTCTCGTAGAACTCCTAAAACCACTCTCAAATGCTCAGCATGCTCTTCTTCAGATTTCGAATACACCAAAATGTCATCAATAAACACCACAACAAACTTGTCTAGGTACGGATGGAAAATCCTATTCATATACTCCATAAATACTCCAGGCGCATTAGTCACACCAAAAGGCATTACAGAATACTCATAATGTCCATACCTTGTTCTGAAAGCAGTCTTCTGGATATCCTCAGTTTTCACACGTATCTGATGATAACCCGATCTCAAATCTATTTTGCTGAACACACTCGCACCAACCAACTGATCCATCAAATCATCAATCCTCGGCAAAGGATACCGATTCTTGATCGTCACTTTGTTCAGTTGCCTGTAGTCCACACACAACCTCATAGTACCTTCTTTCTTCTTAACCAACAACGCTGGTGCACCCCACGGTGACACACTCGGACGAATAAATTTCTTATCCAACAGATCTTCCAACTGACTCTTCAATTCAGTTAACTCAACAGCAGACATACGGTACGGAGCCATCGATATCGGTCTAGTACCAGGTACCAAATCAATCGAGAACTCAACTTCACGCTCTGGCGGTAATTCATTCACTTCTTCTGGAAACACATCAGGAAAATCACACACCACGGCTAGATCGCAAATCGCCAGTTTATCTTTAGCCTCCAAAGTCGCTAACAGCATAAACAACTCTGCCCCATCTGCTACTGCCTCATTCACCTGCCTTGCTGATAGAAACAAATCCTTTCCTTCTTCAATCTCAAGAAAGATCACAGTCTTATCAAAACAGTTGATATAAACTCGGTTACACACCAACCAGTTCATACCCAGAATAACATCAATCTGCACTAGTGGAAGACACACTAGGTCCATCCCAAAGTCTCTACCAAAAATACTCAAAGGACAATTCAAACAAACTGAAGTAGTAGTCACTGAACCCTTCGCAGGAGTATCAATCACCATACTACCCAACATCTCAGATATCTCTAATTTAAGTTTCACAGCACAATCCAAAGATATAAAGGAATGAGTCGCACCTGTGTCAATAATAGCTACAAGAGGAAAGCCATTAATATAACACGTACCTCGGATCAAACGATCATCTGCAGAAGTCTCAGAACCCGATAAAGCAAAGACCTTTCCTCCCGACTGATTCTCTTTCTTCGGCTTAGGACATTGTGGACTGATATGACCCACCTCTCCACAGTTGAAACACGTCACAGTCTTCAACCGGCACTCTGCAGCCAAATGACCACCTTTGCCACACTTGAAACACTTCTTCTCAACACTAGCACACTCATGGAAACGATGTCCAGCCTGACCACATCTGTAACACTTAGCAGGGGCACTGGAGTCTCCCCCACTAGGCCTCTTCATCCCACTCTGCCTCTGGAAACCCTTGCCAGCTGCATATGGTTTCCCACGATCATTCTGATTCTTGCCTTTCCTATCAACCCTCTGCTGATAACTCTCCGCTCTGGCCTTGGTATCCTGTTCAAAAATCCTACAACAGTCAACCAGATCAGAAAACACTCTAATCCGCTGATACCCAATAGCCTGCTTGATCTCAGGACGCAACCCGTTCTCAAACTTCACACATTTCGAAAGTTCCCCAGTAGCCTCATCATAGGGAGTGTAATACTTTGACAGCTCTGTGAACTTAGCAGCATACTCAGTAACAGACTTGTTACCCTGCTTCAATTCTAAGAACTCTATCTCTTTCTTTCCTCTGACATCTTCTGGAAAGTACTTCCTCAAGAATCTCTCTCTGAACACAGCCCAAGTGATCTCAGTATTCCCAGCAGATTCCAACTCAGTGCGGGTAGCAACCCACCAATCATCAGCTTCCTCTGACAGCATATGCGTACCGAACCTGACCTTCTGGTTATCGGCACACTCAGTCACTCGGAAGATTCTCTCGATCTCCTTCAACCACTTCTGAGCGCCATCTGGATCGTATGCTCCCTTGAACATTGGAGGATTGTTCTTCTGGAACTCACTCAGTTGACGAGCAGCTCCCATTCCCACAACATTCGGATTCCCTCCAAGTACTCCAGCTAGCATACCCAGAGCCTCAGCAATCGCAGCATCGTCTCTACCTCTTCCAGCCATCTCTATTCTGAAAACCCAACAAGCTAAGACAATAAGTACTGATAGGGTTACACAACACCTATCCCGTACAGGGGAAACAGAATAATTACGACTCGACTCGACCGACTATGCTCTGATACCACTAATGTAACACCCTTCTAAATTACCCCAAATATTTAATTAAAATAGCAACATATATCAATCAGAGTAAATATGCAATTAAGGGTGTCACACAAACACTTCACACCATAATAACTGTCATGCTCTTTATTTAATTAAAATAACAATTTTTGCATAATTCGCAGCGGGTAGAAATCAAATCAATCATTTCAAAACATGTAGCATATTACATGTAACTGGTTCGCAACCAACAATAAAACATTTAAAACATCCCATCCCGATGTTACATCTACCAGAGCATGACCCACTAAGGAACTACACTAGACTCCAAGCACTAGCTCCTACTCAATCACTGCTCGTTACCTGAAAAATAGTTGTAAGGGTGAGTTCCTCAATTCATACTCAACACCAACACAAAACACACGTATAATATTGGAATACATCCATTCATATTATACGCCATACATATATTATGCAATGAGACTCCATGCATGCGGTACCGACTATTCGTGAACATATAGTTCAACTTCACCGACCAAATCCAGGTACGGCTACCAAGCTCACTAGTCTCACTCATTTGAGACCTAGTGACTCACATCACTAATTCCTCACCATGGGAATTAGCTACCACCCCAAGGGTCATGCTATGCACGCTAATTCACCTAGCATGCAAACATCAACAACAGTCCAAAATGACTAACATCACTAATTCCTCACCATGGGAATTAGCTACCACCATAAAGGCCACAATATGCATGCTAATTCACCTAGCAATGCAACATCATCAACAATAATCCACAATGGACATATGCTCACACTCTAAGCCATAAAATAGTCCATTCACAAACACATGCATAATATATACACTCATAGCATTATGCATACCATCATACATCATCAACACATTCATCAAAACATCATATCGTGTCAAATAATTAATCACAGTATTAGCACACTCTACTAATACCTATACTGCTCAAAACAGCGGAAATAATCCCTACTATATCACACACCGATATAGGCCACCCATCACATATACACATAACATTTAAAATATCCATTTTTCCACTTTTTGACAGTGTTAACCGGTTAACGCCCTGGGTTAACCGGTTAACGCAACACAGAACACACTTTCTGGCAAAACGCAACAGTGTTAACCGGTTAACGCCCTGGGTTAACCGGTTAACGCAGACAAAACAGCAGTTTTTCACAATTTATAACAGTGTTAACCGGTTAACACCCTGGGTTAACCGGTTAACGCAAGACAGAAAGCTGTTCCTGCGCTAACACAAAGCAGAATGCAGAATTCTCCGCATTTTCCGCCGTTGGAGGACTTCCGGACCTCCGATTCCAATTCCGTAAAAAGCTACACGTCCAGCAATTTACGACACACACCATTATCGATTCAATTACAGTTTTCACACAACTTATTCATCATAATTTCTCAGCATTCCAAATCCCAATTAGGGTCAATTCAACGGTTTATCACTACCCATTACATGCTAACCCATAATACCCATTAAACGACGATAAACCCCCCTTACCTGATTAATCCGGCAATTCTTTGAGCTCCAAGTTTTTCTCTTCTCCAACCTTTGCCCTTGCTCTTCCTCTTTGCCCTTTCTCCACTTTCCACTTTTCAGCCGCTTCTCTGTTTCACGTAAAAACTCTTTTTACCAAAAATGGGATTCTTTTTCCTTATTTCACACTTATATATTTTCCAATAATTATTATTCCAAAATAATAATAATAATAATCCAATAAATTCCAATTATTTAATTAAATTAATAAATATAATATTAATTTAAATCAAATAATTATCTTATTTTTATTGGGGTGTTACATATACGGCCAAATAAGAATGAGTTTAAGGGGAAAAAGAAAGTAAAAGAGAAATTCCATGAAAAACGGACCAAAAGTATGAACCTCCTCATAGGAGGAGGAGAAGAGAATAAGATTGTATTGCATGGATGCCTATAATGAATTGGGTCCCTTTACTGCCTAAGGGATGTGCTAAGGATTCCAATTTGAAGGAATCACCCTCTTAAGTTGTGTAGATGGTTGAGCTAAATGACCTTAAACAAAGCGCTTCGTGGGAGGCAACCCACACTTTTTGCACCAAATTTTTTTCTTATTGTTTTATTTTTTTCTTATAGTTAATAAAAAGATCACGAAGGAGGAGTAAACAAGACAAGGAGTAGTCTTGGATGATGTCTAAGCAATGATGCAACAACCCGTGTTGCGGTTCTCACCTCCCGAGTAAGGTTCTTGTGAGTTTTATTCCCTCTTGCTTGCGTCAAAATATTGAGGACAATGTTTAGTTCAAGTTTTTTTTAGGGGGGGGGGGGTACTTATTTATTTTCTTGCACTTTTATTTCTTGCATTTTTTGTTCATGTTTCTATCTTGTTTTTTAGTTTTCAAGTTTGATTGATGCATTAAGACCTACTTTCCATAGTTTTCCCAATACTAAGACCGTGAAATTCTTTTAATGACAAGTTTCCGTTATGAGGAAGATGAGAAAATATATAGAGTTTGAGGGAAGAGAGGCTAGGACTAGGGGTATTGGGAAATTTTGAAAACTTAGGTATGACATGAACACCTTAGGTCCCAGAGTAAGGACGTGAGTTCAACATGTAGATTTGTGCCATAGTACTCGACTCAGAGAAGTATTTCTCTATTAGTTTATATTGGCAGTCTGACATAATTAAAAAGACTTGCATGCATGTATGGTTGGTTGAGAAACAAATAATTTGGGCACCAAAAATGATGAAAAAATGCAATAAAGACAACTAGACATTCTAAGTTGGGTAACCCTCACCTGGTTATTTAGCCTGGCGGTTGAGTCTCAGTTATTGTACCAAAGTGGACCAATAAATGCTAATATACGTAAAATCATCGGAAAAATATATAATAACCCTCACCTGGTTATTTAGCCTGGCAGTTGAGTCTCAATTATTGTACCAAAGTGGACCAATAAATGCCAATATACCTAAAATCATCAGAAAAATATATAATAAAAAGGTGCCTAGAAAAAAATTCTCGATTGATCTCGTGCATGTGAAGGAAACAATAAATGCAAATGCCTTAGTACGATTGTCCGAATGAAAAAGGAAGAAAATCAAAAAAAAGACTTAAGTCCAAAGAATAGTTTGAGAGGTATCCGAAAGTGAGACTTAGGTTCATGGTTTTATCACGGTTAATGTTCTTGTAATACCTTCTTTGACGGCTAATTACCAAGAGAATTAGGCCTAACCGATCAGAACAAAATGGTCTTTGCATCGCTCTTTCTAGTAGTTTTACTTTAGCATTTTACCGCATTTTGTGCGATTTCCTTTCACTTTTCATGTTTATGCTTTGGTTTGTGTTTTATTGTGAATTACAGGGTCCAATAAGCGTCCAAATAAAGAGGGATCACAAGCAAGAGAAACGGAGGGCAAACGACATTTTAGAGAAATCTCTGGTTGGAGGAAGCCAAAGTATATTTTTCAGCACACATCATGATAAACATATGGTATTTTGATCATATCTAGAGTGTTGTAATTCGGAATGACGCGAGACCGACTGAAAATGAAAGCTAACATCAAGGGCTACAAAATATATTTCGAAGCCAAGAATTAAGGGGCTGCTACGGGTGCCCGTAGCATGTGCTACGGGCCGTAGCAGCAGAGTCAAATCCCCCCTTCTCAATTCTTCATGTTAGCGCAGTAGCAGTGGCTTGCTACAGGCTCCCGTAGCACGTGTTATGGCCCATAGCAGACAATCCTATTTTGGGACTTTCATTTCCTTTCCTGGATCGATTTGATGCTGATTTTGTCACTCCCCACCTTCCAATTTAGAATTATTATATTTTAAAAGGACCTTAAAGAAGATTTTTTATTCCGTTTTTAGAATAAGTTATAAAACTAAGAGTTGGTACTTAGTTGTATGATCCAAGCTTTTTTTCAGTTTCAAATTGTATGCTTTATTTTTCTGCTTTTTGTATAAGTCTCTCTTTTCATAGCACTGGATCAAATTCATATTGAAGCATTCATTTTTATTTAATAATGTTCTTTTCAATATTTCTTTTTCCTATTGTTGATTGTTGATTATATTATATTGTATATTATGAAAATTTCTTTGAATAAGTTACCCATCACCATGAATGAGTAGTCCTCTTAGGGCTAAGGGTCATGGAACTTATTTATAGATTATCTGTTTAGTTTGTCATTAATCAATTATGATAAACTTATGCGCAAGTATTTTAGAAACTTGAATCTCTATTTCTAATTCTTATTATGAAAGGAAAAGAATAACCACACGCCTAAATACAATCTGAAAGGATGTGCTTCAGTGTCCGAAAATTTGTTTTTTAATAATTAAGTTCAAAGTCGCAAAAGCACTCAAACGTAATTGAGGATTGTTCTACCTTTGTATCTACACTATAAACTCCCCTTCGACAAATAATTCGGGTGTCCGAAAGCCGACGAATTATTTGTCGAAAGATACGAATAATACGCTGGCAAAAGCAAGTATTATTCAAAATAAATTATTTTTCCTATAAATGTGTTGAGATTCTCATAATGGATGTAATTCGAATCATATGGAAACATAAATAACAAGAACCATGACCATAAGCTCCATTTTTATCATTATTTCCAAGAAATTCTCATTTAAGTTGTTTTTCCAAAAGTGCTTTTTAAATAAGTTATTTTCCATTTAAGTGATTTTTCACTTAAATAATTTGTTTTTCTCATCTTCGATTGCTCTAGATTTACAAAGAATAAATAGAATTTGGTAATCAACGGTCGGTCCTTGTAGATCAATACTTTTTTTATTACTCTAACAATTGTCGTACACTTGCAGCTTGTCAAGTTTTTGTCAGCTTCGTACATATCTTGTAGTCGACTAACTGTATACTAGCTTGTCTATCTCTGGAAGCGGCTATGAAATTTTATGGGAGGCAAAATTGAGATTGATGTAATCAACACACATCCTCCACTTCCTCGGAGCCTTCTTGACCAACACAACATTGGACAACCATTAAGTATACGTTACTCTGGAAATAAACTTGGCATCCAGTAGGCCTTGGACTAACTTCCTAGTTTCTTCATCCTTCTTAGGAGATTGTCATCTTCTTCGCTGAGCCACATAGCGGATAGAGGGTCAATCGATGGAAAAGGAAGTTATGGTCAATGATGGGCACATCATTTAGAGAAACTACAAAAAGGTCGACGTTAACTTTAAGGCACTTCTTTTCACCATATTCAGTAACTCAGCTCCTATACAGATTGACGGTGCTGGATTTTGTCGAGCTAGTCAATCTCAAAGTTATTGTTTGGAACCGAATTTAAGGTTTTTACTTTGACTTTTATTGGTGGATCGAGTTTGTTGTTTCGCCGTATCTTATATATAGTCTTCCTTTTTCTCTCAAATGCGACAACAATCGCGAAGGGGTTTCTTTAGTATGGTTTCATGTATGAGGCGAGCTCCACACAAATTGACCGAAATGATAACTAGTTGGCCTACATTGTTGTTATATTTCGTCTTAAAATGGACAAGAGAGGCCACTGCGTCTAACTGCGAGGAACGACCTCCTAAGGATGCCGTTGTAAACGTTTTCACAAGGGATCACGAAGAAATGCACATTCACCGTTCTTTCGCCATTCCCTTCCCTGAGAGAGAGTAGCAACTTGATAGCTCTACATGAAAGAGTTGAAGAATCATTGAGCGCTAATAGATTCCCACCTTCATACATATTTAAATATCGATTGTATAACCCTAGTTTCAAAAGATTCCAATTTACATCAAATGGCAGTAGCTCCCATTGTTAATGATGATTCTCTATACTCAATGGTTTATTATGGTAAATGTTATTATTAGTTTCATCTACTTTTTCACTACATCGAAACCCTAAAATAAGTTTATCATTTTGTTGCCTTTTATTTTCCATCAGTGAGATGGGGGAGCTTCACGGTGGAGGTTCTTTCTTGGTAAACAATCCGTTGTCAATTGAATCAATAGAGAGGAAAGAGAAACATCCTAAAGCTGAAAAACTTGTGATGTCTTATGCAGTTGGATCGATTGTCATATCATCTTCAAATAAGCTCGCTCTAACAGCCTATCACTATGAAATCAGAGGGATTTTATTATAAAATTCGTAGGAATCAGAAGTCGATTCCCATAAAGCGGCACCACTATTACATTCAAGAAACCATAATTGATAAATATGCGATCTTGAAACCAACTCATACAGTGGAGGATGTTCTTCGATACGACGGAATAGAGAGTAGATGATTTTGTAAGATAAGTACTCCAAAACCCTAATCAATAAATAAATCCAAATAATAGATTGAGTTATGGTTAAAACATGCATCTAAAATTGTTGTGGTTACATCATGGGAGACATTTAAAACCATCCAATTTTCGAGCATGGAACCCAACGATATGTTAAATCACACTTAACGATGGATAGCCACTTGTAAAATTTATCGAATATAAATCCAACAGCTGTATATATATTTGGATGGACGATTAGGTATATTGATTGATCGTTGTGCCTATAGTCGACTTAAAACACCCTCCATAAAAAAGTTAAATTTTTATTTAAAATATATGGATAATTTACCTATGTTTCGACACAAGTCAAAGTTAACTTTTCTTTTAGACGAGGATGTCAAAATTAACTTCTAAACATTAACACGTACAGATAATCTTTGACCTATATAATCTCTTCACTTACTTGAAACATGACACTTGTGTCTATATATCAAAACGTGTATTGAAAATTTTGTAACTTACCTTGTTCCGTATGACATTTGTTTCCAAATGAACATGCTAGTATACTGGTATACTATAGATTTATTGCTATCAAAATAGACTTTCTCAACCTAATTTGTTGCTTTGGAATCATCGTTTTCAAATTCTTTGAACCACTTTGACAAATTATATTTTTTAATTTGTCGTGGTGCTTCAGTTTTCTTATCAAGCAAAAGTTCGGTAATAAGAATACATTGCATACCTTAATCCATTACAAAGAAAAGGATAAGATCAAGCATATTGCAGACAACGTAATAGATTACACCACCTCCAGTCTGAAAAATGCAAAATCCATAAATAATTTTTGTCCTATTAATAAACCAATCCAAAGAAATAGTTTTAGTTTGAGAAATAATAATAATAAAAGGTAATGGATTTAATGGTGATGCTCTGACAATATAAAAAAGTTTTATATTATTATCCAATAAAAATATATTATTTTGTCATTTTATATAAGTATTTTAAAATTTTATATCTGATTTGATAGGATGCTTGACCGTCATTGGTTGATAGTGTAAAATAAATTTACATTGTCGGTGCATCATCCTTTTTCTCAAAGGTTATTTGAGTCAGACCAAATTATTTAAATTTATTTATATCTGAATTAAATCAAAACTGTTGGTTTAATATATCGATATAAAATTCTGAACCGTAATAAATTTTTAGAAGATAATTTTTCTTAAATCGAACTATTTATAAACAACTCGAATTATTTTTTGTCTTTTGTAGTAAATATTTTTCAACTTAAATTAGCATTCTTTTATTTTCAATTTCAGTTTTGGTTCCATTTTTTTACAATTTGATTCAATTTTAAAATTATTTGTGTAACTTGATTTGATTTACTAATTAAATATGATAGTTGAATTATTTTTATTTCAGTTAGACAATTAAGTTTAGTTTAATTTATTTAGTTTTTTACACTTTTAAGCAGTGTTTTAAAAATCAGACCGAATCGGTTGGTCAAATCCGTTGAATCGAAAATCAAAAAGGTCATCAATTTGGTTTGATTATTGGACTGAACAAGCTATTAAATCTGCGAGAATCGGCCAGAATTGATAAAAATCAAAAAATCGACGGTTTTGAAAAATAAGCAGTTTTGAAACTCAAAGGATTAAATGTTTGTTTTGTTTCCAGACAAACGATGTTGTTTTTTATAATTAAAAAATTATATATATATATATATATATATATATATATATATATATATATATATATATTATATATATATATATATATATATATATATAGACTTTGTTTAAAAAAAATTGAAATATTTTTTCTCTTTTGAACTAAATTTATTAGACACAATCAATTATTTTGTTATTTAGTTTATGTCGCTATTAAACTTTGTTCAAAATTTATTTAAGTTTGTATTTTATTTTGTGTGATTATTATGTTTAGAATTTGAATTTAAAGATAAAAAATTTAAAATTATGATATTTTAAAATTTTATAAGTGTTGTGATTTATTTTAGAGATCGAGTCATCTTCTTCAATCAATTTAATAACTATATAGTTTTGTTATAGAAATCAGTTTATCCAAATTAGTTATCCGATTTAATCAAATTTAATCATACAGTTCAATCATTAATTCAATGGTTCGAACAATAAAATCAGTGGTTCGATACCCTCATTGATTTAATGACCAGTTCGATTTTTTAAAAATGTTTATAGGTACGTCCAATCATAAGTCAAAATATATTTAAAATATTCACACTAAAGATTGATGTGTGCCAAAGGTTTTTAATTTGGTCCTTAGGTTTATAAGAGTACTAGCAAAATATTTGTGCGGTTGCACGGATAAATTTATTTAATATGGTATAAAATATATTTATATATACGTGTAAATTTGAAATAAAAAAATATGGAAAAAAATTGCATTTGAAAATAAAAGATTCATCTCTTAATAATTGTTGGTTAAAATAAAATAGATATTGTCGTGATAGTGGTCGTAAAATGGAAAGTTAGTAGTGTGCACTATTATTGAGTGATATTCAACAAATGTCTTTTAGAAGTAACAAACTTGACAAATTAAAGACAATATATTTTAAATTTATTTAGAAAATAAGGTTTTCTATCTAAATATATGATTATCATTTTTTATTTGAATATTCAACAAATGTCTTTTAGAAATAATAAACTTGACTAAGTTATCACAAAATACAAAGGTTATCACTATATTTTTTTATATGAGCTATTTAATTATTAATCTCAATTGTTCTAATTAAATAGTTATCCTAATTAATCCCTAAAAATTTTCTAATTAAAACCTTAAAATTATGATAATTAACCCTAAGATCATCCCATTTAAACATTTTAATAGAAAGTGTAAGATATAAAAACATTAAATATAAAAGAAATATTTTTGGCTTTTTTATAAACTATTTGATTATCAAATCAACCTAATCATACTAATTAAATTAAATAATTAATAATTAACCCTAGAAATAATTCTAATAATAATCCTAATTAAGAATTATAATTAAAAAAATAGAAAAATAAAATACATAAATAAAAACAGGCTGAGGGATATGAATTATGGTTTGAATGTGATAGTAAGATGTTAGTGTGATATTATTTTTTACTTAGAGCATTTGATTTTTACCTTGATAAGTTTTTAATTGATCTCAGTTTTGGATATTTTTTTTGGCAGGATGCGGTTTGTGTTGATTTATGGAGATAAAGTCGGTGTTGAAGGTGTATGAGTGATGTAGAAGTTTTAGAGGCGGATGTTTTTATAAAATGGTAGTGATGTTGTTTGAATGAAAATTATTTTGTTTTTTTTTTTTTATTGAAAAATATACGTGAGAGATGAATTATGATTGAGTGGCTTTTTGTGAATATTTTGAAAAATGTAACTAGAATATGATAATTAACAAATTAACTATTAGCATAGAATAAAAAAACAATTGTATGTAAAGAAAATTATATAAATAGAATAATGATAATTAACAAATTAAATAATAAAATAAACAAACAAAAAAAACTCAATACCAAACAGTCCAGAACAAACCAAAACTCTAAGTATTGGGCATTAAACTAAAAATAACATATCAAACAAATATTGAGGTAGGAAGAGGAATCCAACTTACGGGAAGGAGGTTGCCCCCGGTAAAAAAATAAGATTCTCTTTTTTTCTCTTGCTCTTCATGTTTTTGGTTCTGACCTCGTTGTAATTCATTTTCTTTGCTCGCCTTTTTGAAAAGATCGATGATGGTGATGAGGGAGGCTTTTAGGGTTTTAGTGTTGGTGTTCTTCAGTGGGATTCAAACTCAAGACCTTCCCTTTATTCTCTTTGGACAAACTCTTCTATCAAATGGACTATTATGTTCATTCGAAATAAAATAGAACTCAAAGAGTAATATGCAAATAAAAACTTGATTTTCATTCTTTGACTCTTTTACAGATGATACCATATTTTTTTGTTTTTTCTTTTTTTCTTTATAAATTCATAAAAAAATTATTTATCTTAAAATCATTTTAAAAATGTAATTTATTTATTATAAAAACCTAAAAAGGTAAAAAATGAAAATGTGCTAAATCGAAAGTTGGGACTCGAACCCGAGACCGTGTGATTGTGCTCCTTACACATGTTCTCTTATCCAATATGTCATTTCATTTATTCAAACTACAGTGGCACTAGAAAACATATGAAGGGTGGGCAAAATTTGGGGTATGACAGTTGTCCCTATTTGATCAACTTTAAATTAAGATGATGATGACGGTGAATCTTCATCCTCTCGTGATGGAAGATGATTAAATATAGAGAAGAACCCTAATTTTGTACACGTGGTTAGTATATACTCTGGGGATTAGTAAGGACTTGATGACTCTGGTACTCCGTTGGTATCAAAACCAAATTTTGGTGGAACCCCTATGAATTTCACATAACCAATCTGATGGAACTCGGATGATACCCTAAGTGGAACTTCAATCTCTGGACCACTATTTAGGGAAATCCATGCAACGCTTTGCTGGAACCCGAATATTTGATAAGTTTCAACCCCTCTTGGTGAAACCTACGTATGATTCTGTTGATCCTCCTGTCATTCTAGATAGAATTTAGGTAGGACTATGAAGATCCTTTGGTAGTTGCTAATGAAACCATGATGAAACCCTGGTGAAACCTTGATAAAACCCTGATGAAACCCTAGATGGAACCCTTTGATAAACTCTCTTAATGGAACCCTAGTAGAACCCTTTAACAATAATTCTCGGTGAAACCCTGGTAGAACCCTTTTGACAAAAACTCTTGGTGAAACCCCGGTAGAACCCTTTTGATCAGTTTCAACCCCTCAGGGTGAAACTTGCATACGATTCTTATGATCATCTGATCATTTTATGAAAATTTGGTAGGACTCTAATGATCCTCTGGTCGTTGTTTGATAAAACCCAGGTAAAACCCTTTTGATCAGTTTCAACCCCCTAGGTGAAACTTACATACGATTCCTATGATCATCCGATCACTTTACGTGAATTGGGTAGGACTCTGATGATCCTCCGGTCGTTGTAATTCCTATGATCATCCGATCATTTTGGAATATTGGTAGGACTCTGAAGATCCTCTGATCGTTGTAATTCATATGATCATCTGATCATTTTGGAATTTTGGTAGGACTCTAACGATCCTCCGGTAGTTTCAATTCTTATGATCATCTGATCATTTTGGAATTTTGGTAGGACTCTAATGATCCTTCGGTCGTTGCAATTCCTATGATCATCTTATCACTTTGGAATCTTGGTAGGACTCTGACGATCATTTGGTCGTTGTAGTTCCTATGATTAATCGATCATTTGGAATCTTGATAGGACTTTGACGATCCTCCAGTCGTTGTAATTCCTTTGATCAATCGATCATTTGGATTCTTGGTAGGACTCTGACGATCCTTCGGTCATTATTTGGTGAAACCTTGTGTATTTGATGGGACTCAACCTATATGTGGGATAGGTTTCTAAGCTGGGTATGTGAGAGAAAAACACTTTCTCACTAGTTGATAACGATCATTCAGGATGACCAGTTTACTGGATGTGTTCTTTTGGAAGACTCATGGTGAGTGAGCTTGTTGGGGAAATACTTATTGAAAAGGCTTCATGGAGACGTTACTTACTAGGGAAGGCCAATAAGCATTCCTACTTAGGGAGTTTTACTAATATTTGGGGATTGGACTTCAATCGTCGTCGATATAAGAACCGATGTTAAATAAATCGTTATTGGCAAGAAAACTGATGTAAGACCCGAGAATAGTGATAGTGGTATAAGAACCATAAACAAGATGACAAACGGTGTAAGAACGGTAAAATGAAATGGCAAATGGTGTAAGAACTGTAAAATAAAAACAAATGGTGTAAGAACCGTTAAAACCAAACGGTGTAAGAGCCGAAGTGACTGGATGACCACGGTGTAAGAACCGAAGTGACTGGATGACAACGGTGCAAGAACCAAAGTGAACAATTGTGTATCATGGTACTTGTATAATTAGGGAAAGATCCCTATTGGGACTTCGTGGGGACTCTTAAATCAACCTCCCACTACCATGGTACTCGATAAATAAAGGTATCATGGATATGACCAGAGGAAAAAGTAAGAACTTCTGTTAGGGAGTTCCCTGAGAAGAAAGGAGTAATAGAAGATTGATAGAAGAACTCGATATCTCTATTGGGGAAGACTGGTGTCACGTAAGATGACTATCTACTGGGGAATAGGCTTCCAAGAAAGGTTCCCTAAGGAGTGTGAGTTCCAAGGAAAGTCCTAATAAATCCCTGCAAGGATCTGGTGAGGGAATTAGGGCATACTAGGGACAGTGTTGCCAAATATTTTCGACTTGGGAAAGAGTTCCAAGGATACTTGCAGGGGAATTGTCCCTAAGACCGACTCACTGGGATGTACAAAGAGAAAAGAGATGGGGAGAAGCTTGGACAGAGATCTATCACGATTTAGCTGGGGATATATCCAGACTCTTATGATGAGTTTTGAGTCTCAGCCTATGCTACGTATCTATGTTATGTATGCATGTTATGTTATGTCATGTATGCATGCTTAGATTTTGTATGGTGTAATGCTCCATATTCATGGATATGCTATGCATGATATGATGCATGAATGTAATGTTATGGATGATTCGTCCATGGATGATATATTCCTTTGGATAATAGGGCTTATTTTAAGCAAGACCTTTGAAAAGTGGCTTTTAAAGACTGAGTTTTGGAAGTGAGGATGAGCTTTTTGTACTGTGCTAAGTAAGATTGGGCTTTGTGAGGTGCCAATTAAGATTGGGCTTTTGCAAAGTGCCAAGTAGGATTGGGATTTTTTTGAGGTGCCAGGTATGACTGGGCTTTTGTACGGTGCCAAGTGAGGTTAGACTTTTTTAGA
The DNA here is from genome assembly GCF_024323335.1 of Lathyrus oleraceus. NCBI lineage: Eukaryota > Viridiplantae > Streptophyta > Magnoliopsida > Fabales > Fabaceae > Lathyrus > Lathyrus oleraceus. Next base: position 554,563,224 of record NC_066583.1, on the reverse strand, counting down.
TATTAGACTCGTGTTATGGGAATATGCCAAATGAATGAGATGATATGCATTGTTTGACGCTAGAGCGTAGCGACATGATTAGTGCATGATGTTGACTTGAATATTTCATCTAGTTCCCTTGGGGTGGGTTATGGGTGGTTACGACTTAGAAAAGTTGTCCGTGTAACCAAACTATTTGTCAAAAGGTGGTAAGGTATTATGTCAACATGACTTCCTGATACTCATTTTGAACTGAAGAATGCTAATGTATGGCAGAGCTTATTTTTGCAGTTGGAAGATAGTAATAAGGGTTTTACCCTATAGTATCCTATGGTTTCCCCAGTCTATTGGGTCTTTGAATAGATTCTTTTTAATATGCGATTTGAAGCAGCTTGACCATACCATGCACTTAAGATGGCCTGCCATTGTTTTATTCTTGGAGATATTCACCCTTGACTAATTGACCCTTGGAATGATATGCCCCAAATGAACCGTTCTTTGAAGTGGTTTCTTTTGATCAATCCTTGCAGTAGTCTACTGCAGATTGATTACCTTGGAGGGTATTGCCCCTGTTTGTAGGTCTTCTAAAGGATTTTCCTGAAAAGGAACTTGGATCCCACCATGCTTTGATATGTCCTTAATATGAAATGCCCCAGTATTTAAATCTTTATGATATGACCCTGATAAAGATTGTCCCTACTATATAGATCATTAGAATTATACCCCTGATTATATGACTTTCAGAGTGATTGGCTTAACTGTTCCCTTGAGTTGGTATGCCCCAGTATGAGAGTCTTGAAAGGTATGCCTCTGATCATTAGGGTCATGGAGGCGATTTGAAATAGGTGTGTCAAATCTTCAAATGTTTTCCCTTAATCAGTAGGATCTTCAGATGATTTTCCCATGATTATAAGGATTTTCCCCCCTAATTAGAAGGATCCTTATGTGACTTGCCCCTAATTAGAAATTTCTTGAAGTGGTGTTCCTCTTATCAGAACATTGTTGATATTTCCTTGGTGCTAAGTATTGATTTGTGAGAAAAATGTTCCTTTTGAGAATTAATTCTAACGCCATGCTCATGCAATTTTTTGAAATCGAAAATTGTTATGGAAAACAGATATGGTGTATACATATGATATTTGGCAATGAGGTCGGCACAAATGAAGACGTGAAAAGGTGGTTAGTGATGATTTAACAAACATTTGGAGTCAGTTTAACAACGACTTTGTTGAGTATGCTTTCATAGTGAACATAGCTTCAATTAGGACTTTTGAGGGTTGTAACATGGTGTGATTCACGGTTAATGAAACAAAAGGATTATAAGGCTTGAATTTTGATTTTAACCCACCCTTTCTCCTTGATGATCTCCATTCTTAAATCCAATTAACTCAATAAATGCATTTAGTCTGCAAGAGAATTTTGATAGATAATGATGGAGGAAGATGTAATGATTCAAGCACTGATGAAATTCTTGAGGTGGCAGTCACCTACCTTCACTTACAAGCTTGTTTCCGTTTTTTATTTTTTATTTTGCTTTCTAATCCCTATTTTTGCATGGACCAATTCTTTTGAGTTTATGGTCCATTGGGATGCCCTAAATTTTGTCTAAGTCAAACCCTTTTTAGTTTCTGACTTGGCGGACTCTTTTTGAAACATGATGCCCTAACTTTTGCCTAAGTCAAATTTTCAGGTTTTCTTTTTGACTTAGCGGGTTTTTTTTTGAAACAAATCTTGTGATATTTGATTTTGATTTTGAAAGTTGTGACTGCCATGTTAGCTGTCATGAGCTTTGTACATTCTCGGCTTCCTCGACGTTGGATGATGTATACGAGGAAGAAGACGTGCTTGAACCTATTATCCTTGTGGTTAGATGGAATAATTCTCTTGAGATAAGAATGCATCATTGGCTTAATTGAAAAACTATCATTCCCCTGGTTAAGATTAAGGGTTTTATGAATAGAAAAAATACCAACTTCAGGCTCGAGGGGGCTGACTACAGATTAACTCCTTATTTTTCCAGTATTTGGGGAGTGAAACAATGTCTTACATCGTGAGCCAACTCTTACTATTAAAAGCATACGTCATCAAATTCGGTTATTTTGTTTGCATCATTCTCCTTCTAAGTTTGTTAATAGGTGAAAGACGAAACAAAAAGGCATTGATTTTTTTAATGAATTCTATGATGGCATAAGAATGAGTGAAAACGAATGGATTGATTCCAAAAATGCATGCTCATTTTATTACAATTACTTTTGAAAGAGTACAAATTTTAAATACAAACAACACTTAGCAAAAATAAGTTAAAACTGGAAATGGTAAAGTTTATTGATCCTAGTGGTGAGCGTCTTTGTTGATCCATTGACTTTATGAGACGCTTCTTTAAGTTCATGCACTTGTAAAGACAAGGGGTGACTGCTCACCAATGGGACTTATTCTTTGAAATCCAATTGCTTATTGATCAAGTCTTAAACTTTATGCTCACATCGGACATTTATCGTCATGAATTATAGGATATGGACAAGGAGGAGGTGTGGTTGTAGCTTCACTAGGGAACTTCGGAGTAAGTCATGAGAAATTGGTATATGATCTAGTTTCCTTCCAAGATTCTTTTGTTATGATTGGCGTAATGAATGGTTTCCTTCTCTCTTCAATGGAACTTACCCCTCTTGGGTCCCTCCATAGTTTCTTGAGACATCCTTCAAGTTTGTTCGTGAGTATCAAGAAGTCTTCTATCTAGATAAAAGTTGGAGGAAGGTCGGAGAATGTGGAAGATGTATGGTTTTTAGGTGCATATATGCAGATGCATGAAAATTCATGGGGTATGTAAAAAGATTTTTTTATTTTTTTACTTTTTTATTTTGAAGGTATGCTAAAAAATATTTTGAGATGCAATGCAAGTGTCACATTAGGAAGGGGCCAGATAGGAGAAGCCACACAGGTTTAGGGATAGTGACAGACATATGGAAATCCCTACGTGTTTATGGATTGCGCCAAACAAAAGAAAACCACTACGGGTTTAGGATAGTGATAGATACAGAACTCACATATGGGTTTAAGGATAATGTCGAATATAAGGACACCTTGTTTAAGAAGGCTCCTTATATATAAGTATATTGATCGACATGGAAAACCCAAACGGATTTAGGGATATGTAAGGTAATACGCAAACATGCCCTAGTTAAGGTAGCCTTCCTATGATAGGTTAGTTTTAAGTTTATACTACCTAATCCCCTCACTTGTAAGATTTAGAGTTGAAGATAGTAGCCCTAGAATCATAGACCATACCCTTGTTTTACCATGACAAGGAGCAAGCCTTCCGATGGTAATTTTTGTGATAAGTCTTATATGGGCAGGACCTTAGTAACAACCCTTGGGGGTTGATAACATAAGGTCACCATGGATAGAGTAGGTTCTAGAAAATGGTTCTCAGAGTCATGGACCACTTCCAAATCACCAATATATTAGGGGTTAGCCCTACTATGAAGATACATTTGGGGGGTCTATTCTGAGTGTAGCCCTCACAAAAAAAAAATTCAGTTCTACTTCTTAACTTAGGTTTTTCTCAAGCCGGAGTCAGTTAAGCAAGGGGAAGGTGTTAGGCACCCTTCACTTCCATCGTACTCAATGAGATCCTTCTCTAGTTCTAGAGTTAGTTATATTTGTATAAGGGAAGTTTGCTTATCTTATTTATCAATTGTTTAATTACTTATTTATAAGGGATTAAGTTAGTATTAAGAAAAAATGCTTGATTAAAAAGAAGGACGAAGCAAAAGTTTTTTGTTATTGTACTTGATAGAGTGTTACAGCTTTATGCCTACATACCTTCAAGTTTATTGAAAGATCAGAGTACCGTAGTTTGTCTAGAAAATGCTTGTGTGTTTTCCAGTTTTAGATTTTTGAAAAATTCTCAACGCACCAGGGACGGAGAAATGATTTATTGAAAAGGTGTCTCAATGCACAAGGGCAGAGAACAAGTTATTTTGGTGAGTTGAATTGATTTTAGATTGATTGGTTGATTGGTAAAGTGTGACACCAACCAATCAACTTAATTTGGAAAAAAATGTGTTTTAAATTTATTTAGAAAATATGATTTTCTATATAAATATATGATTATCATTTTTTATTTGAATATTCAACAAATGTCTTTTAGAAATAACAAACTTGACTAAGTTATCACAAAATACAAAGGTTATCACTATACTTTTTTATATGAGCTATTTAATTATTAATCTCAATTATTCTATTAAATAATTATCCTAATTAATCCCTAAAATTTCCCTAATTAAAACCTTAAAATTATCCTAATTAACCCTAAAATCATCTCAATTAAATATTTTAATACAAAGTGTAAGATCTAAAAACATTAAATAGAAAAGAAATATTTTTGTTTTTTTATAAATTATTTGATTATGAAATAAACCTAATTATCCTAATTAACTTAACTAATTTCTAATTAATCCTAATTATCCTAATTAATCCTAATAATAATTCTAATTAAGAATTATAATAGAAAAATAGAAAAATAAAATATATAAAAAAAACAGACTGAGGGTATGAATTATGGTTTGAATGTGATAGTAAGATGTTAGTGTGATATTGTTGTTGATTTAGAGCATTCGATTTTCAACTTGGTTAAGTTTTTTATTTGTCTCAGTTTTGAAGAAAAAAAATTTGTTGCAGGATGCGATTTGTGTTGATTTATGGAAATTACGGTGGTGTTGAAGGTGTATGGTGATGTAGAAGTTCTAGAGATTGAGGTTTATGAGAAAATGGTAGTGATGTTGTTTGAATGAGTTTTTTATTATTATTTATCAAACAGTCCACAACAAACCAAAACTCTAAGTATTAGACATTAAATCAAAAATAACATATCAAATAAATATTGAGGAAGTGAGATAAAACCAACCTACGGGGAGGAGGTTATCACCGGTAAAAAAACAAGATTCTCTTTTTTTCTCTTGCTCTTTGCATTTTTTGTTATGTCCTCCTTGTTGTTCCTCTTCTTTGTTCGTCTTTTTGAAAAGATTGACGATGATGATGAGAGAGGCTTTTAGGGTTTTAGTGTTGTTGTTCTTTAGTGTGAAGAACAACAACTTTAAAATACTGTATTTGTAAATTGTCAATCTAAAAGAAAGTTAAAAATTTGTAATATTTATAAATAAAAATTAGGTCAAACAATTGAATGAAATTTGTCTATTTTCGGAATGATTTTATTTGACCTAATTTTATCTATTTCTTAAATGGTAAGCCAATGAATCTAGATGGATTCATGGATTTGGGGGAATGTAACAACAAGTAATTATTTTTTTTATTTTAATAAATAATAATAATAATAATAATAATAATAATAATAATAAATAGTGAAAATAATATAATAAAGTTAATAACAAAAATACTTTGATTTTTTTTTTAATTTTATATAGATTTTGCTTCATTTCTAGACTAAAATACATGAAAATTAATATTATAATAATTAATAAAAAATACGAAAATAATAAATTAAAAATAAAAAGGTGTAATTTTAAATTATAAAATAATGTAAAATAAGGTAAAAATATATATATAAAAAAAGAGAAAACACTAAAAGTAAGGAAAGTGGGATTTAAACTCAAGATCTTCCCTTTATACTCTTTGAATAAACTCTTTTACCAAATTAGTTATTATGTTCATTTGAAATAAAATAGAACCCAAAGAATAATATGCAAATAAGAACTTGGTTTCCATTTTTTGACCCTTTTACAAATGATACCATATTTTTTGTTTTCTCTTTTTTTCTTTATAAATGCATAAAAATATTCATTATGTTAAAATAATTTTAAAATTTTAATTTATTTATTATAAAATGTCAAAAAGGTAAAAAATGAAAATATGCTAAAATGAAAGTTAAGACTCAAACCCCATACCATATGATCGTGCTCCTTACATATGTTCTCTTATCCAATATGCCATTTCATTTATTCAAACTATAATGGCACTAGAAAACATATGAAGGGTGAATAAAATTAGGGGTACAACACTTATTATAATTGGATTTGGAGTGTTGATATAAGAGTACCACATCAAATAAAATATTATCTTGAGATATATTTATAAGTGGAGATAAGCATCATGTTATAGTCAGTTTTATAAGGTTGAATTAGGGTTCAACTAAATTTTAATGTGTAATTTCTATTTTATACCGAAAAAATAAATCTTAGGAAATATTTGAATAATACATTAGTTAGGATTTAAAGAAGGTTCATTTGGAATGGTGTGAAGGGTGACTCTAAGATTTTATAAACTAAATGGTCAAATATCTGCAAGCTTAATCAAAAGGTAGGTTATGTGTTCGAGACCTCCATTTGATTATCTTGCCTTTTTTTACCAAATAGAGATGGATATTGTTCTCGAGCGCTTATGGTCTATATTGTCTTATCTTATCGGTTAGATATGAAGTTCATGTTATTCATCCTTATTAGGTGGAAATATGTGTCTCTTATTGGATCAAAAGTATATGATTCCTCTGATTTATTTATGGATAATATTATCAAGAAAGTGTGATATGGGTTTCACACGTCTTTCATAGAAAACCCATGGGCTAGGTTCATCCCCGATAAGATTAGGTTCCCTATGCTCTTTAGTATCTATTATCAACAATATTGGTTATTGAGTCAGATTTGTTTGTGAGAGGACGATATTATGGTTTGGAATCTGAGGTAGATGAGATCTTCATTTGCTTTTGAGAAATATTTTATTATGTACCTAGTTTCATATATCCAAAGAATGTATCTCTCCCTAGATAGTGATAAGTGGTGTTTGCATGCTAGGGATATGGTGTTTTTAGTTTCTTTTTGACTTTTTATGTCTAACTGGAGCTTATTATCACTACAACTCTTTTTTCCCATAATATGGACTTGATTATTCCTCTCATCCAGATTAGTTGGGACCCGTTTAAAGTGCTGGACTTTTGTTGGCAACTTTTGCAAGATAAGATCTCTACTAAAACAATGTGTTTGAACACAAAGTTTTGTTGATCCAATTAAGGTTTCTTGTTTATGTGTAAGGGTTGGTAGAGTCAGTTTCTCATTTATTTTAACTTGTGATGTTCCTTCGATTGTATGCTATAGGATTTTTTTAAGTGGTTGAAATTCTAATAAGTTTTCCATAAGAATCTTAGGTATCTTTTTGATTTAGTTATCTCTCTTGGTGGTGGGTATCAGATTAAGGGGGCTTGCTATGATATGTCATGTTATGCTATAATCAATTTGGAAATCCTTGAATAATATTTTTTTTTCTGGTTCATCATCAAATGTGAAGAATGTCAAAGAAAAAAAAGTACTTTCTTGTCTTGGAAATTGTATCTTAATAGGTCGATTATCAACTCTTGTGCTTTCTCTATTTGTCTTGAGAATTATATCATATGTCTAAATCAATAGCGATCAAGAGATTCTTTAACCTAGATTTTATGGTAGAGTGTTCTTGATGCTTCTCATGGGGAACTCTTTTTCGGTTGATGTCGATTTTTATTTGGGTTGAGATCTTGTATTTGTTCTCCTAATATGGGTGGAGTTTTTTCTTTGGTTTATTCTTTTTTGAATTTTTGGTTGGGTTCTCAGATGTATTTGCGTTTTTTCATTGTGCTTTGATTGTTCATTTTGTTTGCTTATATGTTATTATTTATTGAGTTTATTAGTACCAACTTGATATATCTTGGTTGACTAATAGTACGATCTTCTTATTTTAGTAACCATTTCCTCTCTCTCTCTCTCTCTCTCTCTCTCTCTATTATAAGAAATGCATAAGTGTAAATTAAAGTAAAAGTATAAAGTGCATAAAAAAAGGTGTAAATATTTTGTTTGGTCGGTTGTGTGTTCAAAAAAATTATAAAATGTGATATTTATTTCTTTATTTCGTTTTTTTAAAGGCTAAATAATATAGAAAAGAGAAACAAAAAGTGGGGGGATCCAACCAAAACTCACTTAAACACCATCAAAAGGAAAATTTGTTAAGCCTAACTGTCATGATACAAAGAAGAGATAAGAAAGGAAGGAAGAGAGTTCTAAATGAGGTAAGGGGTTGAAGAAGAAGCCTTATAAGTGAGCGTCTTCGTGCAATTATTCCCCTCTCTATAGGTATACGAGCTAAGAAACTCCATAGAATAAGTTTTAGCCATGGCCTTGAGCCACCTGGTAAGGATGTTCCAATGGAAGATTTTAGGATCTTTAGTGGCAAGGATGACGCTTGGAATCCGTCTCTAACCAAATTGATAAGCAAACTCAATCGCTTTAACTGCACCAAGAAGCTCCACATGAAGGGAATAGTTTCCCTCCACCACCTCAGAGAGGCCAAACATGAATTCACCATTGTCATTATGAAAGAGGTCACCATAAAAAGTCAGATCATCAACAAAAGAACCGTCGGTGTTGCACTTGAGCCAATCCCTAGCCAGGGGAAGCCAAACCACCTCCAAAATTTTGGGATCATTAAGGGGATGGAAGTTAACTTTGAAAGACTTAATAATAGAGAAGTCACTAATGGAGGAATTGGCAACTTGCTTAGTGTTGTCATTAATGGTAGAGACATCAAATTTGATCAGGTTCAAGGCTTGCATCCAATGAAATTTGGTATTCTTAAAGCGCAAGTTTTTTCTGGAAGATCAAATATTATTGAAGATATAAACAATGACGACTTGAATAATGACCTCACACTTCTTGCTCCAATTTTTGTTGCAGATTTGCAAAGCTTAAAAAACATCAAAATGTTATGAGGTTTTGATCATGGTGAGGAACCAATTCTAAATACACAGGGCAAATGGGCATTGGAAGAACAAGTGAGAGGTTGTTTCATCAATAAGGTTGCAAAGACTGCAACAAGAGGGACCATTGGAACCTCTCTTAGTAAGATTTTCATAAAGAGCAAGCTTGTTATGACAGATTCTCTACACAGTGAAGGCTTTAGAGGGAGGGATTTCTTGATTCCAAAGATTGTTGGGCTAGTCATGGGAAGGGTTATTAGGCAAAAATATTAGAGTAATCCTCCTTTAAAGTTAGGTCTCCATTTAAAGAGTGAATCCAAAATATGCAATCATCCATGATGTCCAAGGGGAAAAGGATCTACAAAACTTTCCTTTGAATGTCAGACACAAGCTAAGAAATAATGGTAGGGATGCATAACTAATTCCCCTAACCAATGAAGTTAGAGACCAATAAATCAGTGTTAACCACTGAACCCTACTACACAGAGTTGATGGGGGGATCTCCAAGCCAATGATCCATCCATAAATAAGTGGATTTCCCATCATCAATGATGATTTTTGGAATCATGAATCATGCCTTGACACACTTTTTTGATACTGCACCAAATAGAAGATGATATGTAATGGGTAATAGGCATACCTTTCTTAATAAACCTAGATTTAACAATCTGAGCCCAAGGTTCCTTAGAATTGATTATGTCCCAACAAAGCTTTTGGTTGGATGTTGGATTAAAAGCCAAGAAGGATTTGATACCCAAGCCTCCCTGAGAAAAAGAAGGGAAAACTTTGTCCCCCAAAATTGTGACTAGTTTCCTCATCATAATGTTTTCATACCAAGTGAAATTTCTGCAGCACTTTTCAAGTTCCTTAATGAGGGAAACTGGGCAAGAGTAAATAGAGAGAGTATTACTCAACATAGCATGGATAATTTCCTTGGCTAATTAGACTACCAATAAAAGTAAGAAGAGAGGACTTCCAATTATCCAATTTAACTTTAATTTTATCCACAAGAGGCCTAAAGTATAAGTCTTTGGGAACACCTTTGAAAATAGGGACCCCAAGGTAAGAGAAAGGAAGGCTACCAATTTTAAATCCAAGAAGCATGGAAATATGGTGCATTCTAGAGTCACTTATAGAGCCGGAGAAAACCCGAGACTTGGTAGGATTAATAAACTAACTAGAGACCTTTGAATATTTCTGGAAGAGATCAATTAGGGCTCCGATAGAACTTTTGTTGCTTTGTAGAAAATCTTGACTGCATCTGCAAAGAGGCAATATGAAGGGATCATAAAACCTCTGGGCCAGGAATAGTCTTGACTCTCCCTTGCTCCACAAGCATGGTGATGCTTCTGCTAATAACTTCCTCTATAATATAAAAAAGAAGATGTGAGATGGGGTCTCCCTGCCTCACTCCTCTCTCACAGTTAAAGAATCTATAAGAGATTCCATTAAAGGAAATGGAGATCATGGAAGATTCTAGGATAGTCTTTATCCAACTGTTGAACTTTTCATTATTCAAAAGCATTGAGGACTTGCAACAAAAAGACCTAGTTAAGAGAATCAAAATATTTAGAAATGTCAACTTTCAAAGCAATGTTACCACCATGAGATTTCTTATGGAGTAAGTTAATAACATTATAGGCTAAACCAATACAATATTTTATACTTATGCCTCTAACAAAGCCATTATGCTCATTAGAGATAATATTTGGCATAATAGAGGTTAATCTATCAACAAGGACTTTGGAAATGATTTTGAACTTAAATTAGCCAGAGCTATGGGCCTGAACTGATCAATAACATCAGCCTGAGGGGTTTTTGGAATCAAGACAAGAAGATTGGAGTTGCAATTGGGAAGGATCAAATATGAGTGAAAAAAAATTGAGTAATTGTTGCAGAAACATCATGGTTGATCACATCCCAATAATGGTGAGAGAAAGTGGCTCCAAAGCCATCTAGCCAAGGAGCATCATCTTTGTTCAGACTAAAGAATGCATTCTTGATTTCCAAGTTGCAAGGAGTATTGGTAAGCATATTGTTAATATCATAAATTATCAGCCTAGGGATGCAGAAGTTGATGAGCTAATGGTCAAAGTTGGTGTGATTAGAGTTGGAGAAAAGCTTCTTGAAGTAACTAGTAACATGATCAACAAGGGATTCCTGGTAAAAAATGAGGGTACCATTAAAAGTACGGGCAGGAATGCATTTATATCATGTTTGAGGTTAGCCATCCTGTGGAAGAACTTAGTATTTGTGTCCCTATCTTGCATCCATTTTACATGAGATTTCTCTTTCAAAAATAAGTTCTCGGTGTTCAGAGCATTCTCAAGTTGAATCAAGTACTCTCTCTCTCTCTCTCTCTCTCTCTCTCTCTCTCTCCCTCCCTCCCTCCCTCCCTCCCTCCCTCCCTCCTCCCTCCCTCCCTCTCTCTCTCTCCTCTCTCTCTCTCTCTCTCTCTCCTCTCTCTCTCTCTCTCTCTCTCTCTCTCTCTCTCTCTTTATATTATATATATATATATATATATATATATATATATATATATATATATATATATATATATATATTTCTTAGAGATGCAGGTTGAATTTCATTTTGAAGCTTCAACTCGACCTGATTCAAGGCCATTTCAACCTACTTCACCATGGAATGAACATTTATATATACATATATATATATATATATATATATATATATATATATATATATATATATATATATATATATATATATATATATATATATATATATATATATATATATATATATATATATTTCTTAGAGATGCAGGTTGAATTCATTTTGAAGCTTCAACTCGACCTGATTCAAGGCCATTTCAACCTACTTCACCATGGAATGAACATTTCCAGAAGTATTGTGATTCTAAATCTTGACATTTTCCTTCAGGACCTTGAGCTTTTCAGTAACCACAAACATAAGATAGCGATAGAAACTTGTTTTCCAACTGGATTTAATAACCTCCAAGCAACTAGGATTGGTGGTCCATATGTGAAGGAATTTGAAGGAATAAATAGTAGGCTTGTTAGAGGATAAGTTGAACTGAAGAAGATGAGGATGATGATCAGATATAACTTTAGGTTAGGATATACAAGAAGTTTTGAAGAACAAGTCCAACCAATCCATATTACAAATGGCCATAACTAACCTCTTTAAGGTATATATATATATATATATATATATATATATATATATATATATATATATATATATATATATATATATATATATATATATATATATATATATGTATATCAGAGATGCAGCCTGAATTTCATTTTGAAGCTTCAACTCGACCTGATTCAAGGCCATTTCAGCCTACTTCACCATGGAATGAATATATATATATATATATATATATATATATATATATATATATATATATATATATATATATATATATATATATATATATATATATATGTATATCAGAGATGCAGCCTGAATTTCATTTTGAAGCTTCAACTCGACCTGATTCAAGGCCATTTCAGCCTACTTCACCATGGAATGAACATTTCCAAAAGTATTGTGATTATAAATCTTGACATTTTCCTTCAGGACCTTGAGCTTTTCAGTAACCACAAACATAAGATAGCGATAGAAACTTGTTTTCCAACTGGATTTGATAACCTCCAAGCAACTAGGATTGGTGGTCCATATGTGAAGGAATTTGAAGGAAGAAATAGCAGGCTTGGTAGAGGATAAGTTGAACTGAAGAAGATGAGGATGATGATCGGATATAACTTTAGGTTAGGATATACAAGAAGTTTTGAAGAACAAGTCCAACCAATCCATATTACAAATGGCCATATCTAACCTCTTTAAGGTATGAGTTTCACCAAGTCTCCCATTGGACCAAGTGAAAGGGGCACCCACAGTAGGGAGGTGGAACAAGTTATTATGATTAGACCAACTTTGAAACTCCATCATAGGAAGCTTAGAAGGAGAAAATGAGCCTTTATGCTCATGAGCCCCAAGAACAATATTGTAATACCCAATGAGACACTGAGGGACTTTATGGTTATTGAGAATGAAAGTTAAGTTGTTCCACGGGGATCTATTATGGATTTAGCTGGTAGAGGCATAGATGGCGGCAAGACAAAAAAATTTGTTGTCTATCATAAGAGTGTAGGCAATGGCTTGATCACCAGCATGAATGATGATAGGGAACAAGGAACATTTTTAAAAACACCAGAGGTTAGGAGTGTGATTAATCCTATTGTTGACAATGATGAGCTTGTAACAAAGCTTGAGAAACCAATTTTGAGGATATCTATTTATGGAAATCCAACGTTCCACAGCAAACAAAAAGTATGACTTGTTTAAGGTAATAATTATTTTCAGGGACAACCTAGTGGGGGAGTTGGCCAATCCCCCTGTGTTCCAAAAAATGCAAATCATTTTAAATATGTTAAGGCTCCAACCTCTGATTTGGTTTTGTATCCACCGGGTTGATTTAACCTTTTCTTTTTTGTTTTGGTTCTAACAAGAGTGAATGTATGAGCCAAGTTTTCCTCAGGAATGTCATCCACCTCTACCAAGTCTTCCCCCACTTCTACATTATCATCCAGGTTGTCCCAAGACAGTTGAAGGAATTTCTCATTATTGTTCAAAAAGGAGTTTTCTATGGAATCATCATTCATTGCCTGAGTAGCATCCACAAACTCTTTATCCTGAGAACTATCCTCAGAATATTAACTCTTACCTCCACAATATCTAAGGCATTGAATTTGTTTTGTGTAAAGGGAACAAAGTCAGTCACAACAGGTGTTTGAACTTTGTTAACAACACTTGTTTCAGAATGCAAGACCATCAGAGAATCATTTACAATTCCACTAGTATATGGATCTTGAATAGTAGGTACCCTCCATACGGAGCGATTTACCATTGTTATCTTTCAGGGAATTTTATTTGGGGACATAAATTCTAGAGTTAGATTTAGGTTGAGGCTTGTCAACATCATTTGGAGCTTTGAGGTTTTTGCAACTCTGAACAGAGTGACCAATCATTTTACAATGAGAATAATACTAAGGAAGGTTTATATACTCGATGTTGAGAAAAAAAGAAAACATTTTCCTTTCCACTAAAACATTGTGTTGCAACTTAGCTAACAAGTTCATATCAACCAAAACCCTAACAAAATGACCATAAGGACAATCAAACTTTGGTTAAGAGGATATGGCATCTTTGTAGATAGGAGTTCCAACGCTGCTTGCGATTGTGAAAAGAATGTTAGGTATCCAGTATTCTTGAGCTAGCCTAAATAATTGAATCTAAACCTGATCAGTTGAGACCATTTGAAGATTGGGGTTGAAATCCTTGGTCCATGGAAACAACTTCAGAGTACCAGACGCTAGATTCCATGAAGCCGATGCTCTCACCCTTATAACATCATCAATGGATGAGAAAGAAAACTCATAAAATCCTTTTCCGAGGGATGTGATACCCCATTTGTCAAGATTCTTCCACAGAGGAGCAAGTTTGTTCTTCAAAGCAATGACGGTCAACAAAGTTGACCCTTTTGGCTAGATTATCTTGTCACAGAGATTATGCTTACAAGACTTCAAACTAGAGATGTATTCTTCTTCTGAAATGGAGATGGAGATTTTATCCCCCTCTATGAATGGTTGTGGAAGTTGAGACGTTGGAATGTTGCAAATGTTATTGTTGGAATTCAAAACATCTGGGAAAGACTTTGGTTTTTCCATTGTTTCTACTTGAATACCTTTGGTTGTGAGGTTGTTGTGGTTTTGATCAAGACAAGCCCAAGGAACCTGAAAAGAGTCCATGAGGAAGATGAAGGAGAAGAGAGATCCAAAATGCAACGGACTTTAAAATTTCTCCTTTAGCGATCCTTACGAATGGGCATGATCAGTGATAGAATTGTTACCTCTTGTGGCGGTTGTAACATTTGATGCAGATCTACGGGGCGATCATGAACGTTGAATGATGACAACGCCTATACTCAGTCCACACGAACGGATTCCTTCAATCTCAATGCTAGCTGCTACGAATGAAGGCTTTCAGTGTGTGTGTGTGTGAGAGAGAGAGAGAGAGAGAGAGAGAGAGAGAGAGAGACGAAATTGCAACTGCACCAATGCTTCTACACAAGGGTTCTATTTATAGAACCACTTGTGTGGGCTGCAAGCTAAAAAAGCCCACTCAAGTGTATGTGGCCCATATCTTATAATATGCCAAAATCACTTAAGCATGTGGTACCTTACCATATTTCGTATTCTACTTAAGTACACCGTACCTTACGATGTTCTGCAGTTCACTTAAGTGCACCGTACTTTACGGTATTCCTTAGTTACTCTATCTCTCATCAATCCGTCCTTTTGTGTGTGACCCTATAGGTTTTCGCGGCATTGACAATTATATTAAATCATGTATTTAACATAATAAACAGTGAGGGGTATCTAGCAACACATCACTGCTACCCAAGACACGAAAATGACATGTAATCTGACAAATCCTTTTGTGATAATACTTAGGTGTACAATTACCCTTTTTCCCTTATGTCTATATTGAACACAAGGCATAGACTGTGTCATCCTTGTCCAGTTCAATATTGGACCCATAGACATTTCTCCTGTTACGCAGGATGGGCAAATTCCATCTAGGTCACTTATGTCCCTTAGCATGCTTCGTGGAGTACCCATCAATTGTTTTTATGGTCATCCAGTTACGGACAATGTTTGATCAGCAATAAGGCACTCGACTCTACATCTAGGGTCCATAGTGGTTTCAGGTCGAAGGGTGGTATACACCATTATCACCATGAGAATAACTTATGACACTTTGCATAGCATTCTATATAGTATTCTCATAGCGGGTCAATCCAGTATAAATATTACTCTTAATATTCATACCTATGTTTAAGACTTGATAATTCCTTATCCATGATCCATGATGTTATCATCAGTCTATATACATAATAGTCTTAATGCTTTAATGTTATCCCACTTCACAATAAAGCTCGACTATGGATACTTTAAGTATAGTGTCCTTATGTTTAATGTGATCTCATGATTAAGTCACACTTGATACATTAAACGGACTATCTATTCTAGGGACTTTATTAGACAAACATAATAAAGAAAAAACCTTTTATTATTAATAAATAATTCGATACAAGTACCAAAAGTATTGGCCTCTAGGGCTTACACCAATAATCTCCCACTAGCACTAGAGCCAATCAGGCATACCCCTAATGCCCATAGATCTAGTATGGCCATCATGATTCTGCTGCGCAAGAGGCTTTGTCAGTGGGTCAACAATATTGTCAAGTGTAGGTACTCTGCATATTTTCACATCTCCTCTATCTATTGTCTCTCGAATGAGGTGATAATGCCATAGTATGTGTTTGGATCGTTGGTGAGATCTAGGCTCCTTAGCTTGTGCGATAGCACCATTGTTATCACAATAGAGACCAATGGGATCCACAATGCTAGGAACTATGCCAAGTTCACTAATGAACTTTTTGATCCAAACAGCTTTCTTTGCTACACTTGAGGCAGCAATATACTCGGCCTCGGTTGTAGAATCGGCAACTGTATCTTGCTTTGAACTTTTCCAGGTCACAGCACCACCGCTTAAGCAAAACACATAACCATATTGCGATCTAAAGTCATCCTTATTTGTCTTGAAGCTAGCATCGGTGTATTCAATTACAACCAGCTCTTCCTGACCTCCATATATCAATAATGAGTCCTTAGTCCTTCTCAAATACTTAAGGATATTCTTGACAGTTACCCAATGAGCATCAGCAGGATCATATTGGTACCTACTCGTTACACTTAAAGCATACGAGACATCTGGTCGAGTACATAACATGGCATACATGATAAATCCTATTGCATATGCATATGGAATCTTATTCATGTGATCCCTTTCTTCCTTAGTTGAAGAGGATTGTGTTTTTGATAGTCACAGGCCATGTTGCATAGGTATGAATCCTTTCTTGGAATCATGCATATTAAAGCGTCTTAGCACTTTGTCTATGTACGTACTCTGACTTAGGCCAAGAAGTTTTTGTGATCTATCTTTATAGATTCTGATTCCTAATATATAGGCTTCTTCACCTAGGTCCTTCACAGAAAAGCATTTCCCCAACCAAGACTTTACTTGTTGCAGGGTAGGGGCATCGTTTCCAATGAGTAATATGTCATCTACATATAATACCAGGAAAACGATCATGCTCCCACTAACCTTCTTGTAGACACAAGGCTTATCTTCGTTCTTGATGAATCCATATTGTTTTACTGTTTCATCAAAACGAAGATTCCAGCTTCTGGAAGCTTGCTTCAATCCATAGATTGATCTTTGTAACTTACATATCTTTTGGGCTTCTTCTGGTATGTCAAATCCTTTAGGTTGTGTTATGTACACATCCTCAAGAAGATTCCCATTAAGGAAAGCAGTTTTGACATCCATCTGCCATATTTCATAATCATGATATGCAGCGATAGCAAGTAAAATATGAACAGATTTAAGCATTACAACTGGTGAAAAGGTTTCATCATAGTCAACCCCATGAATTTGTTTATATCCTTTTGCAACCATTCTTACCTTATAGGTATGTACCTTACCATCCATGTCAGTCTTCTTTTTGAAGACCCACTTGCATCCTATAGGGTTAACTCCTACAGGAGGCTCTACCAAGGTCCAAACTTGGTTTGTGTACATGGAATCCATTTCAGATTTCATGGCTTCTAGCCACTTCTCAGGCTCGGGACCAGTTATGGCCTCTTGGTAGGTCACATGCTCATCTTGATCCATGAGTAATACATCACCTTGATTAGTTATGAGATATCCATATCTCTCAGGTAGGTGACGTATCCTGCTTGACCTATGATGGTCTTGTTCTACTTGAGCAGGTTGCTCTTCCACAACTACTTGTGTTTCCTGCTCTAATTCCACCATAGGTGTATCAATGCTTTGTGATTCTTGAATTTCTTCAAGCTCCACTTTCCTCCCACTGATTCCTTTGGAAATAAAATCATTTTCTAGGAAAACTCTAGTTCGAGCGACAAACACTTTGCCCTCAGAAGGATTGTAGAAGTAATACCCTCTTGTTTCTTTAGGATACCCCACAAATAAGCATTTGTCAGATTTTGGCTCAAGCTTAGTTGAAATTTTTCGTTTCACATAAACTTCGCAACCCCAAATCTTCATGTAAGACATATGTGGTTTTTTACCACTCCATATCTCATATGGTGTCTTCTCAACCTTTTTGGGTGGAACACGGTTAAGTGTGTAAGCTGCTGTCAATAATGCATGTCCCCAAAAGGAGTTTGGAAGATCAACGTGACTCATCATGGATTTGACCATGTCTAACAGGGTTCGATTTCTTCTCTCAGATACACCATTCCATTAGGGTGTTCCAGGAGGAGTAAGTTGGGATAGGATCCCACACTCTTTCAGATGGTCATCAAACTATAGGCTTAAATACTCATCACCTCAATCTGATCGAAGAGTTTTAAGATTCTTACCTAGTTGGGTTTGTACTTCATTCTTGAATTCCTTGAACTTTTCAAAGGACTCTGATTTGTGTCTCAATAAATACACATAACCATATCTACTGAAATCATCAGTAAATGTGATGAAGTACTGAAAACCTCCTCTGGCTGGTATGTTCAGTGGTCCACATACATCAATATGTATGAGGGCCAAAAGATCATTAGCTCTTTCACCTTTTCCTATGAATGGAGACTTTGTCATCTTTCCAATTAAACAAGATCTGCATGTCTCATATGATTCATAATCAAAAGAGTCCAAGAGTCCATCTTTATGGAGTTTGGAAATTAGTTTCTCATTTATGTGGCCTAATCGACAACGCCAAAGGTAAGTTGGATTTAACTCATTAGGTTTCATCCTTTTAGTATTAATGTTATAAATAGGCATTTCAAGATCAAGGACATATAGTCCATTGTTCATTTGTGCAGTAGCATAGAATATATCATTCAAATAAATTAAGCAACAATTGTTTCTTTATTATAAATGAAAAACCAAACTTGTCCAAACAAGAAACGGAAATAATATTCCTGCTAATTGCAGGTACATAATAACAGTTCTCTAACTGAATTATTAAACCACTAGGTAAAGTCAATACATAAGTTCCTACGGCTAAAGCAACAACCTTTGCTCCATTGCCAACTCATAGGTCAACTTCACCTTTTGCCAAATCTCTACTCCTTTTTAACCCCTACACATTGGTACAAGTGTGAGAACCGCATCCAGTATCTAATACCCATGATGCAGAAGTAGATAAATTAATTTCAATAACAAAAATACCTGAAGTTGAAGTCTCTACTCCATTCTTCTTATCTTCCAGGTACTTTGGGCAGTTTCTCTTCCAGTGTTCGGTCTTACCGCAATGGAAGCAGGTGCCTTCCTTTGTTATGCCTCCACTAGGCTTCAAAACAGCAACAGTGGGTTTGGGTTTGGCAACTTCCTTGGCTTTCCCTTTATCACCCTGCTTGGTGGGTCTTTTGTTCTGTCTCTTCCCATTTCCGATCATCAGAATGGACTTCCCTTTTGACTTCAGATTCTTCTCAGCAGTTTTTAACATGGCTAGCAGTTCAGGAAGAGATTTGTCCATATCATTCATATTGAAATTTAGGACAAATTGACTGAATCTATCTAGCAACGATTGCAAGATCAAATCAATCGCAAGTTCCTTTCCGAGGGGAAAACCCAACCTCTCAAGGTTTTCCACATACCCAATCATCTTGAGCACATGGGGACCTACAGGGGCTCCCTCAGCTAACTTGCCTTAAAAAAGGGCTTTTGAAACTTCAAACCTTTCATGCCTTGCTTTCTCTTGATAGAGCATCTTCAGGTGTTCGATCATATCGAATGTTTCCATGTTCTCATGTTGCTTTTGCAACTATGAGTTCATGGTAGCTAGCATGAGACAAGCAGTTTCATTGGCATCATCGACATGCTTCTTATAAGTATCTCTTTCTGCCTTAGGTGCAGAACTACGAGGTTCCTCTTCAGGAACAGATTTCTCCAAGACATACAGCTTTCTATCATGTTTGAGGACAATCCAGAAAATTTGTCCCAGACAATTTTTCCTTGTCAAGGATTGATCGTAAAATGTTGTTAGAGGTGTTTGTTGTCATGGTAATCTACATGAAAATAATGAAAATATAAGTATCAATAACATATTCAATTAGGCCTTTAATTAAATATGCTCCCACTATTTTACTCAAAACAAATGACCCTTACCATTTGATTCGGAAAATCCCGTTGGAAGATTTTCTAGTGGGTCGAGATCCATATTTCACTTTGTTTTAAGTCCACGTAGGCGGATTACACAAAACTAGGTTATTTAGGTAGGAACTCCTTCCAATTGTATCTAATACAACTCTCGAATATTTTAGTTGGGTGAATAACTCCTTATTCCAATCCATCATATGGATCATTTCCAACTCTTGCTTCTAAACATATATAATCTTATTATAATTTGTTTAGTTAAGTTTGACCCATTGTTTTAGCAATTGGATATTACAATTATCCCATCGCAACTTACTAATATAGAACATGCACCTCGCGTAGGCGAAACCTACATTATCCGATACTAGTCTTGATGAGTGCTAAAACTTGGAAAGCATAAACTTAATATTTAATTTGAGGGAATTTGAAATTATTCTGATCTCACCGGCTTATTTATCATATAAATCGTCTCTCACGTGCATCAACATACATAATGAAACAGTTATGGCCTCTAGCGCAATTGTTCTCCCAAGCCAATGAGAGAACCTAAGCTAACCTAATAACGATCTAAGCTTCTCCAAGCAAGATCTTCAAGGTTGTCCTCCTTTGATATTGAATTCTTCTCTTTCTTCATAACATTACATTACATAAAAGAAACTCGTTTTACATACGAGGAAGTGAGATGAGAAAAGAAGTTACATTAAGAGATTAAAAGAGAGGCACGACACGCAGGTCGTATTTTAAAAATCCAAAACAAAATAAAGGAAAACTAAGGCCATAACCGATCACCACAAGACAATAATAATAAACACATTATTATTATTAATTTTAATTCTTTTAATTAATTAAAACCAAATTAAATTTCGGCGACCGATCACACTACGCAGAGTTAGCCGGGGGTCCGCTGCCCCGTTAGCGGACAGGGGTCAAGGGGGCATCGCCCCTGACCGAAATTTTTAATGAATAATTCATTTGAAATCGACGTCGTTTTTCGCATCAACACTTGATACTTTAAAGCACAACTCTTGAGCAGTCACAACACTAATCGCATAACTCTTTGACAACATAATCCTTGTGTCGTCATTAACCCTAATGCACCAATTTCAGACCGTCAAACACACCTCGATTGTTGATTCAATATGATTGATCAACACATCATTGCTTCACCATACTAATGTCGGATCAAGAAGCAAACGACCATTGATCGCTCAAAGGAAAACAACCACTAAGTGTTTGAATGAACGAAATAGAAACAATATATCATATATACTGTATTTTACATCAGGATTACTTATATCATATATATAACTTGATCGATCTCAATTGCATAACCTATGGACGATCGATGTATCGCTGCTTCACCATACTAATGTCGGATTCCGAAGCATAGTCAACATCAATCATCCAAATCGTACACACATGATGCCAAATTTAATTACTCATTTATTCTTTGATTCATTCTGTCTTTTAATCGTATTAATACAGAAAATAAACAGCTACCAGATGCACGGCTTCGTAAGTTACTCTGATACCACTGAAGGAGAAGAGCGATCCAAAACGCAACGGAATTTAAAATTTCTCCTTTAGTGATCCTTACGAATGGGCATGATAAGTGATAGAATTGTTACCTCTTGTGGTGATTGTAACCTTTGATGCAGATCTATGGAGCGATCACGAACGTTGAACGATGACAACGCCTCTACTCATTCCACACGAACGGATTCCTTCAATCTCAGTGCTAGCTGCTACGAATGAAGGCTTTGAGTGAGTGAGAGAGAGAGAGAGAGAGAGAGAGAAACGAAATTGCAACTGCACCAATGCTTCTACACAAGGGTTCTATTTATAGAACCACTTGTGTGGGCTGCAAGCTAAAAAAGCCCACTCAAGTGTATGTGGCCCATATCTTATAATATTCCAAAATCACTTAAGCGCATGGTACCTTACCATATTTCGTATTCTACTTAAGTACATCGTACCTTACGATGTTCTACAATTCACTTAAATGCACCGTACATTATGGTATTCCTTAGTTACTCTATCTCTCATCAATCCGTCCTTTTGTGTGTGACCCTGTAGGTTTTCGCGGCATTGGCAATTATATTAAATCACGTATTTAACATAATAAACAGTGAGCGGTATCTAGCAACACATCACTGCTACCCAAGACACGAAAATGTTATGTGATCTGACAAATCCTTTTGTGATAATACTTATGTGTACAATTACCCTTTTGCCCTTATGTCTATATTGAACATAAGGCATAGACCGTGTCATCCTTGTCCAGTTCAATATTGGGCCCATAGACATTTATCCTGTTACGCAGGATGGGCAAATTCCATCTAGGTCACTCATGTCCCTTAGCATGCTTCGTGGAGTACCCATCAACTATCTTTATGGTCATCCAGTTACGGACAATGTTTGATTAGCAATAAGGCACTCGACTCTACATCTAGGGTCCATAGTGGTTTCAGGTCGAAGGGTGGTATACACCATTATCACCATGAGAATAACTTATGACACTTTGCATAACATTCTATATAGTATTCTCATAACGGGTCAATCCAGTATAAATATTACTCTTAATATTCATACCTATGTTTAAGACTTGATAACTCATTATCCATGATCCATGAGATGTGATCATCAGTCTATATACATAATAGTCTTAATGCTTTAATGTTATCCCACTTCATAATAAAGCTCGACTATGGATACTTTAAGAATATTGTCCTTATGTTTAATATGATCTCATGATTAAGTCACACTTGATACATTGAACAGACTATCTATTCTAGGGACTTTATTAGACATACATAATAAAGAAAAAGCCTTTTATTATTAATAAATAATTCAATACAAGTACCAAAAGTATTGGCCTCTAGGGCTTACACCAACAGAAGATCTGCCCTCCAGCGGTTGCTGGTTGACCTAACTATCAGAAATGCACAGGGTTACATGTGGTCAGAGGATATAGAAGAGGGCAAAGGAAGAAATTCCTTTTATGTTGTAAATATTAACCTCAAATGTGATATTTATAAACCAACACTCTATCTACTAGTTAATACATTATGTCCTACATAATTTAGCTTTGTTTGAATATTTGTGCAGATAATGTATGATTCTTTCGTTGGTAGGAGCATGTGATGCCCCTCATTTGACTTGAACTACCCTTAAAACATGTATTTGTATCCCTGCTTCTACTGATGGGAAATTAAGACACAATAATAAACCAATATACAGTGGATATAAAAGTCCCTAGACATGTAGGAACCTTGAGGATCAACAACAAATATAAGACGACAAATCGAACAAATAAAGGCACCAAAGAACACCGATATTTTTAACGTGAAAAATCTCTCAATATGAGAGTAAAAACTATGAGTCGTCCAGACCAAAGACATAAATCCACTATAATTAATTAAGAGTATAATAGTCCTAAGTTTATTCACAAACTAGTGCTAACAACCGCAAATCACCAAGAAAACTAACTTACAAATAAGAATAAAAAAACTGAAACATTTTCCAAATATGCAGCTTCAATGCAAAGTAGATAACTCTCACCTCAGACATTGTATTTAAATTCTGAACGGTCAAAAGTTAGATACATATGTTATGAACATTCCCTCCAAATTTGAGCTTGATCCGATAGTTAACAAATCGGAGATCGTCAATTTAGTAAGACTAGTTGCAGAAAACGAGAATGAATTTCTCTTCTCTTTTCTCTCTTTTGAATCCTTATTTTCTCTCTCTCAATCACTCAACCCTAAATTGATTCTCTCCACTTAAATAAGTGAGACAAATGGTCTAATCATATTTGGGTCTTTCTTCACATATGAAGGGAGCCCAAACTCAACAAATCTCCCCTCACAACTATGTGGAGGAAATCGCCAAACCTGCGATATCACAACAAGTTTTAAATTTCCCTCTAGGTAATGCTTTAGTCATCATATCAGGAACCATTATCATTTGTATGAACTTTAGATAACTCCAACAACATAGCATCCAAAATATCGTGTAACCAATGATATCTCACATCAATGTACTTGGACCTATTATGAAAAGTCGGATCTTACCAAGATGAATAGCGCTTTGACTATCAACAAATAACACATATTTGTCTTTAGCAAAACCAAGCTCCTGCAAACATTTCTTCAACCATAGTAACTTTTTGCATGCTTCGATAATTGCAATGAACTAAACCTTTGTAGTACACAGTGCTACACACTTTTGTAATTTGGACTGCCAATCCACAACTCCCCATGAAAATTTAATCATGTAGCCCGAAGTGGACTTTCTGGAATCATATATCCAGCCATATCAGATTCAAAGTACCCTCACTAGAGTAGGCTTATCTCCTCCAAAACAAAGCCTCACATAAGTAGTAATGCGAAGATACCTTAAAATCCATTTTACAACATCCCGCTGCTCCTTACCTAGATTTGACAAAAATATACTGATTGTACCAACAACATGTGTTATATCTGGTCTTGTACACAACATTTCATACATCAAACTACCCCAAGAAGACGCATAAGGAACATGTTTCATATCAAACACATCATTTTCACTTGAAGGAATTTGATTAGAACTCAACTTGAAATGAGTAGCGAGAGGAGTGCTTACTGCCTTAGAACTTTCCGTTTTTAATCTTTGCAGCACTCTTTCGATATAATGTTCTTGTGACATCCAAAGTTTCTTCTCTTTTCTGTCACATATAATTCTAATGCCAAGAATCTATTAGTTGCTCTCATGTCTTTCATGGAAAATGACTCTCCCAATTGCTTATTTAACCTACTAATGTTAGAAATACTTTTCCATACAATAAGAATATCATCAACATATAGCAACAGGATAATAAAGTTATTGTTAGAAAATTTTCTAACAAAAATGCAATGATCTGAAGTAGTCTTCTGGTGTCCTTGATCACACATAACAAACTCAAACTTTTTGCACCATTGTCTTAGAGCTTGCTTCAATCCATATAAACTCTTTCTCAATCTACACACATGATCTTTTTTTACCTTTAACTTAAAAACCATCGGGTTGTTTCATGTAGATCTCTTCCCCTAAATCACCATAAAGGAAAGTCGTTTTCACATCCATTTGCTCAACCTCTAAATCAAGAGTAGCAACCAAACTCAACATGGTTCTAATTGGTGACATCTTTACAACAGGTGAGAAAATATCATTAAAATCAACACCCTTTCTTTGACGGAAACTTTTCACCAGTAATCTGGCTTTATATCTTGGAGACTTATAGTTACTCTCTTGTTTAACTCAACATATCCATATGTTTTCCAAATCCCTTTTGCCTTTAGGAAGCTTCACTAACTAATAAGTGTAATTATCATGCAATGGTTTTATCTCATCATGCATTGCATCCATCCACTTTTGATTTTCATCACTTTCCATGGCCTTTTGAAAACACTCGGGTTCACCCTCATTAGTCAAGGTCACATACTCATCAGAATTATACCTTATAGAAGGTTGTCTCTGCCTGTAGACCTCCTAAGTTGAACTTCAGATGATTCTGGAGCTTCACAAAGATTCTCATCCATTGTGATCATCACCACCAATAGCATCCAGATTATGACTAGGTAACCAAACTAGATCAACATTAGACAAATTAATATCTTTATTATGTGTAGCCTTCTCTAACTTATCAATGTCTTCAATAGTTTGGTCTTCCATAAACACCATATTGTGGCTTTAAATAAGCTTCTTCCCTACAGGATCATACAACCCGTAACCAAACTCATCTTGCCCATAGCCGATGAAGATACATTGTTTTGACTTCGCATCTAACTTGGATCTTTCATCCTTTGGAATATTCACCAAAACCTTACAACCAAATACTCTCAAATGATCATGTTTGACATTCTTTTCAAACCAATTTTTTTTCTGGAACTTCATTGTTCAAAGCAACAGTAGGAGTGAGATTAAGAACATGCACTGTCGTGTAAAGTACCTCACCTTAGTAATGATTAGGAAGCTTAGCTTCAGAGAGCATACATCTTACTCTCTCAATTAGGAATCAAATGGTCCAAAATACTCTCCACCATTGTCTTGAACAGACATATTTCAGCTTCTCCCATGTCTGCCTCTCAACCAAAGCATGTAACTCTTTGAACTTTTCCAACACTTGGTATTTTGTCATAAAGGCATAAACCCTTAGTTTCCAGAAGCAACCACCAATAAAGTTAAAAAATAAAGTCCACCACTAAATGATTTTACATTTAATGGGCCACAAACATCATAATGTACCAATTGAAGCAACTTTGACTTCCTTAAGGGATGATGTCTCTTTAAAGATACTCTAGTCTGTTTACCAGCCATGCAATGAGAACACTTCTCCAAATCTACATTCTTTAATCCAGGAAGAACATCCTTTTTGGCCAAAACATCCAACCTCTTTTCACTAATATGACTAAGTCTTTGGTGCCACAAAGATGTTTCTGTATCGATAGCATTCACATTGTCCCTAGCAACCAAAGCTTTTATCCAATACAATTTAGAAAAAAAAATTCCCTCTAGCCACAACCAAGCTACCTTTGTTGAGTTTCAACTTTCCATAACCAAAGTGATTATCATAACCACAATCATCTAGCATATGCACAGAGATCAAGTTAAAGCGGACATCTGAAGCATGTTTGACACCTCTAAGCAACAATTGTGCTCCCATGTTAGTTTGCAAGCAAACATTACCAACACCAATTACCTTATATACATCATCATTACCCATCTTCAACACTCCAAAATCACCAGAAGTATAAGATGTGAAGAAATCCTTCCTTGGTGTAACATTCAATTTAACACCACTATCAACTATCCATATGCTTTCGTCTGATACAAGATTAACAAACTCATGATCACAAGGAATAATAAGATTATCACTAGCAGCGATAGTAACACGATCATCACCATGATCTTCATGGTCTCTTTGTTTAGACTTGTCATTCTTTCCTTTGTTATCTATTTTAACTGATAGCAATACTTTTGTACGTGTCCTTTTTGTGACAATAATGACACTTTATATTCTTGTATTGCGGCTTAGACTTACTTCTGTTATTCTCTCTACCACCATTTGGTTCCTTTTTATGACTTCTGCCATTATTTTCAGTGACAAGTACCTTGGGTTGAGATGAAAAACCTTGTGTGTTCCTTCTCATCTCCTAATTAAGAATATCAGCCTTAGCCGTTTCCAAAGAAACAACACCTTTAGGAGTAGAACTTGTGATAGAAACCCGAAACGTCTCCCATGACTCTGGTAAAGATGGCAATAGAAATAGTCCCAAAAGTTCATCATCAAATTTTCTATTCATTTCTGACATCTGATCGAGGAGCCCTTGAAATTCACTTAAGTTATCTGAATTAGAAGTCTCCTCCTTATACTTCAAACTTATGAAGTTATTCAACAAGAATAATTTATTATTCCCTTATTTATAGGCATACAAGGACTCTATCTTTTCTCATAAAGTTTTTGCATGTGTCTCATTAGCAATATGATTATAAATATTATTTTCTACATATTATCGAATAAAACCACATATATGTTGATGTTCAAACTCACATACTTCACCAGACACAGAATTCGGCTTTGCGGAACAAAAAATCGATAAATGCAATTTCTTCATAAATAGTAAGTCTTTCATTTTGTCCATCTATTAATGATAATTAGAACCATTCAAAAATACTATCTTCGTCTTTGTATTTGACTTCATCATTCAAGAAAGTAAAATAACCCTTAACCAAGAGCTCTGATACCAATCTGATAGAAAATTAAGACACAATAACACAATAATAGACCAACACGCAGCGGATATAAAATTTCTTAGGCTTATAGGAACCTTGAGAATCAATAACAAATATAAGACGACAAATCAAACAAATAAAAGCACAAAAGAACATCATTATTTTTAACGTGGAAAACTCCTCAATATGAGAGTAAAAATGATGAGTCGTCCAACAAAGAAATAACTCAACTAGAATCAATTAAGAATAAAAGAGAATCTTAAAGTGATTCACAAACTAGTGCTAACAACCGCAAATTACAAAGCAAACTAGCTTACAAATAAGAATAAAAAAGCTAGAAAGTTTCCCAAATCTGCAGCTTCAGTACGAAGCAGATAACTCTCACCTCAGGCGTAGTTTTGAAATTCTGAAGGAGCTCAATCAGACGGTTAACAATTGGGGATCGTCAATTTAGTGAGATCGATTGTAGAAAAATAGGAATGACTCTCTCTCTCTCTCTCTCTCTCTCTCTCTCTCTCTCTCTCTCTCTCTCTCTCTCTCTCTCTCTCTCTCTCTCTCTCTCTCTCTCTCTCTCTCTCTCTCTCTCTCTCTCTCTCTCTCTCTCTCTCTCTCTCTCTCTCTCTCTCTCTCTATATATATATATATATATATATATATATATATATATATATATATATATATATATATATATATATATATATATATATATATATATATATATATATATATATATATATATACTAAATTGATCTTCTCCACTGAAATAAGTGAGACAAATGGATTAATCGTATTTGGGTCTTTATCCACATAAGAAGGGAGCTCAAACTCAACATCTACACCATACAATCCTTCCATCAAGTTAAGTTCTAAAGGTAGCTCTCTCTACCCTAATCATTCAACATATATGTGCCTTATCGGCCGCTTACTTTACCTTACTACCATTAGACCAAACATTCAATTTCCATATTCATCAACTTAACCAATTTATTGTAAGTTTATATTGTTGAATATTGTGTCTTTTTAGTGTCTTATTTTATTTCTTAAAAGTTTAAGAAGCAAAGGTTGGATATATAGCATAGAATTAGCAAGTTTTATATGAGAAGTCCAATGGTTACAATATCTTCGGATTGATCTACATGTTGTTCCTACGACTCTATTTACTATGTATTGTGATATTCATTTTTTCATAAATAATATAAATATATTAAAATTGATTGTCATGTCATTAGTGTGAAAGTTTAAAGATGCATAACTCATCTTTACATATACCATCTTTTTCACAATTTACTTTATTTTATAGGTAGCGTCTAACTAACGCGAGGGCTCAATTAAGTCTCTCACCGGTAAGGTATTCAAATTTTATTGTTAGATTTAATAGGTAAAAAATAGAATAGGTAGACATTAACGCACACAATATTACTTCCACATCTTTTCAAATATATATTTTTTTAATAATTCTTTTTTATTTAATTATAGTAGGAGTTATCCCGGTGATTGGATGAATTTAACAACTCCCACCAACACGTTTCAAGTTTTGGTAAACCATTTGGATTTTTTTTTTAATTCCTCTTTCATTGCTTGCTATTTTCTTATCTTTTCCAAGTTATATCTATTACACCTCCTCTATCCATACCTATACTCTGCTACCATCGACAAACTGCACATGTAAAGATAAAATAAATTTCTTAAACAAAATACTGTTGTTGTTTGCATCTTTACCTTTGGATTGGAAAATGCATCTTATTTGTGTAGTTCATATATGTTGAATTTTTGAAGATGGAAGTTCATGTTTTTTAATTATTTAACAAAATAATGTTGCTGTGTTTTATGAGATCGAGGGAACAAAGTGTTATTAATAAGAAACATAATAATCCTTTAGCAAAATTCCTTTGACAAAATATTGTTTTTATGCCAAGAATGCATTTGTTGTAGTATTTAATGGGGAAAAAATGATACTGAGGGAGAAGCAATTTTGTCAACAAAAGAAAATACTAACATGAAAATGGAAAGACGTGGAAATAAGATTGAGTCAATAAATGTCTAGATGTTTTCATCTTTGTTTTTATCGAATCTAAACCATAGATTATATCTAACAGCGTGATTTTAGAGTATCAGCGCTGGGGGATTTAATTGAACAGTCATTCTACACATAACCATTTTTATAAAATTATACTTTTTGTAAAATAAAATTTATAAAAACAATTTAAAAAAATTTCAAACAAAAAATTGATTTAAATACTTTTTCATGAAATTTTATTTTAGATATTAAAATCTTAAAAAACTACTTAAACTTTAAAATTTATTTTAATATTAAAATTTTAAAAAATTACTTAAATTTAAAAATTATGTTTGAAATATATCTTTTATATTATTTTATATATTTTTTAATCTTAATAATGTATATTTATGTTATATTTTTTATTGATAAAATTCAAAAAATTCAATATTAAAATACAAAAGAAAATCACTTTCAATAAAGCTATATATGTCTTTATATGTTACTCCTTTTAATTTCTTTATTTTCAAGCTTAGGCCCTTATAAATTAGATGATATATATTATAAGTCATCATATATATCATTCAACTTAGTTCTTAACTAGATGATGTTCTATATTGCTTTTGGTTATTATACCTTCTTTCATTCATTGAGAAGACATTTGCTCAAAAGAAGAAGAAGCTGCTACCTCAGATGTGTGTGCTTCAGTTGCCACTATGAATCTGAAGGAGAAGAAACTACCTCACACCTTGTGGGGAGAAGTTGTTGCCACTGTAGAATATGTGTTCAATAGGTGTCCAATTAAGAAGGTGAAGGAAATTGTTCATATTCAGAAGTGGACTGGATACGAGCAAAGTGTGAGTCATCTGAAGGTGTTTAGTTCTGTTTGTTATAAACATGTTCCAGATGCTAAGAGAAGGAAGTTGGATGACAGAAGTAGAGTCATGTTGCTTCTAGGATACCACAGTACAGGTGCTTATAAGCTCCATTGTTCTGTCACTAACAAAGTTAAACTCAACAAAGATGTCATTGTGAAAGAATCAGAAACGTGGGATTGAAATAAGTCTCAATCCAACTCTGGTGCAGCGTTAACAATTGAGTTAACTTTTGAAGACATTTCAGACTCTAAAGGAGAATCTTCCTCTGAAGAAGATTCTGAGTTTGAAGATGAGTCAGAGTCTGAAGGGGACACTGATGCTGAAGTTGAGTCTGACTTTGAAAGAGAATCTAATGATTCAGATTCTAACAATGATTCAAATTCTGATGGTGACCAAGATTTTGATGATGATCCAGACTCTGGTGAGAATCCAACCTCTGAAGATGAACCTTCTAAAGGTGGATATTCTAAATTTGTAGCTTGTGAAGGTGATCCTTCTTCTAAAACTAGGCCACAGAGAATTCGACAGATTCCACGAAGGCTTGAAGATTTTGAATTGCTGCAAGATACTGAAATAGACTCTAAAGGGGAAGTCATTCAGTGTGCCATGATGATGGACTTTGAACCGATCAGTACAGAAGAAGCTCTCAAGAAGAAAGTGTGGTTGAAGGTCATGAAAGAAGAACTTAGGGCTATAGAAAGAAACAAGACTTTGGAGTTGATTGAGCTTCCAAAGAACAAGAAATTCATTAGTGTCAGATGGGATTACAAGGTGAAACTAAAGTCATATGGATCAATTGGAAAACACAAAGCAAGATTAGTAGCTAGAGTATTTGTGCGGAAGCCCGATTTAGACTACTTTGAAGTGTTTGCACTTGTAGCTAGACATGAAATAATCAAGTTGGCAATAATTATAGATGCTAGTAAGAACTAGCCTTTGATGCATTTATATGTGAAACATTCATTTTTGAATGATCCTTTACAAGAGGAAGTTTATGTATCACAACCTTTTGAATTGTGAAAAAGAACTAGAAAGGAATGGTATACACGTTACATAAAGCCTTGTGTGGACTGAAACAAGCTCCTAGAACATGGAATCTGATAATTTATTCATTTTTTAAGCTTCAAGGATTCAGAAAATGTGAGATAGAGTATGGTGTTTATGTTCATCATACATCTGATAGCAATATGATTATGGTGTATCTCTATGCTGATGATATATTACTAACAGAGAATTGTTCATATGAGATAGCTAAGTTCAAGAAGGTGTTGATGAATGAGTTTGAGATGACTGATCTAGGAAATATGACATATTTTCTAAGGATGGAGATTATGTACTATGATAAGGGTATCATCTTGCATCAGTTGAAGTATGAACTTGAGATTCTGAAAAGATTTGAGCTGATGAATTGCAAGTCTGCAGTTACACCTTCTGAGATAAACTATAAATTGGACTCTGATTCTGAAGGTGATTATGTAAATGCTACAATTTTCAAACAGTTGGTTAGTTATCTGAGATATTTGTGCAATACCAGATATGATATTTGTTATGCAGTTGGAATAATGAGTAGGTTTATGAGTAAACCAAGTGGTCACAGTACCAAGTTATTGTCAGGATTCTGAGGTACATCAAGGGGACTCTAAAGCATGAAGTTTTGTTTCCTTCTGGTGTTGAATCTGAGTCAGAGATGATATGTTATTCAGACTCTGATTAGTGTGGAGACAAAGTTAACATAAAAAGTACTTGTGGATATTTCTTTAAGTATCTGAGAGGTCTTATTTATTTGTGCTCCAAGAAGCAATCAGTAGTTGCATTAATAACATGTGAAGTTGAGTACATTGGAGGTGCTTTGTCTCCTTGAAAAGTTGTATGGATTATGAACTTGCTGCAATATTTGAAGATCAAGGTGAGCAAGCATGTGAAGTTGATGATTGACAACAAACCAGCTATAAGTCTTGCCAAGAATCCAATTTTGCATGGAAGAAGCAAGTACATTGACACAAAGTTTTATTTTCTGAGGAAGCAGATTCAAAATGCGGTGCTTGAAGTTGTGCATTGTAGCATTCAGAATCAGCTGCTAGATGTTCTGACTAAGACTATCAAGACTGAATACTTAAAAAAATATTTTACTTTAATTTAATTATACTTTTTGTGTATTTATTTGTGTATTTATTTTACTATTGTGTGTGGATGGATAAATGAATGTGGATGAGAGAGAGGGTGAGTGACCTTGTAGTAAGGAGTGGAGAGTAATTAGAAAAAGATAGAATAACTTAGAATTATTTTATTAATTAAAATAATGCTTTAATTTTATTATTTAAATAATAGTATTTTAATTATTAAATAAAATAATATGAGTAGTAGCATTTTTAGTGAATTTAGTTATTTTGTTATTAGAAATAAAATAATAAGAATAAACTAATTAAATATAGAAAATAAAAGAAGAATGCCAGTGTTGGGTTTTTGTGAGTAAGTGAGGATAGAATGGTAAATCTAAAATTTAGGAGTTTTGTTATTATAAAAAAAAATTTAAAGTTGGAATGTTTTTGGCAATAAATGAATTGGAAGAGTGAAAAAGTTAGGACAAAGAGAAGAGCAAGAGGAGAGCTAGTATAGAAAGAGAGGAGAACCAAGAACAGAACTAACCATTGTTGCTAGGAGAATAATATAAGGGGAGAGAATAGCTTTCATTAGGGCTTATGCATGAGGGGTAGGGTAGAGAAGTCCTTAACCTCCAATAGGACATTGGGTTGTTCATGAAATTTTGAGTTTTTCTATGATATTATGATGTTGATTGGCTGAATTAATGTGTATTTCGTGTATAATTTTGTATATGATTTTTGAAATTATTAATATTTTGTCGAAGGTTTGAAGCTTTGGGGTTAATATATTTTCGATAAAATTGAGAATTATATGCTAAATTGTTATTTTAATCATTAAATAATTGTAGTACGTCGAATTCTGAGATCGGGATTTTTTAAGGAATCGAAATCGGAGGTCCGGAAGGATTTCTATGGTGGAAAACACGGAAAAGTAAATTTCTATGATTTTTATTTACCAATGAATTTTGGAAATTAGTTTTCCGTGGCGAAAAACCCGGTTATGGGTGACTTCCGTCAACCCTCATGACTTTCATTATGACTAATGAAAAATATCATAATTTGAGATCAGTGACTCCATTTGGGACACGGTTCAAAGTGTTGGAAAGCTAACGTTGTATCATCTCATGGTGATGTCTTAAGAGGCTGAATATACACTTAGTGACGTGAATATACTTAAGGGGTAATATCGGTGACTATGTTTCTAATTACTAGGTTGGGTTTTATCTATTGCTATAACTTTTTATGAGTTAAGAGTATAAAATAAATTAATAAAAATACTTTGATGAGATGTTTTGAACTCATAAAAATATATTTTTGATTCTTTGAGTTTCGGGACTATTGGCTATCATTGGATAATGTTATGGGATGTTTGGCGTGACTTAAATGATTGAAAATAAGTTTTAATTGATTTTATTAATTTTATAAAAGATGCTTATGTATAGAGGAGTTGATAACGTTGTGCCAGATTACCATGATTTCTCTTGAATACTTATTGATTTTATAAGTATGTTATTGGATATCGTTGAGTTAAAAGTGAGTAACATATATGTGAATTGACAATTTTACTGAGTTGAATTATTGTACATGCTGGAGTTGTGTTGTTATGTTGAGTATTGTGTGAGTTGTTGTGGTAATCCATAAGAGAAGATTACGTGAGTTTGTCAATGCATGTATGTTAGGATCATAAAAGGGGTCTTAACATATTGGATTTTGTTAACATGTTCATACATTCATGTTGAGTCATGTCAAGAGGCATGTTCGCTAGTTCAGAAGAGGGGACTAGTGGCTTGTCTCAAGCTCAGAGAGGGGGCTACGAGCTCAAAAGAGAGGATTCAGGGGTTCAAAATAGGGGACTCGATTCTAGAGAGAATCAAATGTTGAGTTGGTCCCACATGCATATGTATAGAGTTGCATTGCATAACGAGTCATATGTGCATTTGTTGAGATATATTTGTTCAGTTGTGATTGATTTGTTGAGTTGGGTGTGGAAATGTAATTAATATACTGTGATTGAGATTATGTAGAATATGTTATGTGTTTAATATCTTACCTTGTAGTATATGCCTGTTACTATTAGTTGTGATTTCTCACCCCTTCTGTTTGAATGTTGCCTTTACATGGGCATCATGCAGATACTGAAGAGTAGAGACGTTGTTGTGAGTTGAAGATAGTTCTTAGAGTTATTTCTTTTAGTTTCGTTGTTTTAGTATTGGTTATGCTCTGATATGTAACACTAGAGAGCGATTTTCTTTGTTTTATGTTGATATTTTCTAAGAGACAAGTTTATGTTTTGGTGCGATGGACATTTGGAGAAGATTTAAGAGTCGATGCTTTTAATTATAGTATAAAATTTTATTGTAGGATTTAAATTGGTGTGTGTGTGTGTGTTATTTATGATCCCGCTGCCATGATATCATGAGGTTGATGTCGTGTAAATATCTCAAGTACATATCAGATGAATTGATGTCGTGTAAAAATACTAAGTGCAATTGTGTACATTAAAATATTATATTACATATTCATTTAAATTAAGTGTTAAATGATCCGCAAGTGTGTGTTTCAAAATGTATAAATTTTATATAAAAATTATAATTATATATTGGAAATACACTAACAAAAAGATAATAAGGGGAAAAAATCATTTAAAAAAGAGGGAGAAATATTTATGAATTTTAGTTTTCTTTTATTTCATATCCCAAGAAACAAAATACCATGAAAAAATCACATATGCATTTCTATATAAGTTGTTACTATGTAAGTTGTTTTTTCATATTAATATTCTTTATCAAATAAATATTTTTAAATATTTTTATTTGTAATCATTATAATACTTTTATGTATATATTCAATTAACTAATTAAATTAATTTTAATATTTAAAAAAATGAAAATAATCAAATAATAATTATCATGATTTTTATAAGATTATACTTTTTGTAAAATAAAATTTATAAACAATTTATTTAAAAAAATTCAAAAAAAAATTGATTTAAATACTTTTTCATGAAATTTTATTTTAGATATTATAATTTAAAAAGTCAAACTTTAAAATTTATTTTAGATATTATAATTTTAAAAAAAATACTTAAATTTAAAAATTATGTTTGAAATATATCCTTTATATTATTTTATATGTATATTTATGTTATTGAGTGTAAATATTAGTTTTTAAATTTATAAAAGATTAATTTAAAATATTTTCTATTATTTTAATAAAATTAAAAAAATTCATTATTAAAATACCAAATAAAATCACTTTGAATAAAGTTATAATAAAACGGCCATATGTCTATATGTTACTTCTTTTAATTTCTTTTTTTTCAAGTCCAAGCCCTTATAAGTTGCATGATATAGATTATATGTTACTAAAATACTTTTATGTATGTATTTAATTAATTAATTAAATTAATTTGAAATATTTAATAAAAAATAATTTATTAAAACTCCTATTATTTCTCTCTTTAAATAATATTTTTTCTTTTTCTTTGTTATCTTCTGTTGGACTAATCCAACAAATCAGAAATCCACATAAGTCAGAAATCCACATAAGACCGGCATGAACCAATTCCCTAAAAAGAACAAACAAAATAGACCGAAAATTAGTATCCAAACTTTAAAACAAGATTATCGATTAATAATATTTTTATTCCATATGATAAAGTGCATAACTAATACGTTATGCACGATATTTATTACACACATATTTATGATTCAAAGAAGACGCAAACTCATATACATAGATAGATGCAGTGCTAGCTACTACAGCATGCATTTTATTTATTTATTTATATTATGCGTCTATCTCTTTGTGTTGGAGAATCAATCCATCCCTCCAAGTTTAACAGTTTTGAGTGCAGAAACATTTCCAGTTATGGCACGTGCCACTGATTAAGTGCGCTTTGTTCTTGCAGTGATCATCACAGCTAGCATTCGTGAAGCATACTCCCCTGTATGTATCAGCCAAATGCTCACAAGTTTTTGCCTCTGTCACCACAATTTCTTCTGCATCCATATGCACCATTAAAACAATATTAGAATATAATTATATATAGATTTTTATTAACATCCAAACGTTTAAAATAAAAAATAACTTGTCAGTTTAAAATATTAATTATAAAGTAATTGTGAATATTGAAGTAAGCAAAAATGATTAGTTACGTGCAACAAAGAGAACGAGGAAGAGGAAGGACAAGGCAGCTACTGCTTTCTTCTCCATGGCTTAAGTAGTGGTATGAATATATAAACTTAAATATAACTCACTTCAATAACACTTACTAATATGTTAATATTATATGTATGTGTTTGATATATATGTGATGATCGTAAGACATATATATAGCCCCATGGGCCTTGACTAGTAAGAGTTTTTTACTAATATACTAATACATCTCGAGAATAAAATTTTAGAATATTGAAGAAACCGCAAGAAATGGATACGTGGCAACATACTTTATCACCGAGTTT
Source organism: Lathyrus oleraceus (assembly GCF_024323335.1). Taxonomy (NCBI): domain Eukaryota; kingdom Viridiplantae; phylum Streptophyta; class Magnoliopsida; order Fabales; family Fabaceae; genus Lathyrus; species Lathyrus oleraceus. The sequence goes on along the minus strand of NC_066583.1, from coordinate 554,526,082 downwards.
GAATTTCAATGGTGAAGAGTCAACAATGTGGGGCGTTTTCTTGTGAAGCTTATCAACATAACTAATGCTAGATAAAAATAATAGGTAAAATAATATTTTTTTCTAAAAATAAATTTTATTAAGAGATGTAAAAATTGTTAGAATTTGATACCTTGAATAATCGAAAATTTAGAGTGCGGAGAGGGAGAGAGAGAAATTGAGAGAAATTAGTTGAGAATAAGAATATTTTAATTATTTTTTATTAATAATAACAATGATATTTTTAAGGTGTTAATATAAGTGATTGAGATACAAAACAACAAGCTAAATAATAATAAAAAGTCAAAAGTTCGGATTTGTATTTGGTTACATAAAAGATATAATCGATTACAACTGCTAAATAACATAAACAACTCTATAAGCATTTTTCTTCCGTTTATTTGACTTATTTTAACATCTGTAACCGGTTACACACCCGAGTTAGCCGGTTACAACACTTGATTTCTCTGTTAGCTGGAGATTTCGACAAATGGCTTAAGTTCTTTGGAAATGTTACGTTTTGGAGAATAAGTAAAAGATGGTTGTGTCGAAGATGTTTAATTCTTTTCGTGGGTGAACAATTCTTTGCTGTCGAAGCCTGAGACTTAGAAGATTTTTGGGTTTCCATAAAGCTCTCTTCAACATAGGCGTTCACAGATCGAAGCTTCAAGCGGGAAGCATTTGAAATTTAAACAAAGTTGTTTTCGTCAGACCAACACGTGGAAACATCTGAGACATGCAACGCTTGAGAATGGCAAACGTGGCAGTCATATGTGTAGAGGCCGTTAGAGTCGAATTGCTATAAATAGGGGTCTTAGTTTTAGATTCAAGAGGTGTTCAAACAGATATATAGAAATTCACAAAATATACTCGAAGTACCAGAGCGAGAGAAAAGAGTTTTACGCTGAAAATGTATGTATGAAAAACACCATAAGTTTCGTTGATGTTATCTATTTCATACCAATTATTTAAATTAAAGTTATTCACTGCCTTTTATTCTGTCGAATTGCCCTTATTTTCAGTAGTTTATCATCACTTTTACTGTTGTATATACATTTCGCCAAGTCTTCAATTTCAGTACGTTCTCAAAACTTAAAGCATTTACTTCGAGTCATTTATCTTTACCTTTCCCAAGTATTTTCGTTATCTTTAAGAAACCTTTTACTACAAAGTTATCGTCATTTACGTTGTTCATAAAGTCATACGTTTCGTTTAGAATTATTGTCAAAATACTTTTCGTTGTCCACAAATCAGAAACAAACTTAACCATGAGTCAAATCACCGTAATAATAGTTCTTGAGACACATGTCCTAGGATCAATCTAGTCGATCCTTTAAGTTACCAAAAATATATAAATTTGGAGGACTAGCGGTTGCTTATCAGAAATCACTGGTAAACAAATTGGCACGCCCAGTGGGACCGTGTCAAAAGAATTGTTGATTACAATAGTTTGTTTTTACAATTCGCAAAATTGTTGTTATTCTTTTGGTTTAAAAATTAGTGTTGTGTGATCCTTAGAAGTGGTAGGATAGCCAACAATTCACAACCTATAACCAACAGAAAAAACGCAAAAAAGATGGTTAATACAACCAGTCAAGGGGAACAATTCCCTCCCCAGGGAACAGGCACAGTCAGAGCAAATTCGATTGATGTATCCACTGAGATCCCTAATGCACAGGCCATACCAACATCTGGATCCATGGCCTTGCATAATTCGACAGCAATGCCTATTATGTCAGGCGCGGCAGATACTCCTGCAATTTCAACCCCTAGGCCACCAGGATTCGAGAACTTTAGGCCTGTGAGAGATTACCCATATGGAATGCCATCTACCGTCATGGCAGGACTTCAAAACAATTCTTCCATATATACTCAACCACATAATACGGTTATTTCGCCAATTCAAATCTCTGGATCTGGCATGAACCATGTAGGTCGAAATAACCAATCACAAGGAGTCTCCACCCTATTACCTACCCTTACAACGAATAATCAGGTAGCCTTTAGACAATAAATGGATGCCAGTAACCATGATATGGTAGGAGTTTTGGCCAGAGAAATGAATACAATTTTTTCTCCCTTAATACAGAATGTGAATAAGACTAACACTGACAACGCCCAAACATATCAACAACTGTCAGCGCAGATGGGACGCATAGCAGATTTCCTAGGCGCCCCACAATCTGTTGTTCGACGCAGGCCAAACCAGGTTATAATCCAGGGAGAAGAACCAACGATAGATCAGGTTCGACCACAAAGGCAAGCCCCTGACGAAAGAGTCATGGGGGCAAGATTGGAACAACAGCCAATTCGACGGGAAGTCCCTGAAGAACAACCTAGGAGAGTGATAATGGTTAATAGAGACCAGGATGCAGACGAAGTAATTCATAGGGTCAGGCGGGAAAACATGATGGAAAATGACTTAACTAGTATGACAGAAGAATCATGGCCCAGAATGGTCTGAATACAGGACTTCGACGGCCAAATTATTCCTCTCCTTTATTAGAGTATATCTTGCAAACAGAATTACCAAGGGGTTGTAAAATCCCTAAGTTCACCAAATTCTCAGGGGATACTAGTGAATCCACTATAGAGCACATAGCCAGATACATGACTGAGGCAGGGGATTTGGCAAACAGTGAGAACTTAAGGATGAAATATTTCCCTAGTTCTTTAACAAAGAACGCCTTCACGTGGTTTACAACGTTGCCACCAAATTCCATAGATGCTTGGCCCCAGTTAGAAAGATTGTTTCATGAACAATTTTACATGGGACAAACTAAGATAAGTCTTAAGGAATTAGCCAGCATCAAAAGAAAATTCACCGAACCTATAGATAATTATCTGAATAGGTTCCGTTTGTTGAAATCTAGATGCTTTACAATAGTGCCTGAACACGAGTTGGTCGAAATGGCTGCTGGAGGTTTAGACTATTCCATCAGGAAAAAGTTAGATACCCAGCATCTAAGAGACACGGCCCAATTAGCAGATAGGGTTCGACAGGTCGAACGCTTAAAATCTGAAAAGGCCAGAGCGAATAAGAATTATAAGAAAGAGAGGGTTGCTTATGTCGAATTCGAAGACGAAGAGTTTGAAATCACTGAAGACCCTTATGGTCTTGAGGAATTCGAAGTAGATTTTGCAGAATTAAAAGAAGCACCACCATATGCCTGCAAATTACTTACACCTTCGAATGGCAGAAACCCTGTCGAAACTGAAAAGAATGATAGATTTCCCAGAAAGACTTACATATTTGATGTTACCAAATGTGACGAGATCTTCGATTTATTAGTAAAAGATGGCCAAATGATAATGCCTCCTAATACCAAAATTCCTCCGTTAGAACAACGAAAGAAAAGAGGCTTCTGTAAATATCACAATTTTTTAGGCCATAAAACTTCACAATGCTTTCTTTTCAGTGATCTTATTCATAATGCAATCAGGGATGGCCGCCTCAAGTTCGCTGACAAAAGGAAAAACCAGATGAAAGTTGATACTGATCCCCTTAACATTGCTGAGACAAACTATGTTGAACCTGTCGAAATCAACATGATTGACGTAGGGGAAGTGGAGGCTGTAAAAGCAACAAGAACTGAAGGTTAGACGCTGGATGGAAAGCAGGCTACTGATGGCCTAAGTAACGATGTTTCCTTTGGAATCTCTGTCAAAGGTAAACATGTTGCTAACGTCGAACCAATGGCTACTGAAGGTCTCAAGGGGAAAGCAACCGAGGCTACTGAGGGCCTAAGAAAGAAGTTCGAGGCAATTTCAATCACTGATGGCGCCAGTCTAGGTGTCAACATGGTAGATCTGAAGCAACCCCCCCCCCCCCAGAAATGGAGGAATGTTTGAAGATGGAGCAAGAAGGGATGAAGTTTGGCTATCCCAAAGCCAACGAAAGCCTACGTGAATATCTCTGGAGATGTCACAAAAAGAATGCTGACATGTTGTTGTGCCCAAGATGCAGCATCAGGATATCTCGAAGGGTGGCTGAGGATTACGAGAGGTGGCAACGAACAAAGACCGAGAGAAACTGGAGGAAGGAAAGCCAATTACAGAAGGTGTATCCCACCCCAGGAGAAAGCCTTCTTGGATTGTGCGGTGCTACAAATATGAAATAGAATGCTTGATGTGTCCCAGGTGTGGGGCAATGTGCAACAGAGAATTAGCCGAAGCATTCGAAAGAATCCCATATGACCAAGGTTGGGACGGACATGGAGGTAACCCAAACATGTATAGCTTCGACAAGAGGGGAGCTCCTAGGAGGCTAGATAGCCCTCACCCAAGGGCGAAGAGAGTTATGTTTAAACTGCCAGCAGAAGTCCCTGAGGAGAAATGGACTCAGGCGGGACCAAAGAAAGGAAAGTGGAGAAGTTTCGATGATGGAGGAAGAACCTCTTGGGCGTACAGAAAAAAATTCCAGGCATCCAAGAGAGAGGCTATCAGGCTAGAAAATTACAAAGGAAAAAACCCTATGTCAAGATCCCAGTGGAGAAGGCATCAGAGGATGAGGAAAGCAGAAAAAGAGATGAATCTAAAAGAGACTGGAGAATCCAGCAGCGTCAAGGTTCCCCCAAATATCATGGATTTGACCAAACCACCCGTAGGAAGGAAGTTATTTCCAGATGAAAACATAAGTCAAAAGGTTTAGAAGGAACAAGTAAGAGAGGAGGAAATGCTCACAGACGACTTCGAGTCCGACGGAGTGTCTTCTTTTAATATGAATTGCAACGTAGTCTCAGTCCTGTCGTACGAGTATAACCAGGAAACAGAGGTTGAAGATAATGAGGAAGCGGATGCTGCGGAGATGGCGAAGCATTAAACAGTGTGTTACTATGTTCTGAACAGTGGCGCTGTCGAAGAGCAGAACGCTATTTTCGAAAGTCCTCACCAGGGGATGCAAAGTCACCTCATGCCCCTATACATTAGGGCCAAAGTTGGACAGGTGGGAGTGAATAAAGTCTTGGTGGACGGAGGAGCAGCAGTCAATTTGATGTCCTAATTCATGTTGAAAAATATAGGTATGTTCGACACTGATGTCAAACCTCACAACATGGTATTGTCAAATTATGAGGGTAAGATAAGATAGACGTTGGGCGTCATACAAGTGGACCTGATTGTTGGGTCAATCACAAGACTAACGATGTTTATGGTAATACCTGCAAAAGCAAATTACAACTTACTACTAGGGAGAGAATGGATACATGGAATAAGGGCGGTCCCTTTGACCATGCATCAGAGAATATCTATCTGGAGAGAAGATGGCGTGGTAGAGAATGTCGAAGCTGACCAAAGTTACTTCATGGCAGAAGTAAACCACGTGGACAAGAGAAACTTCGACAGGAACTTGGCGCACATAGGACCATGTTACCCAGCGGAAGAAGGCTACGCCCCAAATAAAAATGCCTTGTACTTCTTGACCCTCCACCCAAATGGCTTTCAGTGGGATAGGGAGATTATGGGAGACACAGAAGAAGGGGAATCATCTGAAATACGGCCAACAGGCTGGGATGAAGACATGTACTATGACTGAGTCTTCTTTTCTCGAAAAGATTTCGGCCTATATGGCTGAGAACAAAAGACAAGCGGCTCTCGAAGCCGAGATAACAAACATGGCTAACAAAGCCACACATGGTGAAATCTATAATACAGGACCTGCGGAGTACTCTAAACCAAAACCCTCTGACGAACAAGTACCTGTGGAACCAACAAAATAGAGGTTAGACACCATCTACGACGAAGAGCATCTGGGATTTGAAAAAGATCCAGTAACGTCAAGTGCAAATATGTCAGCGCAAGATCCTCTCGAAGAGATTGATCTCGAAAATGGAAGTGCAAAAAGAATTACCTACAACAGGGCTAAACTGGACCCCAAGTTGAAAGTGAGAGTTATTGAATTGCTAAGAAAAAACAAAGATTGCTTCGCTTAGGATTACGACGAGATGCCTGGTTTGAAGAGGGACTTGGTCAAATTGAAGCTGCCTATCAAGGATGGCAAGAAGCCCATGAAGCAGACTCCAAGAAGATTCGCCCCAGAAATCCTCTCAAAGATTAAAAAAGAGGTCGAAAGACTTCTTCGTTGCAATTTCATCAGGACCACAAGGTATGTCAATTGGATTGCAAATATAGTCCCTGTTATCAAGAAAAATGGCTCTTTGCGAGTATGTATAGATTTCCGTGATCTAAATGCAGCAACTCCTAAAGATGAGTATCCAATGCCTGTGGCAGAGATGCTGGTTGACTCAGCCGCAGGCTATGAATATCTCAGCATGCTTGATGGATATTCTGGCTATAACCAGATTTTCATTGCAAAAGAAGATGTTTCTAAAACAGCTTTTCGACGTCCAGGGGCAATAGGCACTTATGAGTGGATAGTTATGCCTTTTGGCCTAAAAAACGCTGGGGCAACATACCAGCGAGCAATGAATTCTATATTCCATGATTATATAGAGACATTTATGCAAGTATACATAGATGACATTGTGATAAAATCTACGTCAGATGAAGATCATCTAACCCATCTCAGCCAATCATTCGAAAGAATGAGAAAACATGGCTTAAAAATGAATCCTCTTAAGTGTGCATTCTTTGTGCAGGCTGGAGATTTTCTGGGCTTTGTGGTCCACAAAAAGGGGATTGAAATCAATCAGAACAAGACGAAGGCTATTATGGAGGCCAAAGCACCATCAGCCAAGAAAGAATTGCAATCATTATTAGGAAAAATAAACTTCCTGAGAAGATTCATTTCGAATTTAAGTGGTCGAAATCAAGCCTTCTCTCCCCTTCTGCGCCTGAAACAAGGGAAGTTCGAATGGAATGACGAACATCAAAAGGCATTCGACAAGATCAAATATTATCTGACAAACCCTCCTATCTTGGCACCACCATGTGGAAAGAAGCCTATGAGACTGTATATATCAGCCTCCGACACTACCATAGGTAGCATGTTGGCGCAAGAGAATGAAGATGGCGTTGAAAGAATCATTTATTATCTTAGTAGGGTTTTGAATGATGCAGAAACTAGATACACTTCAATAGAAAAGTTGTGTCTTTGTTTTCATTTCTCTTGTACTAAACTCAAGTATTATATAAAACTTATTGATTTATACGTCTTTTCCCATTTTGATGTCATCAAGTATATGCTATCTAAGCCAATAATGCACAGCCGAAATGACAAATGAGCTTTTATAGTGTTAAACCTACGAAGCTGACTGGTTACGCTTTACTAGGGTAGTGGACCACGTGGTGGTTTTTTCTGAGAAAAGGGTACATGGAATACTATTCATTTTCTTGGAAGTTGAAGCTCATGATGACATATAACTGCGCACACTTTCTGATGAGACGTTTTGAAAAAGTTAATCATGATTAACTGACAAATATGGACTTTTAGGTCTATGAAAGGTCTCTGGTCGAAATCTGGTGAATACAAAAAATGTCCATTTCTACAGTAATTCGAAATAGACATTTCTTGGGGGCAATTTGTTAGCTGGAGATTTCGACAGATAGCTGAAGTTCTTTGGAAATGTTACGTTTTGGAGAATAAGTAAAAGATGGTTGTGTCGAAGCTGTTTAATTCTTTTCGTGGGTGAACAATTCTTTGTTGTCGAAGCCTGAGACTTAGAAGATTTTTGGGTTTCCATAAAGCTCTCTTCGACATAGGTGTTCACAGATCGAAGCTTCAAGCGGGAAGCATTTGAAATTTAAACAAAGTTGTTTTCGTCAGGTCAACACGTGGAAACATCTGAGGCATGCAACGCTTGAGAATGGAAAACGTGGCAGTCATATGTGTAGAGGCCGTTAGGGTCGAATTGCTATAAATAGGGGTCTTAGTTTTAGATTCAAGAGGTGTTCAAACAGATATACAGAAATTCACAAAATATACTCGAAGTACCTGAGCGAGAGAAAAGAGTTTTACGCTGAAAATGTATGTATGAAGAACACCATAAGTTTCATTCATGTTATCTATTTCATACCAATTATTTAAATTAAAGTTATTCACTGCCTTTTATTCTGTCGAATTGCCCTTATTTTCAGTAGTTTATCATCACTTTTACTATTGTATTTACATTTCGCCAAGTCTTCAATTTCAGTACTTTCTCAAAACTTAAAGCATTTACTTCGAGTCGTTTATCTTTACCTTTCCCAAGTATTTTTGTTATCTTTAAGAAACCTTTTACTACAAAGTTATCGTCATTTACGTTGTTCATAAAGTCATACGTTTCGTTTAGAATTGTTGTCAAAACACTTTTCGTTGTCCACAAATCAGAAACAAACTTAACCATGAGTCAAATCACCGTAATAATAGTTCTTGAGACACATGTCCTAGGATCAATCTAGTCGATCCTGTAAGTTACCAAAAATATATAAATTTGGAAGACTAGCGGTTGCTTATCAGAAATCACTGGTAAACATTCTCAAAAACTCTTAACACACCACCTTAATTCAGGTGATCCAAGTCTTCCATGCCCATGTTCATTTCAACCTTTTGAACACATCATTTGTGACTCCCTTAGTCAAGAAATCAGTCATTTGGTCTTCACTTCTACAATATCTCAATCGTAACTTTTCTTCACTAACAAGCTCCCTCGATTAGTGAAACCTCATCTCAACGTGCTTGCTCCTCCCATGTGCAATTGGGTTCTTAGCAAGATCAATCGCGGAAACATTATCAATTAGGAGTGTAACAGTCTCGCCCTCATTGACGCGCAGCTCCTTCAATAGATTCATTAGCCACACGGCTTAGCACGCACATAACAAAGCGGCAATGTACTCGGTCTCACAAGTCGAGAGTGCAACTATCGGTTTCTTCTTCGAACACCATTAGATCGGTGTTCTACCGAACATAAAGATGTATCCAACTGTAGACTTTCGATCATCTTTATCTCCACACCATGTATCCGTTGCGAGACAGAGAATTTTTCAGCCAATTGATCCTTTGATGTATCTTAGGATCCTCTTGACTACTTCCAAGTGAGACACCTTTGGTCTCTTCATGAATCTACTCACAGTATCGACACTAAATACCAAGTTCGGCCGCATATTGCACAAGTAACGCAAGGATCCACTCAGCCTCCTCCACTGAGTTGGATGAACATCTTGCTCATCCTCACTCTTCGACAATTGTAGTCTCGATTTAGCCGAAGTAATGGCATCATTACAATGCTCCATTTCAAACTTCTCCAATATCTCAAGCGCATACCTTCTTTGGTGCATGAGCAGTCCCCTTTTGGACTTGTACAACTAAATGCCAAGGAAATATGTCATGAGGCCAAGGTCGGTCATCTCAAATTCTTTGATAAGTTCGGTCTTGAACTTAGAAATGTGCTTTATGTTGCTGCTCGTTATCAACAAGTCGTCTACATATAGACAGAGGATAATCACTCATTCACTAGTATTTGTCACATGCCATGCTCGGATACACATTCCTTGCAACCAACCTCCTTTAGGAATCCATCTATCCTCTTGTTTCAAGTTCTTGGATCTTGCTTCAAATCGTATAATGCTTTCTTCAACTCGGATAACTTTAACTCTTGGTTTCTCATAACAAAACACGGGGGTTGTTTTACATAAACCTCTTCTTCAAGCGGTCCGTTCAAAAACACTTATTTGAAGTCTATTTGATAGATGGGACAATTACTGTTATTCATAATATCAATACTAGCCTAATAGTTTCAATCCTAGCAACCAGTTTGAAAACCTCTTCAAAGTATATGCCTTCTCTTTGCAAGAGTCCCTTTGGAACTAATCGAGCCTTATGCTTGATTATTACCCTTGGGATTTGCCTTCACTTTAAGCACCCATCTCACACCAATGGACTTCTTCTCGTACGATAGATCAACCAACTCCCAAGTATTGTTCTTCTCAATAGATTCCAGTTCCTCCTTCATGGTACAAATCCATTTTGGATCACTTAAAGCCTCTTCCATTTTAAAGGGTTCGAGTTTGGCCATAAATGCAAAATGGACGAAATCACCATCATCATTGACTTTGTTGTCTCATAACAACTCACAATCTTGGAGTCTTTAAGGCAAACCTTTTTACCTTGTTGATCTTCTAACATTCTCTTCAATTCGGGCTTCCAAAACGTGCGTTTCTTCACTTCCCAATTCTCCAGAATCTGAATTTTCAAAGTTGTAACCAGTTACAGCTTTTACATACCCGGTTACAGACTGCTACAATTGCTTTATCTCGTCGAAAATGACATCTCAACTGATCACAACTCTCTTGTTTGTTGCATCAAACTACTTGTAACCATAAGTGGAGTGATATCATACAAGTATCGGCATTTCTTCCTTATCATCCAACATCTTTCTAAGCTTCCCCAAAACATGTCGGTATGCTATGGAACCAAAATCTCTCAAATGGTTCAAATTCGGTTTGAATCCCGACCATGCTTCCTCTGGTGTTACCTTCTCGAGCTTCTTTGTTGAACACTTATTCAACAAATAGGAAGTTGTGGATACCACTTCTCCTTATCACTCTTTCGACAAGTTCTTCCCATTAAACATGCTTCTTACCATGTTCGTGATTGATCGGTTCTTCCTTTCGGTAACATCATTTTTTTGCGGTCTATAAGGTGGTACAACCTCATTCACTATCCCTACTTGATCATAAAACCTCTAAAAGTCTTTTGAGGCATATTCGCCTCCACCATCCATTTTGAGCATTTAGAGCTTGTGATCACTTTGCCTTTCAACCATGGACTTGAACTTCTTAAACACTTCAAATACCTTATCATTTCTCTTGATAAGGTATGTTCAAAGCTTTCTACTATGATCATCGATAAATGTTATAAAACATATATTGTTACCAATGGAATATAGTTACATCGGTCCACACGCATCCAAGTACACCACCTTAAGGTGATTCTTGGTTCTAAAAACTACATCCTTGCTGAATTTACCCTTATGTTGTTTCACTTGCACACATCCTTCGCACATTTCAGTCGGTATATTGATCAATGATAATCCCGTTACCATTCCATTCTTTTTCAAGTCTTTGGGATCTCGTAAATTGAGATGTCCAAGACGATAATGCCATAACCACTATTCTCGACTTGCAGTTGTAGCAAGACATTTATGCTCCATAACCTTCAGCTTAACCATGAAGGTTCTATTGGAAGCCATATGAGCTTTAAGGACCAAAACCCCATTTGCATCCATAATGCAGAGCCCATTTTTTCCATGTTCTCAAGCAATTGACCAATACTTAGAAGGTTACATTTGATTCTTAGAATGTACAATACATCTTTGATCAAGGAATGTCCATCATCCCTTCTCATAATCAAAACATCATTGATCCCATCGGCAGCTAGAGTGGTGTCATCCACAAACTTCACTTTGTTCTTCATGGCACGATTGATTTTAACAAACCATCCTTCCTCCCCGTCATATGAGTAGAACATCCGGATTCCAAATACCATTCCTCGTTGCACCGAAATGAACATTGTGTACTCATCATGACATTTTCTTTTTCCTTGAACCCGTTACAGCTTTTACGTAACTGGTTACAACATGCTTCTGCAGCGTTTTTAAAACTGTTGTTGTTGTTGTCCTACAACCTATTGCTAATGCATTCCCCTTCCGTGATCATGACCAAGTGTGTATTATCCTCATCAAACTCTTTTCTTGCAATCTTGACTTCATCTCTTTGAGGTCCCTTCTTGTTTGCATTGCACTCTTTTTCAAAATGACTGAACCTATGACAATTAAAGCACTGCTAATTGCTTTTGTCAAACCTTTTCCTTTCACCTATGAAGTTTTCATGACCACCATTTTTGTTACAGCTGTTATCACCCCTTTGACAATTCGAATTCTTGGAACTTTGGGACTCTCTTCCACCAAAATTCTGAAAATGTTCTTTACTCTTCATGTGCCATTTTCCTTTCAATCTCTTGTCCTTCTTGTTGAAGCACGCTTGCAAAGTGATCTTTGCTTTTCCTTATCATTATCTCTCCCCTCCATCATTTGCTCATGAGCCTCAAGAGAGCTTTGCAACTCTTTTTTGCTCATCGCTATAAGATTCTTCGATTCCTCAATTGCTAAAACCACGTTGACAAATCTTGGCATTAAAGAACGTAAGATTTTCACAACAACATACTTCTCTGTGACGATTTTTCCACGTGTCTTCACTTGATTCACTAATCGGGTAATTCTTGTTGTGAAATTATTGATCGTCTCCTTTTCCTCGATTTGAATCAATTCAAGTTGAGACTTGTGGGTTTGTAACCTCACCACCTTCACCTTGTTAGCCTCTGTGTATGTCTTCTCTAAGATTTCCCATGCTTGCTTCGATGGTTCACAATCACAAACTTTCTCAAAGTTGTCACCATCCACACATTGATGGATCAAAAACTGCACCTTGAAATCTTTCTCCTTTTCTTCCTTATGTGTTGCTCGTTGTGCATATGTTGCACCTTCAACAAGAGGATTCACCTCATTCTTGACCACTTCAAGAACATCTTGGTAGCCAAACAACACTTTCATTTGTTTGCATTATTTGTCGTAATTCTTTGCATTAAGGATAAGTAGGCTTACATGGGTTCTTTTATTGAAGACAAAATTCTTTTTGCACACTAGATGTTTATGGATCAGAACCAGGTTATTGATGTCAAATGTTAGAACTTGGAACCATAATATTTGTGAATAATGGAGAAATTAAAGTGTCGATAGGGAGAGAGAAATTGAAGTGTTATGGAAATATTTATTAAATTCAATCACATTTTAAAATGTTTAAACATATTTTAAAAAATCCAATTACATTTTAAAAACATTAAAAATATTTTAAGTAAGTATATATGTTATGGAAATATTTATTACATTATATTAGTAAAACTATTTAAATATATATCAAATATATACATACATATATATATATATATATATATATAGTATATATATATATATATATATATATATATATATATATAACATATATATATATATGTATATGTATATACATATATAATATATAAGATGTATATATATATAGATATATATCTATATATATAATATATATATATATATATATATATCAATATATATACATACATATATATACATATATATATATACATACATATATATACATATATATATTACATACATATATATACAGATATATATATCATATATATATATATACATATATATACATATATAATATATATATATACATATAATATATATATATACATATATATATATATCTATATATATATATATATATATATATACACATATTATACATATATCATTAATATATATATATATCATATATATATATATATATGTTATGTCTATATATATATATATATGTCATACATATATATATCTATATATATATATATATATATAGAGATATACATATAATATATATATATATATATATCTAATATATATATATATATATGTATATACATATAGATATATATATATATATATACATACATATATATATATATCTATATCATATATATATATATATATCTATATATAGATATATATATATATATATGTAGAGATATATATATATATATATATTTAAATATATATATATATATGTATACATTATATATGTATATATATGTGTATACATGTATAGATATATATATGTCTACATATATATATATCTATATATATATGTATAGATCTATATATATATATATATCTTTAAATATATATCATATATATCTACACCTCCTATCTACATATATATAATACATACTATATATCTCTATATATATATATATATATATATATATATACATATATATATATATATATCTCTATATATATACATATATATATATATATGTATATATAATAATCTATATATCTATATATATATAAATATATATATATAGATATATATATATATATCTATATATCTATATATATATATATATATATATCTCTATATATATATATATAATATATATTACTTAAACGCTAATAATATTAAAAATATTTGAAGGAATATTAAGTATTAACATTATATGCTATAAATATATGGGTTTAATGGTGCTGCACTGACAAAAGTTTTACACTGTCATCCAATAGGAATATATCATTTTCCCATGTCATACAAGTATTTTAAAAAATTTAGTATGACTTGGCGGGATGCATGATTGTCATTGGTTGACAGTGTAAAATAAATTTATATTGTCTCCCTTTTCTCTAAATATATTTGGAGGATAAAATCTAATAGAAACAATTGGCCTAGTGGACAGGTGTTGCATGGTCTTGAATTCAACACTCAATAGGACAATTTTTAAGTTTTTACACCTTTTAAATTTCAAAGCCAAAACAAAAACAAAAAGTAATCAATGAATTAAAAAATTATGAAAAAATTAAAATAAAAAGCCAACTTCATCGACATCATTAAAAAAAATTTAAAAAACATTATTACGTCAAAGATTTTGATGACTCTCTTTAAGAAGGAATAAACAAAGGAATTTTAAAATGTTAAGGATGAAAAAAAAATTATAGATTTTTTTTCAAAGTTCGTCCATATGGCTGGGACAAAATACCTATTAACACTATAAGGAATCCTAAAAGAAATGGGTTTGAAACCAAATTATAAGAAAAGATTTATCACATTTGCGGTTATTCAAAAATGGTATTCGTGTTATAATTGTTGTGTGGACGTACAATTAGTGTCTTAGAGTAGTGAAATGACACTTTAAAATAGTAGGTTTTAAAGAAAATTATTAGGTTTGGACAGAACACGAATAACTCCCAAATATTGGACTAGAGATTAATACACATACTTCAAGCAATCAATCATATATGGAATATGAAGAAAAAAAAATTAATCTAGTAGAGATATGATTGGTGATACATTTTGGGTGAATATGGTTTATGATAAACTTCAAGATTTTGACGGGAAAGAGCTCCTGAATGAGAAAGCTCAAAAATTGTATTTGTTGAAATAAATAAATACATCATTGTTTGAGAGGTCTTCTGACTCTAGATTATGGACGTGTGTCAGACTCTTCATTTGCAAGTCAAATTGGAATGTTCCTTATATGGGCTTGGAATTCTTCGCGAAAATGATGTTGGACGCAACTCATGTGAATAATATTATGCGTACAATTCATTATGATGCAAAGAATTGGTGCCAAAGTTGGGGCTAGAAATAAAAAAAATTGTTGCATTGGAGGTTGCGTGTTATTTTATGAAGATGAGTTTGGTACAAATGATGTAGCATTGGAGGAATGTAAATTTTACCATGCTCAAGGTATCATGTTCACAGTAAAGCTTGATCATAAAAAAATGAGTTGTAGGGAAGTACGTATAATATCTAGCAATAATACCAAGATTATATAGAATGTTTGCATTAATGCATAGTGTCATCCAAATGACACAATATCATAAAATAAAATTAGTTTGATGCTTGATGCGACATCCATCTGATGGTAAAATTTGGAAGCACGTCGATGGGATACATCCTAAATTTGTTGCGTAACCCAGAAAAGTGATACTTGGATTATGCTCTGATGATTTTATTGTATCTATCCATGCATTAAAAATTATATATTCTTGTTGACCAGTTATTGTTACCCTCCTATAATCTACCTCTTGGTATGTGCATGACAAAAATTACATGTTTTTGAGTTGTCTCATTCTGAGACCGTTGAATCAACGAGGCAAAATTGATGTGTATTTGCAACATTTATTTGGTGATTTTAAAAGGCCGTGGAGTGGACAATGTGCTTTCGATATATCTTGCAAACAAAATTTTATTATGTGAGCTACTTTTATGCGGACTATTAGCAACTTCCCTGCATATGACATGATGTCAGGATGGGGGCACATGGTAGCATTGTGGATCCCATTGATCTCTATTATGATAATAATGGTGATATCTCACAATCTAAGAAGTATAGATCTTACCAATGATCCAAACACATACTTATGCGATATCACCTCATTCGAGAGATAATAGATATAGGAGAAGTGATTATATGTAGAGTGCCAACACTTGACAATGTCGTTGACCCACTGATAAAGCACCATGCACAGCAAAAGTATGATGATCATATTAGATCTATGGGTATTAATTGTATGCATGATTGCCTCTAGTTCTAGTAGAACATTGTTAGTGTAAGCCCTAGATGCCAATATTGAACTTGATACTTGTATTGAATTATCTATTAATAATAATAAGATATTTTTTTGTTATGTATGTTTTTCCAAAATAATAAAGTCTCTAGAATAGATAGTCTATTTAATGAAATATTAAGTGTGAGCTAATCATGAGATCCAATTAAATTTAAGGACATTATTCTTTAAGTATCCATAGTCTAGGTTTATTGTGAATTGAGATAAAATTAAATCATTGAAACTATTAAGTGGATAGACAGGTGATCACATCTCATGGATCATGGGTAAATAGTTATCAAGTCTTTACATAGGTATGAATATTAGGAGTAATATTTATACAAGATTTACCCATCATGATAATACTACACATAACTTTATGCAAGTGTCATAAGTTATTCTCAAGGTGACGGTGGCGTATACCACATTTCAGCCTAAAACTACTATGGATCCTAGATGTGGAGTCGAATATTTTATTGTCAGTCAAACATGGTTTGTAACAAGATGACTATCAAGATTGCTGATTGGTACTCCACAAATCATGGTGAGGGACATGAGTGACCTAGATGGAATTTGTTCATCCTGCAAAACGAGATGTATGTCTAAGGGTCAAATATTGAACTAGACAATGGTGGCATGGCTTATGATTTGTGTTCAATATAGACACGAGGGAAAAAGATTAATTATACATAGGGGTGGCTAAATGGGCCCGCCTTCCGTGCAAGCCCGTTTTGCCTTCAATGTTTTACGGAATGGACAAAGGTTTTTAGCCCGAGCCTTCTAATATGTCAGTCATTGCCTGCCCCATTTTTGCGGGCTTTTGCGAGTGGGGACATTAACATAAATTTCTCCAATTTTAGGCTTTAAAAGTTCAATTCCCATGGCCCCATCCCACTCCGCCCTTATTTTTGTGGGACAAACCAAAATTTTAGACTCACACCCTTAACAATGCATGCCCCCGTCCCATTTTTTTGTGGGTTTTTACAAGGTGAGCCTAAACGGGGCAAGCATGCCCTAATTATACACATAGACATCATCACTGAAAGGTTTTGTCATATCACATGACATTTTCGTGACTTAGGTAGCAGTGATGTGTTACTATATATGCTCAACGTTTATCATATTAAATGTGTCAATTATGGGACACCGTAAGGTATGGTGAGTTTAAGTGGAATATGGAACGCCATGAGGTATTATGCGCTTAAGTGAAATACATAACACTTTAAGGTACGAGGTGCTTAAGTTAAATACAAAACACCGTAAGGCACGATGCACTTAAGTGGAATAGAATACACTGTAAGGTATAGTGCACTTAAGTGGACTTGTTTAGCTTGCAATCCACACAAGCCGATCTATAAATAGAATTTTTATGCTAAATTTTTCCTGATTGATACAATTCAGTTTATGAAACCCTAGCTGTAATCTCTCTCTCTCTCTCTCTCTCTCTCTCTCTCTCTCTCTCTCTTGTCTCTCTCTCTCTCTCTCTCTCTCTCTCTCTCTCTCTCTCTCTCTCTCTCTTTCTCTCTCTCAAATTTTTCATTTGTAGCAGCTAGCACTGATATTAAAGGCATTAAATTTGTGTGGACTGGGTAGAGGTCTTGTTGTTCACCGCTTGTGATCGTTCTTCTGATTCTATATCAACAGTTAATCGCCACAAGAGATAACTAATCTATCACTTATCATGTTCATTAGTAAGCATCAACTAAGGAATTTTTTTGTTTTCTGATACATTTTATATCGCAATTTCCCTTCACCTATAGCTCAGCCTACTTTTGGGGTTTGCTCTCCATCATGCTTATGAGATCCTTTATTTGTCATATATGTCTTACTAGGTCCCTATGTCAAAAATATATCTAATGGTACACAGTCCTCTAAGCATGACATTACACAACCCCCTTAGCATGAGACGTGTAGGGTGAAGTGCTTCCAGGCGTGTAGAATGAACTTCAACCTAAGTATAGTTTACGATAACAAGGGTACAACCACCCCCGCCCCCTCATTTGTTTAGAATAAATGCCGATGTTGTATTATACACCAACTTGGAATCACAAAACGACCATGATATAAAACTCATATTCTAAATATTTGGTCAATATCTTTCCTTGAAGTCAATCGAGTTAGACGCTATCCTAATCATACATGTTGATGTTATATGTTAAAAGTTAAAACTTAATTTCTCATAGAATATTTGATGAATAGAGTGAAGAAGTAACTAATTTGTTTAATCTTGTTTTGTTTAATTGATATTTTTAATTATTTACAACTTAGTGTTGGTGTCTAAATATAAAATGTCGTTAGATTTCATTTTACTTAATGAGTGTTCCAATTCATTGTTTGTTCATGGATTCATTAATATTTGAATTTTAAAATCTAGATGACATTTTTCTCAATTCCAAAAATCTCTAATGAGAAAAGAAATTAATAAATTTTAATCGTCTTAACGTATGAGCTGGATTTGAATGTCCATATGAAAGTTCTAACTTTAAATATTACTACTCCGTCCCTAAATATAAGATGCATAGAGAAAATTATGAATAAAAAACTAGATGATGTAATAAATTTGTTACTATTTATATACTTTTCATTTAATATTTATATAAGACTATTTGATGTAAATAGTAGGAAAAAAATGCAATTTTATGAGAGGATATATAAATAAAAAACTTAGTAATGCTCTTTGAAATTTAAAGAGGATCTTATAAAAAAGAATAGAAAAAAGAACTTAAGTAGATCTTATTAAGTAGATCTTATATTTAAAAACGAAGGTAGTAAATTTTATTAGGTAGTTTCACCAATTATGGATATCCAAACTTCTAGATAGTCAAAGCCAAAAATATAAGAAAGAAAGGAGGCTTAAATGCATTTTTTATCCTTTTAATTTGGACGTTTTAAATCATTGATCTCTTTATTACAAAATCAACGATTATGATCCTTATCTTTGGATTTTTATGATCCCCTTAACTTTTACATACGTGACATTGATCCCCTTAACTTTTACATACGTGGCATTGATGAGATAAAAAAAAATTAATTAAATGATGACTAGAATATTTTTATATTTAATAATGTTTTTAATTAAATTAATATTTTTGATACCTTTTTAGAGAATTAATAATTTAAACTATTATTTAATAAATTTATTAATTAAAGTTTTAGAAAATCATTATCAGCCTAAAGCCCACAAATGCAATAACTCTCTAGTCTAAAAATGCACACAATGACTTGTTAATGTATTGTTAATGTAGACTATATAAACACTAACAATAAATGTACTAAAACGATGTGGGATCTGAATTCTGTAGGAATATTTTAAGATATTTTTTATCAGTCTTTTTTGTCATATCCCGTTTTTAACAACTCACCTATGAATGATGAACTTTAACTTTTTTATCAGGCTCCTATATTCTGCTGCTACAAGACTGAACTTGATAGGACCATTTGGAGCAGCATTGTTGCAGTATCAAGTTGCTCCTACTGCAGAAGTTATATTAGAAAAATGGATGAATCATGATGTTGAAGAAGCTTGTCAAACTATACCTCTTCTAGTTATAAGATCTGCATGTATGGTTTTCTGATGATTCTAATAATGTGTGCTTTGTAGGATTGATATGCTTATGATAACTAATTTTAGCATGTACCCAAACATTGGGATGATTGGAGTTTCACGCTCAAAACAGAGGCATTTCAAATCCACTCAATTTCCTACGTATACTCCCTTTGAATATAAAGTCTCACAAAAAATGTATGAGAGATTGCTTTATACTTTATTTTCTCAAAATCGACCGAGTAAAATCTGAACGAGCAACTCTACGATCAAAGTTTAGTAAGACTTGTAAATTTGTACATCACAAACTTTATCTTAATTGAATTTTGAAACATATTGTTGCTCCAAATCAATTTATCCAATAGAGTGATACACTTATTTCTGCAGCTGGAATTTTTGAAGCTGGATTTTTCAACTTTATGGGTTGCCAATAGAAATACCCCACTACCAAACTCAACAACAATGCTAAAACTCAATGATCATGGAACTCTTGTTATTGCTCCAAAGGTATCATCATATGGTCCTCCAATTCATCAAGAGTAGTGGTGAAACTAGTTGTTGTGTTGTGAGATTCTAGAAACCTTGTTGTGAAAGATGCAAACAATCACATCAAATTTTTAACTATATATCTCATACACCTGATATGTTCAAGTGGTATTTGAGTGATACCATAAATAAATGGACCTAGGCCCAGAATGTTATTTTCAATATTTTAATGAAATAATTATAAAAACTTAATTAATCTTTATTAAATATTAATTTAATTAAAAATGTTATTAAATATTAAAATATCTGAGTCCCAATCATCAATATCATATATGCAAAAGTGGTGGAAATCATAAAAATTCAAATATCATCAAAAACTAAGATCATAATCACTGATTTTGTAATATGAGAATCAATTATTTAATACGCTGAAACTAGAATAACCAAAAGTACATTTAAGCCAACGCTGAAACTAGAATAACCCAAAGCCAAAAAAAATATTAGGTTTGCCCCATCTTAAGTACTTGTTTCACACAGCATATCATTATTGTTCTTTCCTTCACTTTCACTACCACCATAATAATTTTACTTTCCATTCACTTGCATTCTTTTAACATTTTTTTCAATTACTTTCTTTTGTTTAACTTTCTTTTTCAATCCAAACAAAGCCAACTATTTCTTCATCCCAACTTGGTTTTCTTGAGAAACGTCTACTTATTTGATTATTTTTAAGCATATATGGCATTTGTATTTCTAGTGAAATATGCTTGATAGAATAATTAAGTCCTCCTTAAAGCATTTCCAATAGAAATTACTAAATGCATGTGTGGATTTATAATTTTGGCGAGAAATGTACTTAACAAAAACACTTATTCAGAAGTGTATTTTCAGAATCCCATGCAGTTTTTTAGAACTGTAGGGGTGAGAAAAGTTGGGGCCAAAAATATTCCCATTCTTACATATCAACAATATTGAGTTAAAGGTGGGAATAAAAAAGAAGCCAAAGATGTAAAATACTAGTAGATTTCAACATTGGTCATATTAGTGACTATAAATCATCTAAAAAAACAATAGGGAAGCATCCCATAACTGTACAGAACCATTCATGATTATTAAGAAAACAAACCATTCAAACTTGACATAATTGGCTTGATGAGATGTGACTAATGGGAAAAATATCTTTACTTCCAGTTGAAGCTTTTGTTTGTTTGTTGTTCGTTACCTCACAGAAATTTTTCTATAGTTGTGATCAATGATGCCTTGGGTACAGAACCGATAATTGCATCTTTCTTTTCACCATCCTTGAAGAAGATGACAGTTGGAATACTTCGAATCCCATAGCGAGTAGCAGTTGAAGGACTCTCATCAGTATTGAGTTTGTAACACTTGAACTTACCTACATATTCCTTTGCCAGCTCGTCAATTATGGGATGCATCATTCGGCAGGGACCGCACCATGGAGCCCAGAATTCGACCAACACTGGAGTGTCGGATTCGATTACAAGGGATTGCCAATTTCCATCAGTAATAGAAGCCACTGCCATATAATCAATAAAACATAGTTTAACTTCGCAAAGTACTTTGTTAAGATGTGCAACAATTCTCTGAAAACATAAAGCAGAAGATAGTTACTTTGTTAAGATGTGCAACAATTCTCTGAAAACAGAAAGTCTAACATTTTGACCAGACCAATTATTATTAACTCATCCAGATGTGTCTAGGTAATGAACTGACCAAACTGATTTAATTTTAATAAATATTATGAAGTGGAGCATGTTTGAAACTATTAACTGGGTTGAGATGGTTTTCGTCGTGTTACTAAAGTTGCAGGTTTATAAGAAAAAAAAATGAGACAACACGTCGTGAAAGGTATGATTGAGAAACATTTGAATGTGTACAGCTGAACACCAAAACACCCATAACCTATTCTAGTCTCATTCTAGGAAGGAAATAGAACAGGGGAGGCAAAAGGGTTAGTTACAAGGTCGAGAAGATGATAGGATTTGATGTAATAGGTAGCAAAGCAATATTGTTGAGCATGCATATTCTTCATGAGTTTCGGCTGATTAGCTTGGAACCATTTCACCTTGTCCGGGACAATTTGTTCATAATTTTCCTTGTACTTTCTACCACTTAAGTAATACAATTTTGCCATTAATTGATACGAATCCCATATCCTTACATGGCAAAACTATATTTATAGTCTCATTCTGAACGTTTGTTTGCTAAAAAATTCGAATACAAGCATGATATACATTAACACTCTATAGTTATAGATTTCAACCGGTCGAATTTTCGGGATCGAATCAAACCAGAGCCGTCTTTGAGTGCGTGCAAAACGGGCTTTCGCACAGGATCAAAAGGACCTAACAAAATATTTGTCACCCTTAAACTGGGCCTTGAATCAAACATTAAGATGGCCTTGAATCAAACTAAACTTCTAGAAAGTGTAACATAAAAATAAAATTCACCAAAAGATTACCTAAAACGCAACCATAACATCCCAAAACTCACACAAAACCCAAACAACAAATCAACCAACAAAGCAAAAAAAAATCCAAAACCCTAACTCGCAATCACATAGAATCACAGAAGATGACCAATTACAAAAAATTAACAGATCTAAAACAAAACCTCAACAGCAATTTTGTTGAAAATCGAAACCTAACCTTCAACAGCAGTATCTCGAGCCTCGCACAGGACTCTTCCTCCGCGAGGAACGACTCTAGAAGCAGCGAATCGACTCCGCAAACTAGTAGCGGCGAGTGGTCGTAGCTTGAGACCGGTGTAGGGAGGAAACCTAGCAGCGATCGGGCGGCAGGAGAGGGAGGAAGCGACTGTACGTGGGTGTTGGGAAGAGGGAATAAGGGAGAAGGATTCGAGTTGTACGGTAGCCATGGATGTAGAGAATCGCGGCTCCAGAGTGTGACAAATGTGTGAAGAAATGTGAGAGTGATGAGAGAGACAATCGTTTGTTTTTTTGGTAAGTTGTTGTTTTAAAAAAGAAGAAACTTGATTGATATTAGCAATAACTATTAGTTTTATTTGATGAGAAATGTGTTTTGAAAAAAAAATTAATATAGTCAATTAACAAATCGTCATTATTATCTATTACAAAAATATTATTTTCAAATATAAAAATAAAAATATAATCTAGAATATGTTAATTTATAAATAAATAAATAAATTGTTGTGTTAGAGAACCAAAATCAATTAAAGATAGAAAATTGCGAGATATAACGATGGATTATCATATTATAACAAAAAGCAAAATATGATATTTGCACTATAAATATTTACGGACTAATTATATTTTATCTATGGATTAGTTACTATACACTGTCAGTGTAAAAAGATTTATACTGTCGATTCATCACCATCATCTGTTTGCATTATTTTATAGGTTTTTTAAATAAAAATCAAATTTATTTTAATATCTAACGCATAGGATTAATTGACGGTGTAAAATCATTTTATATTGTCAATGTATTTCAATTAAATCCTTTTATTTATTAGAAAATAGTTTTTTATAGGTCGTTACACGTATTTATTCTTTTATTAATTAGTTAGTGAACTTATCATTTTTCTACATCAATAATTAGCACTCCGATTGTCAAGTCAATATGTGAATAAGATGAGTGAATGAAGTTTGAATTTGAAATGTACTCAAAAAATGACATGTGTTCTCTTTATATAATAGAGCAGTTATAACAATTTTATTGATCTACGAGTGTAGAATGCGAGGAGCCGTTGGACGTATCCTAGATTCGGATCTCCTACGTTTTAACATATGATAACACTCTTGCTCCGCAAGTGACTTTGTGGATTGTTGCCTTCTCTGGATCGCGACTGTAAGGCTTCCTGACCGGCCCGGAACAGTTGCTCACAAAGCCCTTGTGTTTGCTTTGTAATGTGAGGACTTTGTTGCATTTGTCCTTTTCCGCGGGCCGTAACCCGACTTGAGTGGAAAACCACGCGATGACGTTGATGTCATTGGGAACTTGCGTCTTGAATGTGTATCATGCTTTAGATGTCTTTTCATAGGTTCTGTCATAATGACCTTTGGAAACTGAAGTGATTAAGTGTTTTCCTAAGGGGATCTAAACTGTTGGTGGTGTTTATGATCCTTCTTTTTGGCAAGTCATTATGTGATCTCTAAGGAGTCAGTTATATAGTTTCTTGAGGCGTTACCTTTGCTCTTTTCGTCATTTGTATTTCCATAATATATTATTTTCTTTAGTCGAAGGAAGTGGAGTCTATCATGAGTAAAAAATCAAAAGAGGGTGATTTTGCCTCTTGGGTTGATCCCGTCATTTTAGCAGCTGCTTCTACATTTGCTCATGAAGATAGTCTTGAAGGAGATTTCCTTGATGTGGGTCCTTCTTCAAACTAAGGTGTATTAATTCCTAAGGAAGACAAAAGGATTTGCAGTGAGTATGGTGGGTGTGTTATTTCTTTTTATTAGTGTACTTTCTCAATCCTGGGTCTCCATTTTCCTTTCAATAGTTTTGAAATATAGATTTTGAACTAGCTGACTATTGCTCCCTCATTGTTGAACCCCATGAGTTAGGCTTTAATCAAAGTCTTCCATTACTGGTGTCACCATCTATGAGGATATAGACACATTTCTTTCATTATTCTTCTTAAAAAAATAAGCCTTTTTCAGGATTTCCCTTTAAATATCTCACTATCATATAGACTGCCTCAAGATGTTCCTCGAAAGGAGAATGCATAAACTGACTTACTATGGGTATATGCATGATGACATCCATTCATTCTTGTTTATTTCAATAAGTGTAGAATGTATTTATATTGTGAAACCACAATACTATTATTTAACCGAGCAACTTCCATATCTAGAAAATATCTCACGAATCCCAATTTCTTGATTTCGAAGTCTACTGCCAATTTCTCTTTTACTCTTTCCATTTCCACTGTATCATCTCCAGTAAGAACAATATCATCAACATAAATAATCATGGCAGCAAATTTCCCATCGCGGGAGAAATTTGTGAATAAGGTGGGGTCAGCCTGTCCTTGAATGAACCGTTGTTTCTTCATGGACTGAATGAATTTTTCAAACCAAGCTCTAGAGCACTACTTTAATCCATACATAGACTTATTTAGTTTGCAAACATTTTATCCAAATTTGTTTTCAAATCCAGGAGGAATGTATGTATATACTGAAGGAGAAAGGCGATCCAAATGCAACGGAATTTTAAAAAAAAAATTCTCCTTTAGTGATCCTTAGAATAGGCATGATCAGTGATAGAATCGTTACCTCTTGTGACGATTGAAACCTTTGATACAAATCTATGGAGAGATCACGAACGTTGGACGATGACAACGCCTCTACTCAGTCCACACGAACTGATTCCTTCAATCTCAGTGCTAACTCCTACGAATGAAGGCTTTGAGTGAGAGAGAGAGAGAGAGAGAGAGAGAGAGAGAGAGAGAGAAGCGAAATTGCAACTGCACAAGGGTTCTATTTATAGAACCACTTGTGTGGGCTGCAAGCTAAAAGGCCTACTTAAGTGTATGTGGCACATATCTTATAATATGCCAAAATCACTTAAGCGCGTGGTACCTTACCATATTTCATATTCTACTTAAGTACATCGTACCTTACGATATCCTATAATTCACTTAAGTGCATCGTACCTTACGGTGTTCCTTAGTTACTTTATCTCTCATCAATCCGTCCTTTTGTGTGTGCCCCTGTAGGTTTTCGCGACATTGACAATTATATTAAATCACGTATTTAACATAATAAACAATGAGCGGTATCTAGCAACACATCACTGCTACCCAGGACACGAAAATTTCATGTGATCTGACAAACCCTTTTGTGATAATACTTATGTGTATAATTACCCTTTTACCCTTATGTCTATATTGAACACAAGGCATAGATCGTGTCATCCTTGTCCAGTTCAATATTGGGCCCATAGACATTTATCCTGTTACGTAGGATGGGAAAATTCCATCTAGGTCACTCATGTCCCTTAGCATGCTTCGTGGAGTACCCATCAACTATTTTTATGGTCATCCAGTTACAGACAATGTTTGATCAGCAATAAGGCACTCGACTCTACATCTAGGGTCCATAGTGGTTTCAGGTCGAAGGGTGGTATACACCATTATCACCATGAGAATAACTTATGACACTTTGCATAACATTATATATAGTATTCTCATAGCGGGTCAATCCAATATAAATATTACTCTTAATATTCATACCTATGTTTAAGACTTGATAACTCCTTATCCATGATCCATGAGATGTGATCATCAGTCTATATACATAATAGTCTTAATGCTTTAATGTTATCCCACTTCACAATAAGGCTCTACTACGGATACTTTAAGAATAATGTCCTTATGTTTAATGTGATCTCATGATTAAGTCACACTTGATACATTAAACGGACTAGCTATTCTAGGGACTTTATTAAACAACCATAATAAAGAAAAAGCTTTTTATTATTAATAAATAATTTGATACAAGTACCAAAAGTATTGGCCTCTAAGGCTTACACCCACAATCTCCCACTAGCACTAGAGCCAATCAGGCATACCCCTAATGCCCATAGATCTAGTATGGCCATCATGCTTCTACTACGCAAGAGGCTTTGTCAGTGGGTCAGCAATATTGTCAAGTGTAGGTACTCTGCATATTTTCACATTTCCTCTATCTATTATCTCTCGAATGAGGTGATAACGCCTAAGTATGTGTTTGGATCGTTGGTGAGATCTAGGCTCCTTAGCTTGTGCGATAGCACCATTGTTATCACAATAGAGACCAATGGGATCCACAATGCTAGGAGCTATGCCAAGTTCACTAATGAACTTTTTGATCCAAACAGCTTCCTTTGCTGCACTTGAGGCAGCAATATACTCGGCCCCGGTTATAGAATCAGCAACTGTATCTTGCTTTGAACTTTTCCAGCTCACAGCGCCACCGTTTAAGCAAAACACATAACCAGATTGCGATTTAAAGTCATCCTTATCAGTCTGGAAGCTAGCATCGGTTTATCCAATTACAGCAAGCTCTTCCTGACCTCCATATATCAAGAATGAGTCCTTAGTCCTTTTCAAATACTTAAGGATATTCTTGACAGCTACCCAATGAGCATCACCTGGATCAGATTGGTACCTACTCGTTACACTTAAAGCATACAAGACATCTGGTCGACTACATAACATGGCATACATGATAGATTCTATTGCAGATGCATATGGAATCTTATTCATGCGATCCCTTTCTTCCTTATTCGAAGGGGATTGTGTTTTTTATAGACACAGGCCATGTTGCATAGGTATGAATCCTTTCTTGGAATCATGCATATTAAAGCGTCTAAGCATTTTGTCTATGTATGTACTCTGACTTAGGCCAAGTAGTTTTTTTATCTATCTCTATAGATTATGATTCCTAATATATAGGCTGCTTCACCTAGGTTCTTCATAGAAAAGCATTTCCCCAACCAAGACTTTACTTGTTGTAGGGTAGGAACATCATTTCCAATGAGTAATATGTCATCTACATATAATACCAGAAAAACGATCATGCTCCCACTAACCTTCTTGTAGACACAACGCTCATCTTCATTCTTGATGAATCCATATTGTTTTACTGTTTCATTAAAACGAAGATTCCAGCTTCTGGAAGCTTGCTTCAATACATAGATTGATCTTTGTAACTTGCATATCTTTTAGGCTTCTTCTGGTATGTCAAATCCTTCAGGATTTGTCATGTACACATCCTCAAGAAGATTCCCATTAAGGAAAGCAGTTTTGACATCCATCTGCCATATTTCATAATCATGATATGCAGCGATAGCAAGTAAAATCCGAACAGATTTAAGCATTGCAACTGGTGAAAAGGTTTCATCATAGTCAACCCCATGAATTTGTTTATATCCTTTTGCAACCAGTCTTGGCTTATAGGTATGTACCTTACCATCCATGTCAGTCTTCTTTTTGAATACCCACTTGCATCCTATAGGGTTAACTCCTACAGGAAGTTCTACCAAGGTCCAAACTTGATTTATGTACATGGAATCCATTTCAGATTTCATGGCTTCTAGCCACTTCTCAGAATCGGGATCATTTATGGCCTCTTGGTAGGTCACGGGCTCATCTTGATCCATGAGTAACACATCACCTTGATCAGTTATGAGATATCCATATCTCTCAGGTAGGTGACATATCCTACTTGACCTACGCTGGTCTTGTTCTACTTGAGCAGGTTGCTCTTCCACAACTACTTGTGTTTCCTGCTCTAATTCCTCCATAGGTGTATCAATGCTTTCTGATTCTTGAATTTCTTCAAGCTCTACTTTCCTCCCACTAATTCCTTTGGAAATAAAATTCTTTTCTCGGAAAACTCCAGTTCGAGCGACAAACATTCTGCCCTCGGAAGGATTGTAGAAGTAATACCCTCTTGTTTCTTTAGAATACCCCACAAGTAAGCATTTGTCAGATTTGGGCTCAAGCTTAGTTGAATTTTTTTGTTTCACATAAACTTCGCAACCCCAAATCTTCATGTAAGACATATGTGGTTTCTTACCACTCCATATCTCATATGGTGTCTTCTCAACCTTTTTGGATGGAACACGGTTAAGTGTGTAAGCTGATGTCAATAGTGCATGTCCCCAAAAGGAGTTTGGAAGATCGGCGTAACTCATCATGGATCAGACCATGTCTAATAGTGTTTGATTTCTTCTCTCCGATACACCGTTCCATTGGGGTGTTCCAGGAGGAGTAAGTTGGGATAGGATCCCACACTCTTTCAGAAGGTCATCAAACTCTAGGCTTAAATACTCATCACCTCGATCTGATCGAATAGTTTTACTATTCTTACCTAGTTGGTTTTTGTAAGACCCCAATTATGATCCTAAGATCCCTCATGCAATTTCATCATAAGCATTAGCATTGGGATCATACCTTGGCATCCTCCTTACCCTTTTTTCATTGGGTTTGTTTTAGGAGAGATCACCAAGCACTATGTGATTGTATCATGCTTTTATATTATCATTTTACTAACCAAAATATCAAAAATATGTCTTTGTATTTGCCTAACTCTTTTGTAGGTAGGGCATGATCTCCATTGATCTATCAAGTTCATATCTAGGGTTTGAGACCCTCATAACAAAGAGCACAACCATGAATTGATCCAAGAATGGTTATGAGCATCATATATGAGTCTCAATGATCTCTACATGTTATATTGATCAAGTATTCTTCAAGAGTTTAAGGGTGATTTGCCTTGGAAACCCTAGTTTGACTGGGTATCTTGAGTAACTTCTCCAACAAACTATCTCATAAATTGATCAAATTTCTCAAGGGACACTTCAAAATTCATCATCTTATTCATATATGATCTACCATGAGCCTATAAAGTCAAGAGAATTGAAGGTTAGCAAGTGGGTTGATGGTGGTTGGCCAGATGAATTCATCTGATCAAAACTGGGTCTCTCTAGACCCTATCTCCTACAATTTTCACCATATGAAAATGATTCCAAGAGAAACCTTACTCTAAATGACATTCCAAGCAACTTTCATGTTTAGACATAGAGCTAGTTTTGCTTGGAAAATCATTTTATATGTTGAAACATTATAGGTCATTTTGTTTAAACCCTAATTTGAAAGTCAACTTCCCAAGGCCATAACTTGCTCAATTTTTATGAGATGAAATATTTCCAAGTTTCACAATCAAATTCAATGGGTCTACTTCAACTTTTATGTTTGGAGTGAGATCTAATTAAACTTTTTTGAGCATGTGATATGAGGTTACATTTGACCTATACCATTGATCAAATGATTTTTCCAAACTTCAAAAATGCATAACTCTATCATTTCAAATCCAAATTACATTAAATTGGTGACATTTTGAAGGTATTTAAAATATCTACAACTTTTATGAAGATACGTTTCTCATTTGAAGCTCATATAAAAAGTTAAGCAAGGTGGAATATTGAGACATATGGCTTGACACTTAGAAAAATTTTGATATGTCAAAAATTTCCAAACTTCCACCTCAAATTTCTTCATGTTTCAAGTTCCAAATAAAAAAGTGTTGAACATGGAAGTTGTTCCTCTTGATCTCACCTTTCCAAAGAGCTCAAATTCATCCATTTTGTACAAGGAATGCATAGGTTGCGCATGGCTTGAACATGTTATCATCATTTGGCAAAGATCAAACTTCAAATCTTCACACACACTTGCCTTGCAATCCAAGTTGGTTTCAGACCCTCTCACACTCATTTATGGACCTAAGGCAATGATTTCATGGGCCTGTATGCGCCATGCACCCATGCATCATCAATGACCAATTTTGGGAAGTGATTTCAAGTGTGCAAATATCAATGGTTTCAGCTATAAATAGAACCTCATATGCTCAACATTTCACACACATTCGCGCCAGCTTTGATCCCAAACCTCTAACCCTCTCATTCCAAAGGATAATCCTGAGAATTTCACTTGAAATTGAGTTTGAATTCTCACTGTTTTGAGATTCAAAACTCCAGGGATCCAAGACCTTTTGAGCATTCAATCCTTCTTCTGCAAGCATTTGGAGTGAGATCAAGCACGAGCCAAGGCAAGAACAGCTGAATCCAGACCTACATTGAAGCTATTTTCCATAAAAATCTCTTTGATTCTCTCTAAATCCTGCTCAATTCTATTTATTCTTTGGTTGTCTGAAGTCCTACCAATGTAGGCAAGAAGATTGAGTTGCTTTGAGGTCAAATCGAAGCAACTCATTTCATGTACCTCAAATTTCAACTCTGTGTATCTTTCAATATACTTGGAGTTAGGATGAATTGAGGTCAGATTCGTGCTCAGTGCCATTTTTATTTTGAAATCATGTCCTTCTTTTTAATTTTGGTGATGGTTATGACTGAACCAGTCCGGCCAGGGTCGCCGGAGAAGACGACCGACCTTTGGACGCTGGTGGTAAGCCAATGGTTCTGATCCACAGGATCCTTTTGAAATGAAATAATCTCGTGCGTTGCTTTGAATTACCAAGTTTATGGCGCGCTGACTAGGGCGTATCGTGGATTGCGCGCTTGTGGCCACTTGATCTGCCACCTCAGTTAATGACGGAGATCAAGTGGTCCACGTTTTTTTTGTTATTTTAATTTTCATTTTAATTGCTTTATTTTCATTAATTCATATTAATTTTAATATTGATCCAAAAAATATGGGAGTTTCACCAAAAGTTTTCAAATAATTTCCTCTTTCATATTATGAATTAAAATTATTTTTTGGATCATTATTAATATTTTTCATGATTTAATTGATTTTTCATTTGTTTTTAATTGTTTAAAAATACTTTTAAATGTCCAAAAATTATGAAATTTTTTCTCCAAGGTCCTTTGACCTTGTTTGACCTATGATAAATCTCATGGCCATTTCTTTGGTGTTTTGATGAGGTTTTAGGAATTTGACAAACCATATTTAATTTAAATGCACTATTTTAGTATTTTTAATTTGAATAAATGTCAAATAAATTTATTGACCACTTGTGATGACTTGTTTGAGTTTGATTATTGTTGTTGGGCCTTGGTCAAGGTTGATTTGACTTTGTCAACTAAATATCATTGGATTTAGGGGATTGATGGAATGTACATTCCATCTCCCAAAATGAATGGATGATATTAATTTGGTAAAAGTCCTCCTTTGACCAATTTGTGTTTTGATCCATTCCCCTCCCACTTCATCTTATTCCCCTTCTTCATTCATTCATTCCATTTTGGCTTATGATATCTCAAAATCCTAAGGCTAGTTGATTGAAAAGTTAACATGAATATGGATGAGATTAGACCACACCTTTTGCATATTCTTTTTGTGTGTGGTATGTTTCATGAGCATAGTCCATTATACTATGTCTCTAACATGCATTAACACCAAAATTATATTGTCAGACCTCAAATAGTTGTGACTTCTACATAAGTTCAATTATGATTGCTTAACATAGCGCTAAATTTGTGACATAAAAGGCATAAGCATTCTAGTTAGTGAGATTGTAAGTCTCCCCTCTTTCATGGTATTATGTGGAAACTTGGCTTTTTTTCCTTCCTTTGGAAGATGTCTTGGTTCAAGGATCCATGCTTGTGATAAGTGAGTTGAGTGTTCTCCAAAGAATGTCTTAAAATGAAAAGCAAAAGCAAAACAATATTAACTTCTAACCTATTAACTACTAACTTTTAATTTCAAGCTCTTTACTTTAATGTCATTTAATTTTAGATTTTATTCATTTTTGCCATTGTTCATATCATTCTAATTGTTTATGTTAATGCAATTTTCACTTTGTCCACTTGGACCATATTGTGTGATATATTTTGTTTGTGTATACTTTGTTTGTTGGTGTGGTCTTTGACCATTAATATACATAATAGCAACAAAAACCCTAAAACAACTTTTGTGTGGACTGTTGGCTTGATCTTGGACAAATGGCCTTAGAATCTAGGCAACCTTCCTATGCTAAAGGACTTGGCCAATGCCAACTTATTGAGAAACCAAGTGTTTGCAATATGAAACTTCATCTAATACATCATTCAAGATCTCTCTAAGTTCATCTGCAACATGATCATTGTGAAGCTGTTATTTGGAACGTGTGACTTGTGAAATTCATCATTTACATGGGCTACTTTGAGGAAGATCATGGAATGGATAAGCTTGGATGTGGCCATATTTATTTGATGCCTTGCTCTTCAAGATAATATAATTGTGTATTTGTGTGTTGCTTGATTCTAAAAGTCCAATGGGATTCTGGATTTCTATTGACATTTTTGTCTATTGGAATTGCTACCCATTTGGTCAGATCTTTTCAACTCTAAACTTTTAATTTTGTACATAGGATAGTCTCTTCATCTTCTCCCCATTTCTTTAATTTCAAAAATCTCTCCCTCCTTTTTCAAAACCTTCTTTGATTGAACTTATTTTGTTCTAAACTTTGACCACTTTTACAAAAAAATAGAAACTTTGGCCTTATGCCATTGCATTTTCAAACTTCTTTTCTTAAATCAAACTTGTAAATAAACTTAACTATACTTGACTTAAACTTTCAAAAAGCCAAAAAAAAAACTAACTCATTCAAACCATTTTTTGAGGCCTTTGTGCCTTTCAAACTTAATTTTTGTTAAAAGCAATGCATCCACTTTGAAATTTATATCACGAACTATGAGGTTTTGATCCCACATTTTTATGTTGGTACGTAGGCACAAGTCCGAAGGTCTTGTCAAACACAAAAATATAATTAATGAATTCTTTTCTCATCCCCCTATTCTATTTGTTTGTAAACATCACTTTATACCAAGTACATATGCACACAAAAAGGGTTCCCTAGGAGTACCTAGGACACTTCGGGTGCTAACACCTTCCCTCTGTGTAACCAACCCCCTTACCTGTAATCTCTGATATTTTATTAGTTTTGATTTGAAATAAAAGCGCGGTGGTGACTCTTGTTATTTGATCTCTAGCTTATCCATAACTTGATGATCACGAATTTACCGCTACAGAAATTAAGTGGCGACTCTGCTGGGGAGTAGTCTCCAGTGGGTTTAGCCTACTTTCTGAGTGAATATATTTGTATATATGTGATGTTTGTATACATGTATGTGTGATATAATCTGCTTGTTGTGCTTGGTGATCTCTGAGTGGTGAGATAAGTTCTAACCCGAACTTGAGTGCAATTAAGATAGGAGGATGGTATGATCCGTCATTAAGCGGTTTGGATATTATTAATAGTTGTGGTGAATTCTCTAATGTGTCTCTCATTGGTATACAAGGAGGAATTAACTACAACCCTGCTTTGGCTCGTCGTCAACTTGGGTTCCCCTTGAGAGACAAGCCTAATAACATGTCGTTAGAAGGTCTTTTCTATCAAGAGGGTAAAGATCCCCAACGTTTGAAGCAGAAGATTGTGCATGCTTGGCATAATGTGCATAGGAAGGGAAGATCCGAGCTTGGTCCGTGCAATTGTGTAGCTTTGGAAGCTTACGCTCTTTGAGTGAAGAAGAGAGCTTTGGAGTTGAAGATGCCTTATCCTTGTGAAATACCTATGTCTATGGTTGTGGTTGAGCCATTAACTCTCCCTAACCAAGATGTAGAGGAGTTGGAAGACGCGCTCGCCAAGATGAAGCAAGAGAAGGACATGTGGGAAGAGCGTTTCCATGCTTTGAGCAAGAAGCATGAAGAGTTGCAGTTCGAGTCTAAGGACAAAGATGCACTTATTGAGCTACTTGAATACCGAGTGACGAAGAGAAAGAGAGAGCCAGCGGTTTCATCTTTTAGCATGCCTTAGCCTTCCGTTGCTTGGAAGAAGATTGTTGATCAGCTTGTCCTCGAGAAGACTCAGATGAAGGCTTCTTTTGAGACCGAGATCTGTCGCATTCGAAGGAAGTACGTGCCTACAGCCAGATCTTCTGACATTGTTGTTAGGGATCCTTAGGATGACTAGTCTTCTTTACTCTTGTACTTTTCATTTGGTTTCTGAAATTGTACTCAGCGTAATCCTTCCCAATTATATAAATAAAAAGAGATTTTTTGGTCATATCAAATTGTTGCAATTGCCATTTAAATATATATATTTGCAAATGATATAGTAAGTTCCTTGAAAACGAAAATAAATAATCAAGCATTACATTTCATGCATCATTTGCATAAGCAGGTTTTCGCCAGATGTCTGATTGGTATTTCTTATGTGCTTTAGCCAAGCTGACTCACCGGTATAATACCCGAGCCAATCATCTGAGAATCATGGAACATTTGGAGCAAGAGAACAGAGAGCTGAAGGACGAAATCTCCCGCCTGACTGCCACGATGGAGTCAGTTCTTGCTGCCCAGAGTCAATCTTCTCCAAAGCCTGCAACTCCTCCCGCGAGGACTGTTACTTCAGAGGTGACTACCTCTATCGTGCCTGCTGCTGCCACCCACTTTGCACCAACTATGCCTGCCGGATTCCCGTGGGGGATGCCGTCCAACTTTGTGCCAGAAGGCTTTGCGCCTACATTGCCTCGCGAAAGGATACAATCTATCATTCCGAGCCGTCTGAGGGTCCGGATGTTTATGAGAAGATGGACGAGATGAAGGATCAGTTTCTTGAGCTACACAAGGAATTGAAGACACTGAGAGGTAAAGATCTGTTTGGGAAGAGTGCTGCTGAGTGCCCAACGTCAAGATCCCGGTGAAGTTCAAAGTTCCTGACTTTAAAAAGTATAAAGGGAACTTTTGTCCGCTCAGTCATCTTGTGATGTATGCCCACAAGATGTCTACTCAGACCGACAATGATCAATTGCTTATCCACTACTTCCAAGATAGTCTAATCGGCGTTGCGCTTCGTTGGTACATGGGATTGGACAGTGTTAGCATTCACACTTTCAATGACCTGGGGGAGGCTTTCGTCAAGCAGTATAAATATAATATGGATATGGCGCCAGATAGAGACCAGTTGAGGTTCATGTCTTAGAAAGACAAAGAGATATTTAAGGAGTATGCGTAGCGATGAAGGGAGTTGGCTGCCTAGATCACTCCTCCTTTGGAGGAAAAAGAAATGAAAAAGATCTTCTTGAAAACTATGAGTTCATTTTACTATGAACGCATGATTTCTAGTGCCCCCAGTGACTTTACCGAAATGGTAAACATGGGGATGAGGCTTGAGGAAGGAGTCCGTGAGGGACGTTTGTCAAAAGATGAGGCGTAAACAAGCAAGAGATATGGTAGCAATTTCGGTAAGAAGAAAGACAGTGAAGCGAATGCAATAAGCAGTGGGAGGCAGAGGAGGACTCAAATCAGAAGGAATCCAACATCCCTTTAAACCGGTATTTTCTAATCCGCAAGCAAAACCTATTCAACAACAACAATAACAACGTCAACAACAACAACCGCAACAAATAACAAACACCTACAACAGCAACAATACCAACAACAATCATCATCAACAAAACTTTGAGAGGAAGAAGGTCTCTTTCGACCCGATTCCTATGTCATATGCAGAGTTGTATCCCTCGTTAGTTCTCAAGAACTTAATTCAACCGAGGAACCCACCGCAGATTCCATAACCACTTCCCTGGTGGTATAAACCTGAGTCCGTTGTGCTTTTCATCATGGAGCACCCGGATACGACATTGAAAACTTCTATCCATTGAAGTATGAGGTTCAAAAGCTTATGAAGAGTGGTATGATGTTCTTTGAGGACCGCTCGCCAAATGTGAAAGCAAACTCATTGCCCGCTCATGGGAACTCTTCTATGAGTATGGTGGACAGTTGTCCTGGAGAATTCAAAGTTTTTGACGTGCGTTTTATCAGAAGGTCCTTAGTGCAGATGCATAAGGATATTTGTTTGGTAAGTGAATGTGAGCACGATCATGATGCTTGTGCTGTTTGTAGTGTTAACCTGAGGGGTTGCGAAGTTGTGAAAAGGGACATCCAGCGGATGATGGATGAAGGCATGATCCAAATTGTTCAATCCCGTCATGTAGATGACGATGTTAATGTCATAGTGCCCGTTTTCAAGCAGCCTGAGAAGTTGGTGATTCAGTATGACTCCAGTAACAACAACAGTCAAAGATTAGTATCGTCGTTGGTATTGTGGTTAGTAGGCCCAGTCCCGTATTCATTTGATAAAGTTGTGTCGTATCATTATAATGCTACAATGATGAAGAATGGTCAAGAGGTCTCGTTACCTACGACTAGTTCAGTAGTGAGCATTGTTGATGTTACAAAGGTGACCTGCAATGGTCGAGTGTTTGGGCCGGTGTTCCCAAAGAATAAAGAAGAAATAATTGTTGGTAAGAAAGTGGAGGTTCCTAGTATAGACCCAGTTGGTTGTTCAAAAGATAAGTTTGGTGAATCCAGCAATTTGAAAACCAATGATGATGACGAGGTACTCCGACTAATCAAAAGGAGCGAGTTCAATGTGGTAGAGCAGCTGCTCCAGACCCCCTAAAAAATTTCAGTGTTGTCTCTGCTGATGAATTCTGAAGCGCACAAAGAAGCACTACAGAGAGTTCTAGAACAAGCGTTCGTAGAGCATGATGTTACTGTGGATCAGTTTGATCACATTGTGGCTAAGATCACTTCTTGCACCAATCTCAGCTTTTGCGACGAAGAACTCCCCGAGGAGGGCAGAAATCATAACCTGGCTTTGCATATTTCAATGAACTGCAAGGAAGATTCTTTGTCAAACGTGCTTGTTGACACCGGGTCATCACTAAATGTGCTTCCGA